>NC_091168.1:33468907-33498907 GCF_040958095.1 Procambarus clarkii | reverse complement strand
TTCGTGAATCTAGCCCCTGGCCTTCAAGTATCTTCCATGAATATATTTTTTGATGCCTCTCTCGTCTCCTTTCCAGAGAGCACATTTTGAGAGCTTTGAGACGATCCCAATAATTTAGGTGGTTTATCGCGTCTGTTCGTGCCGTGTTTGTTCTCTGTGTTCCCTCTATTCCAGTCATCTCTCCTGCTCCAACCCGTCCTCGACTCATGTCCATTCCATCCAGCGGTCGACCCCACAGACGCATTCAAACATTTTTACATGCTGTTCATTCAAAAATGGGAATTTTCTCAAATATAAATTAATATTATAATATATTATCATCTTGTACGTATACAGGCATAGGTTAGGTCAGGTGTTTAGGTTCTGTTGGCGATTATTTGTATTTGTAGTACGTGGGTGAAGCATTTACAGCGTTGTGGTTCGAACAGAGGTCGTCAGTGAAGCACTTGTTCCGGAAGTGTTCGAACGTCAGCAGTTGTGAGTCGTGTGTAAACCGTTTTTCATTCCTAAACAGCTGGGGATTTGGCGGGTGGATGGAATGGACTTTCGAGTCTTTGTTTGGAGGTCGGGCTGCCTGCTTTGAAGAGGAAGTGAGTACTGAGCAGTACTCAAGATGGGACAACACCAGTGAATACCACGAGCGTGTGGTACAATTTCTAAGGTTTGTAGGTTTCTCATTACCAAACTAAATCACTTTCTGGCTGACCATATTTTTTTTTCCATATAAAACGTCAGAGATCACTGTTCTCTGACCCTTCACAGGTCGACATCTTTCTGTGAGCAGAGCTGATTGTGCCCTGAAACTAGTATTTCGTTTAAGTTCTTCAATGTTAAAATACTTACGGAACTAGAATTTCGTCGCAGTTAAAAATCGTCATTTTCTTATAGGTTAAGTACTAATTGTAATTTAGAAGCAATAAAATTATCATCTTCAAAACCTAAGACGGTTAGGTGAGGTCGTGGTTTTCTATTCAGTTTTACAGGTAAACTCAAATATTCACTATTTGACAGTATGATTTAATACTAAGTGAAAATAAGTACAATTCCTAACTGCTATGAATAGTACATAATTGCACTTATTTGTTTCCTTACATTTACCTCCCCATTTTTGGAGGACGGGCTGCCAGATGTGCTGTTTAGTCAAAGATTGTGGCCCTCGTCTTGAAGGCTTGTCTCTCAGACATAATTCTCCTGCTGATTTGTGTAGAATATGCAGAGGATGACACGAAGCTGTGATGTCTGTGTATATCTGATATGAGAGGATGACACGAAGCTGTGATGTCTGTGTATATCTGATATGAGAGGATGACACGAAGCTGTGATGTCTGTGTATATCTGATATGAGAGGATGACACGAAGCTGTGATGTCTGTGTATATCTGATATGAGAGGATGACACGAAGCTGTGATGTCTGTGTATATCTGATATGAGAGGATGACACGAAGCTGTGATGTCTGTGTATATCTGATATGAGAGGATGACACGAAGCTGTGATGTCTGTGTATATCTGATATGAGAGGATGACACGAAGCTGTGATGTCTGTGTATATCTGATATGAGAGGATGACACGAAGCTGTGATGTCTGTGTATATCTGATATGAGAGGATGACACGAAGCTGTGATGTCTGTGTATATCTGATATGAGAGGATGACACGAAGCTGTGATGTCTGTGTATATCTGATATGAGAGGATGACACGAAGCTGTGATGTCTGTGTATATCTGATATGAGAGGATGACACGAAGCTGTGATGTCTGTGTATATCTGATATGAGAATAAGCTGTACTCACCTAGTTGTGCTTGCGGGGGTTGAGCTCTGGCTCTTTAGTCCCGCCTCTCAACTGTCAATCAACAGGTATACAGGTTTCTGAGCCTACTGGGCTCTATCATATCTACACTTGAAACTGTGTATTGAGTCAGCCTCCACCACATCACTTCCTAATGCATTCCATTTGTCAACCACTCTGACACTAAAAAACTTCTTTCTAATATCTCTGTGGCTCATTTGGGCACTCAGTTTCCACCTGTGTCACCTAGTGCGTGTGCCCCTTGTGTTAAACAGCCTGTCTTTATCAACCCTGTCGATTCCCTTGAGGATCTTGAATGTGGTGATCATGTCCCTCCTAACTCTTCTGTCTTCCAACGAAGTGAGGTTTAATTCCCGTAGTCTCTCCTCGTAGCTCATACCTCTCAGCTCGGGTACTAGTCTGGTGGCAAACCTTTGAACCTTTTCCATTTTAGTCTTATGCTTGACTAGATATGGACTCCATGCTGGTGTCGCATACTCCAGGATTGGTCTGACATATGTGGTATATAATGTTCTGAAAGATTCCTTACACAAGTTTCTAAAGGCCGTTCTTATGTTAGCCAACCTGGCATATGCTGCTGCTGTTATCCTCTTGATGTGAGCATCAGGGGACAGGTCTGGCGTGATATCAACCCCCAGGTCTTTCTCTTTCTCGGACTCTTGAAGTATTTCATCTCCCAAGCGATACCTTGTATCTGATCTCCTGCTTCCTACCCCTATTTTCATTACATTACATTTGCTTGGGTTAAACTCTAACATCCATTTGTTCGACCATTCCTGCAGCTTGTCCAGGTCTTCTTGAAGCCTCAAGCTGTCCTCCTCTGTCTTAATCCTTCTCATAATTTTGGCATCGTCAGCAAACATTGAGAGAAATGAGTCTATACCCTCTGGAGATTATTTACGTATATCAGAAACAAGATAGGACCGAGTACGGAGCCATGTGGGACTCCACTGGTGACTTCATGCCAGTCTGAGGTCTCACCCCTCACTATAACTCTGCTTTCTATTGCTTAGGTACTCCCTTATCCACTGGAGCGTCCTACCAGTTACTCCTGCCTGTTTCTCCAGCTTATGCATCAATCTTTTATGGGGTACTGTGTCAAAGGCTTTCCGACAGTCCAAAAAAATGCAGTCCGCCCACCCTTCTCTTTCTTGTTTAATCTTTGTCACCTGATCGTAGAATTCTATCAATCCTGTAAGGCAAGATTTACCCTCCCTGAACCCATGTTGATGGGTTGTCACGAAGTCTCTTCTCTCCAGATGTGTTACTAGGTTTTTTCTCACGATCTTCTCCATCACCTTGCATGGTATACAAGTCAAGGACACTGGCCTGTAGTTCAGTGTCTCTTGCCTGTCGCCCTTTTTGTATATTGAGACCACATTTGCCGTCTTCCATATTTCTGGTAGGTCTCCCGTCTCCAGTGACCTACTATACACTATGGAGAGTGGCAAGCAGAGTACGTCTGCACACTCTTTCAGTACCCATGGTGAGATCCCGTCTGGAGAAACAGCCTTTCTCACATCCAGATCCAACAGGTGTCTCTTGACCTCATCTCTCGTAATTTCGAACCCTTCCAAGGCCGACTGGTTTACTGCCCCCTCTCCTAGCGCAGTGACCTCACCATGTTCTATTGTGAAGACCTCCTGGAACCTCTTGTTGAGTTCCTCACACACCTCTTTGTCATTCTCTGTATACCTGTCCTCGCCTGTTCTAAGTTTCACTACCTGTTCTTTCACTGTTGTTTTCCTTCTGATGTGACTGTGGCATAGCTTTGGATCGGTCTTGGCTCTGCTTGCAATATCATTTTCATAATTTTTCTCTGCTGCTCTTCTCACCCTGACATACTCATTCCTGGTTCTCTGGTATCTCTCTCTGCTTTCTGGTGTTCTGTTATTCCGGAAGTTCCTCCACGCCCTTTTGTTCAGTTTCTTCGCTTCCATACATGCCCTATTATACCATGGATTCTTCTGTTGCTTCTCGGATTTTTCCCTTTGGGCCGGGATGAACCTGTTTACTGCCTCCTGACACTTTTGGGTGACATAGTCCATCGTGTTTTGTACCGACTTAGCTCTGAGGTCTGTGTCCCATGGTATATCCCTTAGGAAACTTCTCATCTCCTCATAATTCCCCTTTCAGTATGCCAATCTTTTGTTTTCTAATTCTTTTTTGGGGGAGATAAGTCCTAGCTCTACTAAGTACTCAAAGATCAATAGACTGTTATCACTCATTCCTAAGGGTGCTTCCATCTTAACTTCCCTTATATCCGACTCATTTAGGGTAAATATCAGATCAAGCATTGCTGGTTCATCCTCCTCTCTCATTCTTGTCGGTCCCTTGATATGCTGGCTAAGAAAGTTTCTTGTTGCCACGTCCAGCAGCTTAGCTTTCCATGTATCTGGTCCTCCATGCGGGTCTCTGTTCCCCCAATCAATCTTCCCATGGTTGAAGTCTCCCATAATTAGTAGTACAGATCCATTCCTGCTAGCAACAGAAGCTGCTCTCTCTATTATGTTAATGGTGGCCATGTTGTTTCTATCATATTCCTGTCTGGGTCTTCTGTCATTTGGTGGTGGATTATATATGACTACGACTATAATTTTTTGTCCTCCAGTTGTTATGGTGCCTGTTATGTAGTTACTGAAACCTTCACAGCCCTGAACAACCAACTCCTCAAAATCCCAGCCTTTTCTTACCAGCAGAGCTACTCCACCACCACCTCTTCCTTCTCTCTCTTTCCTCATAACACAGTGAGTGAGTGTGCTGGTGAGTGAGTGAGTGTGTTGGTGAGTGAGTGTGCTGGTGAGTGAGTGTGCTGGTGAGGGAGTGAGTGTGCTGGTGAGTGAGTGAATGTGCTGGTGAGTGAGTGTGCTGGTGAGTGAGTGAGTGTGCTGGTGAGTGAGTGAATGTGCTGGTGAGTGAGTGTGCTGGTGAGTGAGTGAATGTGCTGGTGAGTGAGTGTGCTGGTGAGTGAGTGAATGTGCTGGTGAGTGAGTGTGCTGGTGAGTGAGTGAATGTGCTGGTGAGTGAGTGTGCTGGTGAGTGAGTGAATGTGCTGGTGAGTGAGTGTGCTGGTGAGTGAGTGTGCTGGTGAGTGAGTGAGTGTGCTGGTGAGTGAGTGAATGTGCTGGTGAGTGAGTGTGCTGGTGAGTGAGTGAATGTGCTGGTGAGTGAGTGAATGTGCTGGTGAGTGAGTGTGCTGGTGAGTGAGTGTGCTGGTGAGTGAGTGTGCTGGTGAGTGAGTGTGCTGGTGAGTGAGTGTGCTGGTGAGTGAGTGAGTGTGCTGGTGAGTGAGTGAATGTGCTGGTGAGTGGGTGAGTGTGCTGGTGAGTGAGTGAGTGTGCTGGTGAGTGAGTGAGTGTACTGGTGAGTGAGTGAATGTGCTGGTGAGTGAGTGTGCTGGTGAGTGAGTGAATGTGCTGGTGAGTGAGTGAGTGTGCTGGTGAGTGAGTGAATGTGCTGGTGAGTGAGTGAATGTGCTGGTGAGTGAGTGTGCTGGTGAGTGAGTGAATGTGCTGGTGAGTGAGTGAGTGTGCTGGTGAGTGAGTGAATGTGCTGGTGAGTGAATGTGCTGGTGAGTGAGTGTGCTGGTGAGTGAGTGTGCTGGTGAGTGAGTGTGCTGGTGAGTGAGTGAATGTGCTGGTGAGTGAGTGAGTGTGCTGGTGAGTGAGTGAATGTGCTGGTGAGTGAGTGTGCTGGTGAGTGAGTGAATGTGCTGGTGAGTGAGTGAGTGTGCTGGTGAGTGAGTGAATGTGCTGGTGAGTGAGTGAATGTGCTGGTGAGTGAGTGAGTGTGCTGGTGAGTGAGTGAATGTGCTGGTGAGTGAGTGAGTGTGCTGGTGAGTGAGTGAATGTGCTGGTGAGTGAGTGAATGTGCTGGTGAGTGAGTGAGTGTGCTGGTGAGTGAGTGAATGTGCTGGTGAGTGAGTGAGTGTGCTGGTGAGTGAGTGAGTGTGCTGGTGAGTGAGTGAGTGTGCTGGTGAGTGAGTGAGTGTGCTGGTGAGTGAGTGAGTGTGCTGGTGAGTGAGTGAGTGTGCTACAAATCGTCCCTACCCAGAGTATCGACCGCGCGAGCGCGCGAGCGCGCGTTACGGTGACCTGCTTTAGCTACCCCCCCCCCCATCTGTCCTATCCCCCCTCCCATCCCCCCTCACTCCGCTACCCATCCCCCCCTACCCATCCCCCCTACCCATCCCCCCTACCCATCCCCCCTACCCATCCCCCCCTACCCATCCCCCCTCCCATCCCCCCTGGCTGACATCTTTATCCTGGCTTCATCTCCAGTCTCTGGGAGGCTGAGCATCCCTCCAGCATCCGCGTGTTGTATATTGTGTCTTGAAGACGGAGGTGGTTGGGCATTGGTAACCTGGTAGGGATGAGGAGGGGTGTGTCACTCCCTAGCGAGGGAGAGGGAGGAGTGCCACTCTCTAGCGAGGGAGAGGGAGTGCCACTCTCTAGCGAGGGAGAGGGAGTGCCACTCTCTAGCGAGGGAGAGGGAGTGTCACTCTCTAGCGGGGGAGAGGGAGTGTCACTCTCTAGCGAGAGAGAGGGAGTGCCACTCTCTAGCGAGGGAGAGGGAGTGCCACTCTCTAGCGAGGGAGAGGGAGTGCCACTCTCTAGCGAGGGAGAGGGAGTGCCACTCTCTAGCGAGGGAGAAGGAGTGCCACTCTCTAGCGAGGGAGAAGGAGTGCCACTCTCTAGCGAGGGAGAGGGAGTGCCACTCTCTAGCGAGGGAGAAGGAGTGCCACTCTCTAGCGAGGGAGAAGGAGTGCCACTCTCTAGCGAGGGAGAGGGAGTGCCACTCTCTAGCGAGGGAGAAGGAGTGCCACTCTCTAGCGAGGGAGAGGGAGTGCCACTCTCTAGCGAGGGAGAAGGAGTGCCACTCTCTAGCGAGGGAGAAGGAGTGCCACTCTCTAGCGAGGGAGAGGGAGTGCCACTCTCTAGCGAGGGAGAGGGAGTGCCACTCTCTAGCGAGGGAGAGGGAGTGCCACTCTCTAGCGAGGGAGAGGGAGTGCCACTCTCTAGCGAGGGAGAGGGAGTGCCACTCTCTAGCGAGGGAGAGGAAGAGGAAGTGCCACTCTCTAGCGAGGAAGAGGGAGTGGCACTCTCTAGCGAGGGAGAGGGAGTGCCACTCTCTAGCGAGGGAGAGGGAGTGTAACTCTCTAGCGAGGGAGAGGGAGTGTCACTCTCTAGCGGGGGAGAGGGAGTGCCACTCTCTAGCGAGGGAGAGGGAGTGCCACTCTCTAGCGGGGGAGAGGGAGTGCCACTCTCTAGCGAGGGAGAGGGAGTGCCACTCTCTAGCGAGGGAGAGGGAGTGTCACTCTCTAGCGAGGGAGAGGGAGTGTCACTCTCTAGCGAGGGAGAGGGAGTGCCACTCTCTAGCGAGGGAGAGGGAGTGCCACTCTCTAGCGAGGGAGAGGGAGTGCCACTCTCTAGCGGGGGAGAGGGAGTGCCACTCTCTAGCGAGGGAGAAGGAGTGCCACTCTCTAGCGAGGGAGAGGGAGTGCCACTCTCTAGCGAGGGAGAGGGAGTGCCACTCTCTAGCGAGGGAGAGGGAGTGCCACTCTCTAGCGAGGGAGAGGGAGTGCCACTCTCTAGCGAGGGAGAAGGAGTGCCACTCTCTAGCGAGGGAGAGGGAGTGCCACTCTCTAGCGAGGGAGAGGAAGAGGAAGTGCCACTCTCTAGCGGGGGAGAGGGAGTGTCACTCTCTAGCAGGGGAGAGGGAGTGCCACTCTAGCGAGGGAGAGGGAGTGCCACTCTCTAGCGAGGGAGAGGAAGAGGAAGTGCCACTCTCTAGCGAGGGAGAGGGAGTGGCACTCTCTAGCGAGGGAGAGGGAGAGGGAGTGCCACTCTCTAGCGAGGGAGAGGGAGTGCCACTCTCTAGCGAGGGAGAGGGAGTGCCACTCTCTAGCGAGGGAGAAGGAGTGCCACTATAGCGAGGGAGAGGGAGTGTCACTCTCTAGCGAGGGAGAGGGAGAGGGAGTGCCACTCTAGCGAGGGAGAGGGAGAGGGAGTGCCACTCTCTAGCGAGGGAGAGGGAGTGCCACTCTCTAGCGAGGGAGAGGGAGTGCCACTCTCTAGCGAGGGAGAGGGAGTGCCACTCTCTAGCGAGGGAGAGGGAGTGCCACTCTCTAGCGAGGGAGAGGGAGTGCCACTCTAGCGAGGGAGAGGGAGTGCCACTCTCTAGCGAGGGAGAGGGAGTGCCACTCTCTAGCGAGGGAGAGGGAGTGTCACTCTCTAGCGAGGGAGAGGGAGTGTCACTCTCTAGCGGGGGAGAGGGAGTGCCACTCTCTAGCGAGGGAGAGGGAGAGGGAGTGTCACTCTCTAGCGGGGGAGAGGGAGTGTCACTCTCTAGCGGGGGAGAGGGAGTGCCACTCTCTAGCGAGGGAGAGGGAGTGTCACTCTCTAGCGAGGGAGAGGGAGAGGGAGTGTCACTCTCTAGCGAGGGAGAGGGAGTGTCACTCTCTAGCGAGGGAGAGGGAGTGCCATTCTCTAGCGAGGGAGAGGGAGTGCCACTCTCTAGCGAGGGAGAGGGAGTGCCACTCTCTAGCGAGGGAGGAGTGCCACTCTCTAGCGAGGGAGAGGGAGTGTCACTCTCTAGCGGGGGAGAGGGAGAGGGAGTGTCACTCTCTAGCGAGGGAGAGGGAGAGGGAGTGTCACTCTCTAGCGGGGGAGAGGGAGTGTCACTCTCTAGCGGGGGAGAGGGAGTGCCACTCTCTAGCGAGGGAGAGGGAGTGTCACTCTCTAGCGAGGGAGAGGGAGAGGGAGTGTCACTCTCTAGCGAGGGAGAGGGAGAGGGAGTGTCACTCTCTAGCGAGGGAGAGGGAGTGTCACTCTCTAGCGAGGGAGAGGGAGTGCCATTTTCTAGCGAGGGAGGAGTGCCACTCTCAAGCGAGGGAGAGGGAGTGTCACTTTCTAGCGAGGGAGAGGGAGTGCCATTCTCTAGCGAGGGAGAGGGAGTGCCACTCTCTAGCGAGGGAGAGGGAGTGCCACTCTCTAGCGAGGGAGAGGGAGTGCCACTCTCTAGCGAGGGAGAGGGAGTGTCACTTTCTAGCGAGGGAGAGGGAGTGCCACTCTCTAGCGAGGGAGAGGGAGTGCCACTCTCTAGCGAGGGAGAGGGAGTGCCACTCTCTAGCGAGGGAGAGGGAGTCCCACTCTCTAGCGAGGGAGAGGGAGTGCCACTCTCTAGCGAGGGAGAGGGAGTGCCACTCTCTAGCGAGGGAGAGGGAGTGCCACTCTCTTGCGAGGGAGAGGGAGTGCCACTCTCTTGCGAGGGAGAGGGAGTACCACTCTCTAGCGAGGGAGAGGGAGTGCCACTCTCTAGCGAGGGAGGAGTGCCACTCTCTTGCGAGGGAGAGGGAGTGCCACTCTCTAGCGAGGGAGAGGGAGTGCCACTCTCTTGCGAGGGAGAGGGAGTGCCACTCTCTAGCGAGGGAGAGGGAGTGCCACTGTGAGAGGGAAGGGAGTGCCAGGGGTGGCACTCTCCAACAGGTAGGCCCTCCGGTGCTGCCAGAGAGGTGGAGGGTGCTACTGGCACTCTCAGCCATTCACTCACAAGAAAATGTTTAGGATTGGTGATGTGCTCGAGGGGTTGATGGGTCAGGCCCTCACACCTGTCGTTAACGGTCGTTGGTCTAATGGGTAGTTGGCGCCTGTGTGGTGGGAGGAGGGGTGGGGTGGGCTGATCTTATGGGGCAGCGCCCCCTGAAATCTACTGCGAGGCAGTTTGGTCCATGCGAGGCAGCTCCTATTGGTCCATACGAGGCAGCTTCTATTGGTCCATACGAGGCAGCTCCTATTGGGCCATACGAGGCAGCTCCTATTGGTTCATACGAGGCAGCTCCTATTGGTCCATACGAGGCAGCTCCTATTGGTCCATACGAGGCAGCTCCTATTGGTCCATACGAGGCAGCTCCTATTGGTCCATACGAGGCAGCTCCTATTGGGCCATACGAGGCAGCTCCTATTGGTCCATACGAGGCAGCTCCTTTTGGGCCATACGAGGCAGCTCCTATTGGTCGATACGAGGCAGCTCCTATTGGTCCATACGAGGCAGCTCCTATTGGTCCATACGAGGCAGCTCCTATTGGGCCATACGAGGCAGCTCCTTTTGGGCCATACGAGGCAGCTCCTATTGGTCGATACGAGGCAGCTCCTATTGGTCCATACGAGGCAGCTGCTATTGGTCCATACGAGGCAGCTCCTATTGGTCCATACGAGGCAGCTCCTATTGGTCCATACGAGGCAGCTCCTATTGGTCCATACGAGGCAGCTCCTATTGGTCCATACGAGGCAGCTTCTATTGGTCCATACGAGGCAGCTTCTATTGGTCCATACGAGGCAGCTCCTATTGGTCCATACGAGGCAGCTCCTATTGGTCCATACGAGGCAGCTTCTATTGGTCCATACGAGGCAGCTTCTATTGGTCCATACGAGGTAGCTCCTATTGGTCCATACGAGGCAGCTCCTATTGGTCCATACGAGGCAGCTCCTATTGGTCCATACGAGGCAGCTCCTATTGGTCCATACGAGGCAGCTCCTATTGGTCCATACGAGGCAGCTTCTATTGGTCCATAAGAACATAAGAACAAAGGTAACTGCAGAAGGCCTATTGGCCCATTCGAGGCAGCTCCTATTCTATAACCACCCAATCCCACTCATATACTTGTCCAATCCGCGCTTGAAACAATCGAGGGACCCCACCTCCACCATGTTACGCGGCAATTGGTTCCACAAATCAACAACCCTGTTACTGAACCAGTATTTACCCAAGTCTTTCCTAAATCTAAACTTATCCAATTTATACCCATTGTTTCGTGTTCTGTCCTGTGTTGATACTTTTAATACCCTATTAATATCCCCCTTGTTATGTCCATTCACCCACTTGTAAACCTCTATCATGTCGCCCCTAACTCTTCGCCTTTCCAGTGAATGCAACTTAAGCTTTGTTAATCTTTCTTCATATGAAAGATTTCTAATTTGGGGAATTAACTTAGTCATCCTACGCTGGACACGTTCAAGTGAATTTATATCCATTCTATAATATGGCGACCAAAACTGAACTGCATAATCTAAATGGGGCCTAACTAGAGCAAGATATAGCTTGAGAACCACACCAGGTGTCTTGTTACTAACGCTGCGATTAATAAATCCAAGTGTCCGATTTGCCTTATTACGAACATTTATGCATTGATCCTTTTGTTTTAAATTCTTACTAATCATAACTCCCAGATCCCTTTCGCAATCCGACTTCGCAATCACAACACCATCTAGCTCGTATCTTGTAACTCTATCATCATTACCTAACCTCAGAACTTTACATTTATCAGCATTAAACTGCATCTGCCAATCCTTTGACCATTTCAAAACCCTATCTAGATCAACTTGAAGTGATAGTGAGTCCTCCTCCGAATTAATTTCCCTACCGATTTTCGTATCATCGGCAAATTTGCAAATGTTGCTACTCAAACCTGAATCTAAATCATTTATATATATTATAAACAACAGAGGTCCCAGGACAGAGCCTTGAGGCACTCCACTTACAACATTTTCCCACTCTGACTTGATTCCATTTATACTAACTCTCTGTTTCCTTTGGTATAGCCATGCCCTAATCCAGCTTAATATAGCACCCCCAATACCATGAGACTCTATCTTTTTAATCAGTCTTTCATGTGGCACTGTATCAAAAGCTTTGCTAAAGTCAAGGTATACAACATCGCAATCCTTACCACTATCAACTGCCTCAACAATGCTAGAATAAAAAGATAACAAATTTGTTAAACATGAACGGCCATTTATAAAACCATGTTGAGACTCAATTATTAATTTATGTTTTTCAAGATGAAGACGAATTTTATTTGCTATTATAGATTCGAGTAACTTTCCCACAATAGACGTTAGGCTAATTGGTCGATAGTTAGACGCAAGTGATCTATCTCCTTTCTTAAAAACTGGTATCACATTAGCAACTTTCCAAAACTCTGGCACTCTGCCTGACTCTATTGATTTATTAAATATGGTTGACAGTGGGTCACAAAGCTCCTCTTTGCATTCTTTAAGCACCCTAGCAAACACTTCATCCGGCCCTGGGGATTTGTTTGGTTTGAGTTTTACTATTTGTTTAAGAACATCCTCCCTGGTAACTGCTAAACTCGTCAACCTGTCCTCGTCCCCACCCACATAGACTTGTTCAGCTGAAGGCATATTGTTAAGTTCCTCTTTAGTAAATACAGATACAAAATATTTATTAAAAATACTACTCATCTCTTCATCACTATCTGTTATTTGACCTGTCTCAGTTTTTAATGGACCTATCCTTTCCCTAGTCTTAGTACGATATAACTGAAAAAACCCTTTAGGATTTGTCTTTGCTTGCCCTGCTATGCGAACTTCATAGTTTCTTTTTGCTTTCCTTATCTCTTTTTTAACATTTCTAACCAGTTGTACGAATTCCTGTTCTAAAGTGACCTCCCCATTTTTAATCCTTTTGTACCAAGCTCTCTTTTTACCTATAAGGTTCTTCAAATTCTTTGTTATCCACTTTGGGTCATTAGTATTCGATCTATTCAATTTGTATGGTATACTACGTTCCTGTGCTTTGTTTAGAATATTCTTAAATAAGTTATATATTGAATCCACATCGAAATCCCCATTTAAGTCACCTATCGCTGGGTTCATGTCTCGCTCCAAGACCGGCCCACACCCCATACCCAAGACTTTCCAATCAATTTGACCCAAAAAATTTCTTAGGCTATTAAAATCAGCTTTTCGAAAATCTGGCACTTTAACAGAATTTTCTCCTACTGGTCTATTCCATTCTATGCTAAATCTGATTTCTTTGTGATCACTGCTCCCTAGCTCACTCCCTATTTCGATGTCATTAATTTGCGTTTCCCTGTTAGTTAACACTAAATCTAAAATATTATTTTCCCGTGTTGGTTCCTTAATGTGTTGCGTAAGAAAGCAATCGTCAATTAATTCTAGAAAATCTTCTGCTTCACTATTCCCTGTTTTGTTCAACCAGTTTATTCCGCTAAAATTAAAGTCACCCATGACATAAATACTGTTAGATCTAGATGCTCTAGATATTTCATCCCATAGATGCTTTGCTTCCATTCTGTCTAAATTTGGTGGCCTATATATTACTCCTATTATAATATTATTAGCTTTTTCGTTTAATTCTATCCAAATAGTTTCTGTGTGTGGCTCTGTTTTGATTCCCTCTTTGAGACTACATTTCAAATTGTCCCTAACATATATGGCTACTCCACCTCCTCGTCTAATATATCTATCTGTGTGAAATAGTTTAAATCCGTATATTTGATATTCAGCTAATAGTTCTCTATTTTCTACATTCATCCACGTTTCGGTAAGTGCAATAATATCTATTTTTTCTGTGCAGACAAGAGCATTTAATTCGTTAATTTTATTTCTTAGACTTCTACTGTTAGTGTAATATACCCTAAGTGAATTGTTATTTTGCGGACCTTCTCTTTCCCTGATCGTTTTGCCAATTCCTTTCTCCCACAAACACATACTTTTATTACCTCCTTCCTCCAAATCAATTCCCATACCTCTATCTACTAACAGTTTAAACCCAAACAAACACCTCTAACCACTTCTTCTAGCGAGTTCGCAACAGCAACAACCCCAGCTCTCGATAGATGCACCCCATCACGAGCATACATTTCATTTCTTCCATAGAAGTGTTCCCAGTTGTCTATGAAAGATATTGCATTTGATTTGCAATATCTTTCCAGCCGGCAATTGACACCAAGTGCCCTCGATATCCATTCATTTCCCACTCCCTTTCTTGGAAGAATGCCACATATGATCGGGATTCCTCCCTTGCTCCTAACTAATTCTATGGCTGTTTTATACCTCTGAATCAGTTCCTCACTCCTAACTCGACCAACATCATTTCCTCCCACGCTAATGCAAATAATGGGATTGTTCCCATTACCAGCCATAATATCATTCATGTTGTTTATAATATCACCAATGCCAGCTCCGGGATAGCAAACCCTTAACCTGTTCCCCCTATCTCTAGCACAAAACGCTCTATCCAAATACCTTATCTGGGAATCTCCCACAACTAATGTTTGCTTAGGTACCTTTACTTTCTGAGGGGCCTGCGCTTCCTTTCTCTTCGTTGCTTTCCCTTTTGCGCGATCCACAGTCTCTCCACAGCACTCGTCCTCCAAAACGTCAAATGAATTAGAAGTTGCTATGGCGTTTGAAGGCGGCTTTATCAAAGTCTTCTTAAGGCCCCTGTCTTTCGCAACTCTCCAAGACGAGGTCCCTTTACTACTGGTCTCCTCCTTCGTTACTTCTCGTTGTTCTTTAAGCTGACGCACCTCCTCCCGCAGAGAGTCCAACTCTGTCCTCAGGGCTCCCACTAGTCACCAGGTCCTTAACTACAACTTCCATATTGCTATGATAATATAACAACACTCAGGAGCTCCGGTTAACACAACCTCTCACTGTGACTTCACCTGACCGACTGAGGCAGCTGCTATTGGTCCATACGAGGCAGCTGCTATTGGTCCATACGAGGCAGCTGCTATTGGTCCATACGAGGCAGCTCCTATTGGTCCATACGAGGCAGCTCCTATTGGTCCATACGAGGCAGCTGCTATTGGTCCATACGAGGCAGCTGCTATTGGTCCATACGAGGCAGCTGCTATTGGTCCATACGAGGCAGCTGCTATTGGTCCATACGAGGCAGCTGCTATTGGTCCATACGAGGCAGCTGCTATTGGTCCATACGAGGCAGCTTCTATTGGTCCATACGAGGTAGCTCCTATTGGTCCATACGAGGCAGCTCCTATTGGTCCATACGAGGCAGCTCCTATTGGTCCATACGAGGCAGCTTCTATTGGTCCATACGAGGCAGCTGCTATTGGTCCATACGAGGCAGCTGCTATTGGTCCATACGAGGCAGCTCCTATTGGTCCATACGAGGCAGCTCCTATTGGTCCATACGAGGCAGCTGCTATTGGTCCATACGAGGCAGCTGCTATTGGTCCATACGAGGCAGCTGCTATTGGTCCATACGAGGCAGCTGCTATTGGTCCATACGAGGCAGCTGCTATTGGTCCATACGAGGCAGCTCCTATTGGTCCATACGAGGCAGCTGCTATTGGTCCATACGAGGCAGCTGCTATTGGTCCATACGAGGCAGCTGCTATTGGTCCATACGAGGCAGCTCCTATTGGTCCATACGAGGCAGCTGCTATTGGTCCATACGAGGCAGCTGCTATTGGTCCATACGAGGCAGCTGCTATTGGTCCATACGAGGCAGCTGCTATTGGTCCATACGAGGCAGCTGCTATTGGTCCATACGAGGCAGCTGCTATTGGTCCATTAGACGCAGCTCTTAGTTATAGCCACCCAAACGCATATATATGTCTAACCTTCGCTTGAAACAATACATCACTCTCGCGTCCATTAAGTTACACACTAATTTGTTCCATTATTGAACAAAAATAACAGTATAATTCCAAACCAGTATTTACCCAGGCAATTAATTAATCTACTTTTGCAAATCTACTTATTCATTCTTCTGATCTACTGATCTCTGCTACTTTTTCTTTTATTCGATTTATCTCATGTAACTTGAGTTCTTGTACTGAACATAGCATATTTCGGCAATTTGATTTCCTCTTGGTATCAGGTATGTTGGGGTCATGTCTCCTCCGATTCTTCATTTCTTCAACAAGACGAGGATAAGTTCTCTCGGTTCCAGCACAAGTCTTGCCATGTATTACAAGTTTGTTGTTGTTTTAATTGTGTTTATTTAGGGGGAAGATTCCTGTGGCTGGAGCTGCATATACTCGCTTGTTAGTCTGATGTAGGTTGTATGCCATGTTTTGAAGGTATCTCTAAGCGGTAAATAGATGGCTGTGATTAAGGCGCTTGTTGTGGGTTGTACTCTAGATGGCCTTGGGTGTCCTTGCACCTGATGCCCCTTGCCGCAGGCCAGGCCCTCGATAACCCGCAGGCTTCCTGTCCCCGACTATTCAGGGGGGAACTATTTGAGACCATATTCTCTGATGCTGTTTTACCTGTGCCTAGCCTCACGAGTCTGGCCATAGTCCACATATTTCCGGTCGCTCCATTCGTCACTCCGTTTAAAACACGACTGTTTGGCCCTCCCAGCGACGTACAAACGTACCCTAAACGTCAACAATACGGAGGGAACATGATCACTGCATACAAGATACCGAGGAAGAAAAAACCAAGATGGACAGCCTCTTTTAAACTGAGATCAAATTCCGTACCAAATGGCACTCTAGATGCACAATGACACTCTCCCGTGACGTGTGGGGGAGAAGCGATTGGGCAGAGAGGTAATCTTGGAGTGAAGATCGACTGAGACAAGTAGGGGAATACCGGACTTAACTATACATAGCTCTTGGACTGACCTTCGTTCGAGGCTTCCTGTAAGTGACTCTCACAGGTGTTGAGTGTCTTATCAACACCTGCGACACCTGTCTTATCACAACAGCTGCCTAGCTCCCGTGTGTGTGTGTGTGTCTAGGTGAACAGAGCCATAAGGTGAAAGAAAATACCGTGTCAACGTGGCCAGATATGCTTGTGTGTGTATGGCAACGTCGGCTGTGTGCCATAGTGAAGGGGGGCCAGCCTCGTGGCACTCACCATATGGCACTCAGTGCCATAGATACCTTGCCATGATTTCGGGGCTCAGCCTCGCCGCGGCCCGGTCCTCGACCAGGGGGCTCCTTATCCCGTGAGGTTGACGGAGAGTGTATTGTGTCTGCACTCTAGATGTGTGATGGCACTCTAGATGCTTAATGGCACTCTAGATGCATAGCGGCACAATTCAGAGGTGCCATAGGCACAATCAGAGAACACTGTATAAACATCAGAGATCCGCGGTTGTTCAACGTCCTCCCAGCGAGCATAAGAACATAAGAACAAAGGTAACTGCAGAAGGCCTATTGGCCCATACGAGGCAGCTCCTATTCTATAACATCAGAAATAGTTCCGGACCAACCGGGCTGTGGTGGGTATGTGGGCCTGCGGGCCGCTCCAAGCAACAGCCTGGTGGACCTATCTCTGGTGGGGAGGGACAGGAAGGAGTCACACACACAGCCAGTGCAAACAGGAAAGCCGTAAATCGCTGTTTATATACTGAGGGGGGGGGGGGCCGTGTTTATATGGGGGTGGGGGTAGCTATGTTAACTCAAGTCACGTGATGGCTTCCTATTGCTGCCTCCCTGCCTGCTCCCGTGTGTGTGTGTGTGTGTGTGTATATATATATATATATATATATTGGTAGCAGTCTTTCTTGGAAACATATGTTGTTGGATATGACCGAAAAGGTAAGATTAATAATTCTAACACGAATCTTCTCAATATTTCTTACGTTCTTCTTCACTGTCGATGGTAATTGATAAATTAACTCTCCAAAATTCATTCGTTATTTCTGGTCTGACACCTGAACGCGTTTCGTAATGCTTATTACATTTTCAAAGACTTAGTTTACATATAAACTACATCATACTTATACTCGTTTTGGATGAGATGATATGGCACAAACGTTTTGGGTGAGGTGACAGAACACGAATCAATGGGTATAAACATAAGAATGGAAGTAACTGCAGAGGGCCTATTGGCCCATACTTTCTCTTGCTGCTTCTATGTTGGTTCGGGGTCTTGAAGTGGATAGTATAAAGTTGTGCATTAATTGGCTGTTGATTGCTGGTGTTGACTTTTTGATTTGTAGTGCCTCGCTGATGTCGAGCCGCCTGCTATTGTTGTATTTATCGATGATTTCTGTGTTAAGAAATAAAATAAAATTCAAAAAAGAAATCAAAAAGAAATTTTTGTTCTGTGTTAAGATTTCTCTGGTGATGGTCTGGTTGTGAGAAGAGATTATATGTTCCTTGATGGAGCCCTGTTGTTTGTGCATAGTTAATCGCCTAGAAAGAGACGTTGTTGTCTTGCCTATATACTGGGTTCTTCGGGGCTTACAGTCCCCAAGTGGGCATGAGAAAGCATAGACGACGTTGGTTTCCATCAAAGCGTTTGGTGTCTGGGGAGTTTTTCACGAGTAGGTTGGCCGTTTTTTGTTTTTGTAGTAAATGATCAATTGTATTTTCAGATTTTTGTCTGTAGGGATAACGTTCCTATCAACAATATCTTTCAGGACCCTTTCCTCCGTTTTATGAGCCGTCGAAAAGAAGTTTCTGTAAAACAGCCTAATAGGAGGTATAAGTGTTGTGTTAGATGACTCTTCAGAGGTTGCATGGCGTTTCACCTTCCTTTTTATGATGTCTTCAACGAAACCATTGGAGAAGCCGTTGTTGACTAGGGCCTGCCTTACCCTGCAGAGTTCTTCATCGACTTGCTTCCATCCTGAGCTGTGGCTGAGAGCACGGTCGACATAAGCGTTAACAACACTCCTCTTGTACCTGTCTGGGCAGTCACTGTTGGCATTCAGGCACATTCCTATGTTTGTTTCCTTAGTGTAGACTGCAGTGTGGAAACCTCCGCTCCTTTCCATGACTGTTACATCTACAAAGGGCAGCTTCCCATCCTTCTCCATCTCGTAAGTGAAACTCAACACACAATTCCGCTCAATTGCCTCCTTCAGCTCCTGCAGATGTCTGACATCAGGTACATGCGTAAAAATGTCGTCAACATACCTGCAGTATATTGGCCGGTTTCAAGTCCCGCCATATACAGGTTTGCATATGTAGAGATGCACAGGTTTCGTGTAAGAGGGCATCACCAAACTCTCGGTGAAACCAAGCCTCTGATTATCTAGTTCCATCCGCCTGTTGTGGACTGAAGATGGAGGGGGTTAAACGACCAGCTGAATAGTCGTCCTTGTGTGAGTGTTTGTCGGTCGTATCAGGATAGTTATGTCAGGTGGTTATGTCTAGGGGGGGAGGGGAGGGGTGGGGGAGTAGAGCTATCTGCATCCTGGCTCAGGATTACATCATTTACTCAACGACTTCCGAAGCCTTTACATCTTTATTTAATCATGTTGGCTTAGTCTACATTAGTTTAAAAGTTTACGAGTCCTGTATACTTCACCGCCAGGGTACACAGACACCCCCCCCCCCCGCCCCTGTGTATAGAATAAAGACAACAAAATCTGTGTATTATCACAATGACCATAAACCAGCCGACTCTCTGATGTTAAATTGTTTATTTTGTGAAAACTGAAGCTGGAAATACACACCCGAGGATATTACCGGTGTATACATGTGTATGGCTCGTATACTCGGTGGTGTTTGTGTGTGTGAATGTTTGTATACACACGCGCAGTCATACATACACAGGTGATATTAAGGTCTAGTTCTAGCCAGGTGACACACTAGGGTGCCAGGTGACACACTAGGGTGCCAGGTGACACACTAGGGTGCCAGGTGACACACTAGGGTGCCAGGTGACACACTAGGGTGCCAGGTGACACACTAGGGTGCCAGGTGACACACTAGGGGTGCCAGGTGACACACTAGGGTGCCAGGTGACACACTAGGGTGCCAGGTGACGCGCTAGGGTGCCAGGTGACACACTAGGGTGCCAGGTGACACACTAGGGTGCCAGGTGACACACAAGGGTGCCAGGTGACACACTAGGGGTGCCAGGTGACACACTAGGGTGCCAGGTGACACACTAGGGTGCCAGGTGATACACTAGGGGTGCCAGGTGACACACTAGGGTGCCAGGTGACACACTAGGGTGTCAGGGGACACACTAGGGTGCCAGGTGACACACTAGGGGTGTCAGGTGACACACTAGGGGTGCCAGGTGACACACTAGGGTGCCAGGTGACACACTAGGGTGCCAGGTGACACACTAGAGGTGCCAGGTGACACACTAGGGGTGCCAGGTGACACACTAGGGTGCCAGGTGACACACTAGGGTGCCAGGTGACACACTAGGGTGCCAGGTGACACACTAGGATGCCAGGTGACACACTAGGGTGCCAGGTGACACACTAGGGTGCCAGGTGACACACTAGGGTGCCAGGTGACACACTAGGGTGCCAGGTGACACACTAGGGTGCCAGGTGACACACTAGGATGCCAGGTGACACACTAGGGCGCCAGGTGATACACTACGGGTGCCAGGTGACACACTAGGGTGCCAGGTGACACACTAGGGTGTCAGGTGACACTAGGGTGCCAGGTGACACACTAGGGGTGTCAGGTGACACACTAGGGGTGCCAGGTGACACACTAGGGTGCCAGGTGACACACTAGGGTGCCAGGTGACATACTAGAGGTGCCAGGTTACACACTAGAGGTGCCAGGTGACACACTAGTGTGCCAGGTGACACACTAGGATGCCAGGTGACACACTAGGGTGCCAGGTGACACACTAGGGTGCCAGGTGATACACTAGGGAGCCAAGTGACACACTAGTGTGCCAGGAGATACACTAGGGGTGCCAGGTGACACACTAGGGTGCCAGGTGACACACAAGGGTGTCAGGTGACGCACTAGAGGTGCCAGGTGACACACTAGAATGCCAGGTGACACACTAGGGTGCCAGGTGACACACTAGGGTGCCAGGTGACGCGCTAGGGTGTCAGGTGACACACTAGAGGTGCCAGGTGACACACTAGAATGCCAGGTGACACACTAGGGTGCCAGGTGACACACTAGTGTGCCAGGTGACACACTAGGGTGCCATGTGACACACTAGTGTGCCAGGTGACACACTAGAGGTGCCAGGTGACACACTACAGGTGCCAGGTGACACACTAGGGTGCCAGGTGACACACTATGGTGCCAGGTGACACACTAGGGTGCCAGGTAACACTAGAGGTGCCAGGTGACACGATAGGGTGTCAGGTGACACACTAGGGTGTCAGGTGACACACTAGGGTGCCAGGTGACACACTAGAGGTGCCAGGTGACACACTAGAGGTGCCAGGTGACACACTAGTGTGCCAGGTGACACTAGGGTGCCAGGTGATACACTAGGGAGCCAAGTGACACACTAGTGTGCCAGGTGATACACTAGGGGTGCCAGGTGACACACTAGAGTGCCAGGTGACACACTAGGGTGCCAGGTGACACACTAGGGTGCCAGGTGACACACTAGGGTGCCAGGTGACACACTAGAGTGCCAGGTGACACACTAGGGTGCCAGGTGATACACTAGGGAGCCAGGTGACACGATAGGGTGCCAGGTGACACACTAGTGTGCCAGGTGACACGATAGGGTGCCAGGTGACACGATAGGGTGCCAGGTGACACACTAGGGTGCCAGGTGACACGATAGGGTGCCAGGTGACGCGCTAGGGTGCCAGGTGACACACTAGTGTGCCAGGTGACACGATAGGGTGCCAGGTGACACGATAGGGTGCCAGGTGACACACTAGGGTGCCAGGTGACACGATAGGGTGCCAGGTGACACACTAGTGTGCCAGGTGACACACTAGGGTGCCAGGTGACACATTAGAGGTGCCAGGTGACACACTAGAGGTGCCAGGTGACACACTAGGGTGCCAGGTGACACACTAGAGGTGCCAGATGACACACTAGGGTGCCAGGTGACACACTAGTGTGCCATGTGACACACTAGGGTGCCAGGTGACACACTAGAGTGCCATATGACACACTAGGGTGCCAGGTGACACACTAGAGTGCCAGGTGACACACAAGGGTATCAGGTGACACACTAGAGGTGCCAGGTGACACACTAGAGGTGCCAGATGACACACTAGGGTGCCAGGTGATACACTAGGATGCCAGGGGACACACTAGGGTGCCGGGTGACACACTAGTGTGCCAGGTGACACACTAGAGGTGCCAGGTGACACACTAGGGTGCCAGGTGACACACTAGGGTGCCAGGTGACACACTAGGGTGCCAGGTGACACACTAGGGTGCCAGGTGACACACTAGGGTGCCAGGTGACACACTAGAGGTGCCAGATGACACACTAGGGTGCCAGGTGACACACTAGTGTGCCATGTGACACACTAGGGTGCCAGGTGACACACTAGAGTGCCATATGACACACTAGGGTGCCAGGTGACACACTAGAGTGCCAGGTGACACACAAGGGTGTCAGGTGACACACTAGAGGTTCCAGGTGACACACTAGGGTGCCAGGTGACACACTAGGGTGCCAGGTGATACACTAGGATGCCAGGGGACACACTAGGGTGCCAGGTGACACACTAGTGTGCCAGGTGACACACTAGAGGTGCCAGGTGACACACTAGGGTGCCAGGTGACACACTAGGGTGCCAGGGGACACACTAGGGTGCCAGGTGACACACTAGGGTGCCAGGTGATACACTAGGATGCCAGGGGACACACTAGGGTGCCAGGTGACACACTAGTGTGCCAGGTGACACACTAGAGGTGCCAGGTGACACACTAGGGTGCCAGGTGACACACTAGGGTGCCAGGGGACACACTAGGGTGCCAGGTGACACGTACCAAGGTGCCTGAAGATATACAAAGGTTTCCTAGCCGTGGGTTCACGGTGTTCACTACGGTGTTCACGGTGTTCACATTGTTCACTACGGTGTTCACAGTGTTCACGGTGTTCACTACGGTGTTCACAGTGTTCACGGTGTTCAGTACGGTGTTCACAGTGTTCACTACGGTGTTCACGGTGTTCACTACAGTGTTCACAGTGTTCATGGTGTTCACTACAGTGTTCACAGTGTTCACGGTGTTCACTACGGTGTTCACAGTGTTCACGTTGTTCACGGTGTTCACTACAGTGTTCACGGTGTTCACTACGGTGTTCACAGTGTTCACGGTGTTCATTACGGTGTTCACGGTGTTCACTACAGTGTTCATGGTGTTCACTACAGTGTTCACAGTGTTCACGGTGTTCACTACGGTGTTCACTACGGTGTTCACTACGGTGTTCACGGTGTTCACTACAGTGTTCACAGTGTTCACGGTGTTCACTACGGTGTTCACAGTGTTCACGGTGTTCACTACAGTGTTCACAGTGTTCACTACAGTGTTCACAGTGTTCACGGTGTTCACTACAGTGTTCACAGTGTTCACGGTGTTCACTACGGTGTTCACTACGGTGTTCACGGTGTTCACTACAGTGTTCACTACAGTGTTCACAGTGTTCACGGTGTTCACTACGGTGTTCACGGTGTTCACTACGGTGTTCACGGTGTTCACTACGGTGTTCACTACGGTGTTCACGGTGTTCACTACGGTGTTCACTACGGTGTTCACGGTGTTCACTACGGTGTTCACGGTGTTCACTACGGTGTTCACTACGGTGTTCACGGTGTTCACTACGGTGTTCACTACGGTGTTCACGGTGTTCACTACGGTGTTCACGGTGTTCACGGTGTTCACTACGGTGTTCACTACGGTGTTCACGGTGTTCACTACAGTGTTCACAGTGTTCACGGTGTTCACTACGGTGTTCACGGTGTTCACTACAGTGTTCACAGTGTTCACGGTGTTCACTACGGTGTTCACAGTGTTCACGGTGTTCACTACAGTGTTCACAGTGTTCACGGTGTTCACTACAGTGTTCACAGTGTTCACGGTGTTCACTACAGTGTTCACAGTGTTCACGGTGTTCACTACGGTGTTCACGGTGTTCACTACAGTGTTCACTACAGTGTTCACAGTGTTCACGGTGTTCACTACGGTGTTCACGGTGTTCACTACGGTGTTCACGGTGTTCACTACGGTGTTCACTACGGTGTTCACTACGGTGTTCACGGTGTTCACTACGGTGTTCACTACGGTGTTCACGGTGTTCACTACGGTGTTCACGGTGTTCACTACGGTGTTCACGGTGTTCACTACGGTGTTCACGGTGTTCACTACAGTGTTCACAGTGTTCACGGTGTTCACTACGGTGTTCACGGTGTTCACTACGGTGTTCACTACGGTGTTCACGGTGTTCACTACGGTGTTCACTACGGTGTTCACGGTGTTCACTACGGTGTTCACGGTGTTCACTACGGTGTTCACGGTGTTCACGGTGTTCACCACAGTGTTCACGGTGTTCACTACAGTGTTCACGGTGTACACTACGGTGTTCACCGTGTTCATGGTGTTCACCACAGTGTTCACGGTGTTCACTACAGTGTTCACTACAGTGTTCACGGTGTTCACTACAGTGTTCACAGTGTTCACGGTGTTCACTACAGTGTTCACGGTGTTCACTACAGTGTTCACAGTGTTCACTATGGTGTTCACTACGGTGTTCACCGTGTTCATGGTGTTCACCATGGTGTTCACCACGGTGTTCACTACAGTGTTCACCTCGCTACAGACTGTGGTCCTCAGTGCTGAACAAGCAAGAGGTTTACATTATGCAGTTAAAAAAAAAAAACATTCTCCATTCCAGTTCCAAACTTCGTTGTTTTTTTTCCACCCTGACGTGTCACACTGACCTCTCCCTGACCTTGTGACCCCGCCCTGACCTTCTGGACCCCGCCCTGACCTTCTGGGCCCCGCCCTGACCTTCTGGACCCCGCCCTGACCTTCTGGACCCCGCCCTGACCTTCTGGACCCCGCCCTGACCTTCTGGGCCCCGCCCTGACCTTGTGACCTGTCCCTGACCTTCTGGGCCCCGCCCTGACCTTCTGGACCCCGCCCTGACCTTGTGACCTGTCCCTGACCTTCTGGGCCCCGCCCTGACCTTCTGGACCCCGCCCTGACCTTGTGACCCCGCCCTGACCTTCTGGGCCCCGCCCTGACCTTCTGGGCTCCGCCCTGACCTTCTGGACCCCGCCCTGACCTTCTGGGCCCCGCCCTGACCTTCTGGACCCCGCCCTGACCTTCTGGGCCCTGACCTTCTGGGCCCCGCCCTGACCTTGTGACCCCGCCCTGACCTTCTGGACCCCGCCCTGACCTTGTGACCCCGCCCTGACCTTCTGGACCCCGCCCTGACCTTCTGGACCCCGCCCTGACCTTCTGGACCCCGCCCTGACCTTGTGACCCCGCCCTGACCTTCTGGACCCCGCCCTGACCTTGTGACCCCGCCCTGACCTTCTGGACCCCGCCCTGACCTTGTGACCCCGCCCTGACCTTCTGGACCCCGCCCTGACCTTGTGACCTGTCCCTGACCTTCTGGACCCCGCCCTGACCTTGTGACCTGTCCCTGACCTTCTGGACCCCGCCCTGACCTTCTGGACCCCGCCCTGACCTTGTGACCTGTCCCTGACCTTCTGGACCCCGCCCTGATCTTCTGGACCCCGCCCTGACCTTGTGACCTGTCCCTGACCTTGTGACCTGTCCCTGACCTTGTGGACCCTGCGCTGACCTTCTGGACCCCGCCCTGACCTTGTGACTTGTCCCTGACCTTGTGACCTCTCCCTGACCTTGTGACCCCGCCCTGACCTTCTGGCCCCCGCCTTGACCTTCTGGACCCCGCACTGACCTTGTGGACCCCGCCCTTGTGACCCCGCCCTGACCTTCTGGACCCCGCCCTGACCTTGTGACCTGTCCCCGCCCTTGTGACCCCGCCCTGACCTTCTGGACCCCGCCCTGACCTTCTGGACCCCGCCCTGACCTTGTGACCTGTCCCTGACCTTGTGACCCTGTCCTGACCTTGTGACCCCGCCCTTACCTTGTGACCCCGCCCTGACCTTGTGAACCCGCCCTGACCTTGTGACCTCGCCCTGACCTTCTGGACCCTGCTAAAGACCACACCCTGACGGCCCTGATCATCCAACCACACCATGGGCCTTAATTAACACCTAAACCAGACCTTACTTAAACCAGGCCCTTCACTGATGGTTAGGAGGCAAGGGTTAGGGATGGGGGGGGGGGGGGGTAGTGAGGGAGGGGGGAGTGAGGAATGGGTAGGTGGGGAGGGGGAGGGGGTGTGGGGGTGACACAAAATTAGGCAAGAAAGAAAAGTGTGGGCAGACTGCATATTTTTGGATTGCCAGAAAGCCTTTGATACAGTCTTTCGAGGCCTGGTCGACGACCGGGCCGCGGGGACGCTAAGCCCCGGAAGCACCTCAAGGTAACCTCAAGGTAACCAGTACCACATAGGAGACTAGTGCACAAACTGGAGATGCAGGCTGGAGTGAAAGGGAAGGTACTCCATTGGATAAGGGAGTACCTAAGCAACAGAAGACAGCCAATCAGTGTGAGGGATGAGATCTCTGAGTGGCGAGGCGTCACCAGTGGAGTCCCACAGGGGTCAGTCCTTGGACCTATACTGTTTCTGATATATGTAAATGGTCTCCCAGAGGGAATAGACTCGTTCCTCTCAATGTTTGCTGAAGATGCAAAAATTATGAGGAGGATTGAGATCGAGAAAGATAGCAAGAGGGTACAAGATGACCTAGACAGACTGAAGGAATGGTCCAAATGACTACTAAAGTTCAACCCAAGTAAATGTAAGGTAATGACACTAGGGGGAGGAAACAGGTCAGACACAGGATACAGAATGGGAGATAAAGGCCTTCACGAAGCGAATATAGAGAGAAAGGTCTAGAAGTTGATATCACGCCGAACCTATCTCCTAAAGCCCACTTCAAAAGGATATCATTAGGAGCATATGCAAGAACTGCCTTCAGGAACCTGTGTAAGGAATCATTCAGAACCTTGTATACCACATATGTAAGACCAATCCTGGAGTATGCAGCCCCAGCATGGAGCCCGTACCTTGTCAAGCACAAGACGAAGCTGGAAAAAGTTCAGAGGTATGCCACTAGACTAGTCCCAGAACTAAGAGGCATGAGTTACGAGGAAAGGCTGCGGGAAATGCACCTTACGACACTGGAAGACAGAAGAGTAAGGGGAAACATGATCATCACATACAAAATTATCAAGAGAATTGACCGGGATAGATAAGGACAGATTATTTAACACGGGTGATACTCGCACAAAGGGACACAGGTGGAAGCTCAGTACCCAATACCCAAATGAACCACAGAGACATTAGAAAGTAGTTAACAGATGGAATGCATTAGGCAGTGATGTGGTGGAGGCTGACTCCATACACAGATTCAAGTGCAGATATGATAGAGCCCAGTAGGCTCAGGAATCTGCACACCAGTTGATTGACAGTTGAGAGGCTGTACTTAAAATGATGTACACAGCCTATGTGCGCTCCGTCATAGACTATGCCGCACCAATCTTTTCCAATCAGTCCCAAAGTGATATGAAAACACTTGGAAGCATACAAAATACAGCCATGACAATCATTCTGAGAGTCGCGAAAACTGCCAAAAGATCTAATCTACAAGAAGAGCTGTCTCTTCCCAGTGTTAAAAGCAAAGTTAAGGAACTGAATGCTAAGCTTGCAATTAGGATAGCCAGAGATCCCCATTACAATGATATTGCCAAGAAAAAACTGAGTTCTGTACAACTTACAGGGGGAAAGAGGAGACAGTTACCTCCCTGGGAGGATAACCCATGTAAGGTTATCATCAACAAGATGATAACGAAAAAGTCTAACATGATACCACATGGATAATGATTCCATGTGTTTTGTGATCCTACATATTAGCACTATTTTTTCAAAGATTTCTATTATGTGGGATGTTAGTGCTATTGGGTTAAAATGTTATTGTTAAAGATTTGCTACCTAGAACAAAAAGTTCCAAGTAGCACGGGCTATGGTGAGCCCGTAGTGGAATTTTGCAACTGCTTTACTACCTCCTTTATGGTGTGGTGCTATCCCCACTATTTTAAGTATGTCGGGGATAATTCACTTTCTGAGGTTCCGTCTCCAAAAGATGTTTATGGCTTGTAAGATATTTTTTTTTTTTGCAAATTTTGATGAATATAGAATTTCAGGAGCCAGTGCCTGGTGTAGAGTGTATGGGCGTCCTGTCTATGGGTAATTCAAAGCTCAGAGAGGTTAGGGTGACATTTGATACATGGTTCGATGTATCATGGATCATCAGTATCTTCAGGGCGTCACTGAAGACAGAATCGTAGTGAAGCCTCAGTATTTCACTCATTTCTGTGTTGTTATCTGTGAAAGTTCTTTCACCCTTGCTTAAGGGCTCAACGATAGATTGTGATTTCTCAATAGATTTCTCAATTTCTCAATTGATAGATTTCTCAATTTCTCAATTGATAGATTTCTCAATTTTGTTATAGACTTTGCATACGAGCAAAAGTATTTTTGAATTCCTCTCTATTTCACTTATGGGTTTTTGCTTTTTTTGCCTCTACAGAATTATATATGATTATTGCAGCTATAGCTTGATAGCTTCTCTATCTCTACATAGCTTTCCTTGTCATCCTTGGGATACAGCGAAGCATAAGAGTTATTCTCCAATTTATTTTCTCTATTATCCAATTTTGCATCTTCTTAAATTTTTTCTCATTGATATGTAACATTGTACATATTTCTAATGCTATTTAGCCAATTTTCTCAAAGCAGTTTTAATAGATTAGCATTATCTACCTGCTCTTCCCAACATATTTCTGCCAGGTTTTGACTTATTTCTTACAAGTTTGTTATTAAAACTGTGTTGAATTCTTCTTAGAATTACAACTGAACTACGATAATACGGTGTATTATCTCACGTGTATCTGTAAACATTATATTCGGAAGGAGTTCATCATTGTAAACAAAAATTAAGATCGATCTTAAGAGATTAAGATAAAATTAAGATTAAGATAAAGGTGTTTTGATTTTTCTAGTTGTTTCTGTTATTTTGTGGTTTATGGTAAATCTGTCCCACAGCCGTAAGGAGGTCAGTCGTGTGTGTCTGTTCATTTAGTCGACTTCCTGTGAGACTCTTGGATATATTAATATTAGAAACTTATCTTTATCTTTATCTTTATCTTCTTCTCTTTATCTGTGGTATTGGTATGGGGGGCACCATTATCTGTGGTACTGATAAGGGAGGCACCATTATCTGTGGTACTGGTAAGGGAGGCACCATTATCTGTGGTACTGGTAAGGGAGCACCATTATCTGTGGTACTGGTAAGGGAGGCACCATTATCTGTGGTACTGGTAAGGGGAGGACCATTATCTGTGGTACTGGTAAGGGAGGCACCATTATCTGTGGTACTGGTAAGGGAGGCACCATTATCTGTGGTACTGGTAAGGGAGGCACCATTATCTGTGGTACTGGTAAGGGAGGCACCATTATCTGTGGTACTGGTAAGGGAGGCACCATTATCTGTGGTACTGGTAAGGGGGGCACCATTATCTGTGGTACTGGTAAGGGAGGCACCATTATCTGTGGTACTGGTAAGGGGGGCACCATTATCTGTGGTACTGGTAAGGGGGGCACCATTATCTGTGGTACTGGTAAGGGAGGCACCATTATCTGTGGTACTGGTAAGGGAGGCACCATTATCTGTGGTACTGGTAAGGGGGGCACCATTATCTGTGGTACTGGTAAGGGGGGCACCATTATCTGTGGTACTGGTAAGGGAGGCACCATTATCTGTGGTACTGGTAAGGGAGGCACCATTATCTGTGGTACTGGTAAGGGGGGCACCATTATCTGTGGTACTGGTAAGGGGGGGCACCATTATCTGTGGTACTGGTAAGGGGGGCACCATTATCTGTGGTACTGGTAAGGGAGGCACCATTATCTGTGGTACTGGTAAGGGGGGGGGGCACCATTATCTGTGGTACTGGTAAGGGGGGCACCATTATCTGTGGTACTGGTAAGGGAGGCACCATTATCTGTGGTACTGGTAAGGGAGGCACCATTATCTGTGGTACTGGTAAGGGAGGCACCATTATCTGTGGTACTGGTAAGGGGGGGGCACCATTATCTGTGGTACTGGTAAGGGGGGCACCATTATCTGTGGTACTGGTAAGGGAGGCACCATTATCTGTGGTACTGGTAAGGGAGACACCATTATCTGTGGTACTGGTAAGGGAGGCACCATTATCTGTGGTACTGGTAAGGGGGGCACCATTATCTGTGGTACTGGTAAGGGGGGCACCATTATCTGTGGTACTGGTAAGGGGGGCACCATTATCTGTGGTACTGGTAAGGGGGGCACCATTATCTGTGGTACTGGTAAGGGAGGCACCATTATCTGTGGTACTGGTAAGGGGGGCACCATTATCTGTGGTACTGGTAAGGGGGGGGACCATTATCTGTGGTACTGGTAAGGGAGGCACCATTATCTGTGGTACTGGTAAGGGGGGGGCACCATTATCTGTGGTACTGGTAAGGGGGGCACCATTATCTGTGGTACTGGTAAAGGGGGCACCATTATCTGTGGTACTGGTAAGGGGGGGGCACCATTATCTGT
>NC_091168.1:33461407-33463907 GCF_040958095.1 Procambarus clarkii | reverse complement strand
GAAGTTGTTTCTGATATGAAGAAGTTGTTTCAAAGGTGCAGAAGTTGTTTCAAAGGTGCAGAAGTTGTTTCAAAGGTGCAGAAGTTGTTTCAAAGGTGCAGAAGTTGTTTCAAAGGTACAGAAGTTGTTTCAAAGGTGCAGAAGTTGTTTTTGATATGAAGAAGTTGTTTCAAAGGTGCAGAAGTTGTTTCTGATATGAAGAAGTTGTTTCAAAGGTGCAGAAGTTGTTTCAAAGGTGCAGAAGTTGTTTCAAAGGTGCCGAAGTTGTTTCAAAGGTGCCGAAGTTGTTTCAAAGGTGCAGAAGTTGTTTCAAAGGTGCAGAAGTTGTTTCAAAGGTGCAGAAGTTGTTTCAAAGGTGCAGAAGTTGTTTCAAAGGTGCAGAAGTTGTTTCAAAGGTGCAGAAGTTGTTTCAAAGGTGCAGAAGTTGTTTCAAAGGTGCAGAAGTTGTTTCAAAGGTGCAGAAGTTGTTTCAAAGGTGCAGAAGTTGTTTCAAAGGTGCAGAAGTTCTTTCAAAGGTGCAGAAGTTGTTTCTGAGGTGCACTATACAGGTATGATACAGACACCTGGTGACCAAAATTCACTATACATTTATGCTACCTCTTACGAAACCTGTACATCATTAGGGGATAGGTAGGGGGGGGAACTTTATCATGGGGTCACTATTTAGCATGGGAGGGGGACACTGTTTAGCATGGGAGGGGGACACTGTTTAGCATGGGATGGGAGACAATGTTTACCATGGGAGTGAGACACTGTTTAGCATGGGAGGGGGACACTGTTTAGCATGGGAGGGGGACACTGTTTAGCATGGGAGGGGGGACACTGTACAGCATGGGATGGGGACACTGTACAGCATGGGAGGGGGTCACTGTTTAGCATGGGAGGGGGGACACTGTACAGCATGGGAGGGGGACACTGTACAGCATGGGAGGGGGACACTGTTTAGCATGGGAGGGGGTCACTGTTTAGCATGGGAGGGGGGACACTGTACAGCATGGGAGGGGGACACTGTTTAGCATGGGAGGGGGACACTGTTTAGCATGGGAGGGGGACACTGTTTAGCATGGGAGGGGGACACTGTTTAGCATGGGAGGATATGCTGTTTAGCATGGGAGGAAACAATGTTTAGCAAGGGAGGAAACACTGTTTAGCATGGGAGGGGGACACTGTTTAGCATGGGAGGGGGACACTGTCTAGCATGGGAGGGGGACACTGTTTAGCATGGGAGGAAACACTGTTTAGCATGGGAGGGGGACACTGTTTAGCATGGGAGGGGGACACTGTTTAGCATGGGAGGGGGACACTGTACAGCATGGGAGGGGTACACTGTACAGCATGGGAGGGGGACACTGTACAGCATGGGAGGGGGTCACTGTTTAGCATGGGAGGGGGGACACTGTTTAGTATGGGAGGGGGGACACTGTTTAGCATGGGAAAGGGACACTGTATGGCATGGGAGGGAGACACTGTTTAGCATGGGAGGGGGACACTGTTTAGCATGGGAGGAAATACTGTTTAGCATGGGAGGAAACACTGTTTAGCATGGGAGGAAACACTGTTTAGGCTGGGAGGAAATACTGTTTAGCATGGGAGGAAACACTGTTTAGCATGGGGGAAACACTGTTTAGCATGGGAGGGGGACACCGGTTAGCATGGGAGGAAACACTGTTTAGCATTGGAGGAAACACTGTTTAGCATGGGAGGGGGACATTGTTTAGCATGGGAGGAAACACTGTTTAGCATGGGAGGAAACACTGTTTAGCATGGGAGGGGGACACTGTTTAGCATGGGTGGAAACACTGTTTAGCATGGGAGGAAACACTGTTTAGCATGGGAGGAAACACTGTTTAGCATGGGAGGAAACACTGTTTAGCATGGGAGGGGGACACTGTTTAGCATGGGTGGGGGACACTGTTTAGCATGGGAGGAAACAATGTTTAGCATGGGAGGAAACACTGTTTAGTATGGGAGGGGAACACTGTTTAGCATAGGAGGGGGACTCTGTTTAGCATGGGAGGAAACACGGTTTAGCATGGGAGGGGGACACTGTTTAGCATTGGAGGGAGACACTGTTTAGTATGGGAGGGGGGACACTGTTTAGCATGGGAGGGGGGACACTGTTTAGCATGGGAAGGGGGGACACTGTTTAGCATGGGAGGGAGACACTGTTTTAGCATGGGTGGGGGACACTGTTTAGCATATGAGGGGGACACTGTTTAGCATGGGAGGGGGACACTGTTTAGCATGGGAGGAAGACACTGTTTAGCATGGGTGGGGGACACTGTTGAGCATGGGAGGGGGACACTGTTTAGCATGGGAGGGAGACACTGTTTAGCATGGGAGGGAGACACTGTTTAGCATGGGAGGGAGACACTGTTTAGCATGGGAGGGGGACACTGTTTAGCATGGGAGGGGGGGACACTGTTTAGCATGGGAGGGAGACACTGTTTAGCATGGGAGGGGGGACACTGTTTAGCATGGGAGGGGACACTCTTTAACG
>NC_091168.1:33392206-33460907 GCF_040958095.1 Procambarus clarkii | reverse complement strand
CCACCAATAGATACAACAGATAGACATTTCCACCAATAGATACAACAGATAGACATTTCCACCAATAGATACAACAGATAGACATTTCCACCAATAGATACAACAGATAGACATTTCCACCAATAGATACAACAGACATTTCCACCAATAGATACAATAGATAGACATTTCCACCAATTGATACAATAGATAGACATTTCCACCAATAGACACAACAGATAGACATTTCCACCAATAGACACAATAGATAGACATTTCCACCAATAGATACAACAGACATTTCCACCAATAGATACAATAGATAGACATTTCCACCAATTGATACAATAGATAGACATTTCCACCAATAGACACAACAGATAGACATTTCCACCAATAGACACAATAGATAGACATTTCCACCAATAGACACAATAGATAGACATTTCCAACAATAGATACAACAGACATTTCCACCAATAGATACAACAGATAGACATTTCCACCAATAGACCTAATAGACAGACATTTCCACCAGCAGATACAATAGATAGACATTTCCACCAATAGATACAACAGATAGACATTTCCACCAATAGATACAACAGATAGACATTTCCACCAATAGATACAACAGATAGACATTTCCACCAATAGATACAACAGATAGACATTTCCACCAATAGACATACATGGACAAAACACACACATTATTTCCCACAAAAACACTTGAAAATTACTTTCAATTAACACAAACAAAAACAAATAAAAGTCCCCAAAAAACTTTTAAAACACATTAACAAGCACTTGGAAAAAGGCTAAATGCAAGCTAAAAGGCTTACCTGTAGCAGGGCGCGTTAAGTACTGACGCGTGTCTGCTTGCGAAACCTTTACATCCCGAGGTGTAATTTGGATTTAGATTTCGGAAAGACCTGGGTAAATACTGGTTCAGTAGGAGGGTTGTTGAAACTCACTAGTGTACGTTGTGGCAGGTAAACCCAGTACCGTACGTGGTGCATGTAAACTCACTAATGTACGTGGTGCAGGTAAACTCACTACAGTACGTGATGCTGGTAAACTCACTACTGTACGTGGTGCAGGTAAACTCACTACTGTACGTGGTGCAGGTAAACCCACTACCGTACGTGGTGCTGGTAAACCCACTACCGTACGTGGTGCAGGTAAACCCACTACCGTACGTGGTGCTGGTAAACCCACTACCGTACGTGGTGCTGGTAAACCCACTACCGTACGTGGTGCAGGTAAACCCACTACCGTACGTGGTGCAGGTAAACCCACTACCGTACGTGGTGCAGGTAAACTCACTACTGTACGCGGTGCAGGTAAACCCACTACCGTACGTGGTGCAGGTAAACTCACTACTGTACGTGATGCAGGTAAACCACCTACTGTACGTGATGCAGGTAAACCACCTACTGTACGTGATGCATGTAAACTCACTAATGCACGTGGTGCAGGTAAACTCACTACCGTACGTGGTGCAGGTAAACCCACTACTGTACGTGGTGCAGGTAAACCCACTACCGTACGTGACGCAGGTAAACCCACTACTGTACGTGGTGCATGTAAACCCACTACCGTACGTGGTGCAGGTAAACCCACTACCGTACGTGGTGCAGGTAAACCCACTACCGTACGTGGTGCAGGTAAACCCACTACCGTACGTGGTGCAGGTAAACCCACTACCGTACGTGGTGCAGGTAAACCCACTACCGTACGTGGTGCAGGTAAACCCACTACCGTACGTGGTGCAGGTAAACCCACTACCGTACGTGGTGCAGGTAAACCCACTACTGTACGTGGTGCAGGTAAACCCAGTACCGTACGTGGTGCAGGTAAACCCACTACTGTACGTGGTGCTGGTAAACCCAGTACCGTACGTGGTGCAGGTAAACCCAGTACCGTACGTGGTGCAGGTAAACCCACTACTGTACGTGGTGCTGGTAAACCCACTACCGTACGTGGTGCAGGTAAACCCCGTACTGTACGTGGTGCTGGTAAACCCACTACTGTACGTGGTGCAGGTAAACCCACTACCGTACGTGGTGCAGGTAAACACAGTACTGTACGTGGTGCAGGTAAACCCACTACTGTACGTGGTGCTGGTAAACCCACTACTGTACGTGGTGCTGGTAAACCCACTACCGTACGTGGTGCAGGTAAACCCACTACTGTACGTGATGCTGGTAAACCCACTACTGTACGTGGTGCAGGTAAACCCACTACCGTACGTGGTGCTGGTAAACCCACTACTGTACGTGGTGCTGGTAAACCCACTACTGTACGTGGTGCTGGTAAACCCACTACCGTACGTGGTGCAGGTAAACCCAGTACTGTACGTGGTGCAGGTAAACCCAGTACTGTACGTGGTGCAGGTAAACCCACTACTGTACGTGGTGCAGGTAAACCCACTACTGTACGTGGTGCAGGTAAACCCACTACTGTACGTGGGACAGGTAAACTCACTACCGTACGTGGTGCAGGTAAACCCACTACTGTACGTGGTGCATGTAAACCCACTTCCGTACGTGGTGCAGGTAAACCCACTACTGTACGTGGTGCTGGTAAACCCACTACTGTACGTGGTGCAGGTAAACCCACTACTGTACGTGGTGCTGGTAAACCCACTACTGTACGTGGTGCAGGTAAACCCACTACTGTACGTGGTGCAGGTAAACCCACTACTGTACGTGGTGCTGGTAAACCCACTACCGTACGTGTGACAGGTAAACCCACTACTGTACGTGGTGCAGGTAAACCCACTACCGTACGTGGTGCAGGTAAACCCACTACCGTACGTGGGACAGGTAAACCCACTACCGTACGTGGGACAGGTAAACCCACTACTGTACGTGGTGCTGGTAAACCCACTACCGTACGTGGTGCAGGTAAACCCACTACCGTACGTGGGACAGGTAAACCCACTACTGTACGTGGTGCAGGTAAACCCACTACCGTACGTGGGACAGGTAAACCCACTACTCTACGTGGTTTTCTTTAAAATGAGCAAACACGGAAGTTAAGCTCACAGATAAGCAAGACGAATAGGCTAAACAAAATGGATGGAGACATGATCCGAACATACAAAATACTCAGTGTGACCAATAATCAAATCTGGCGAAGAGTGGACTCCTCCCCCCAATCACCCTCAGCACCCCCGTTCGACTCCCACTGCCCCCAGGGGTACCAACAGAGCTTCCTCTGATGGCGGGAAAGGCGGAGTGTTGACATGTTTACAAACAAACGGTGACGTCACTGTCCCCCTAGCGGCATCACTCGACACCTCGCTCACAAAGACAACATTGACCACCAGATTGGCGCAGCTCCGCCCGTCTACTGATGTGTTTATTTCTCCTCTGGAATAACTTTGTGACTAATTTCATGCTGTGATTACCAGTTTATTTTTTAATTTGTTGTGGTTTTTAGGACTTGAGTGAGTGGCCCTTGGTGCTTGTGAGTGGCTCTTGGTGCTTGTGAGTGGCTCTTGGTGCTTGTGAGTGGCTCTTGGTGCTTGTGAGTGGCTCTTGGTGCTTGTGAGTGGCCCTTGGTGCTTGTGAGTGGCCCTTGGTGCTTGCGAGTGGCTCTTGGTGCTTGTGAGTGGCTCTTGGTGCTTGTGAGTGGCCCTTGGTGCCTGTGAGTGGCCCTTGGTGCCTGTGAGTGGCCCTTGGTGCTTGTGAGTGGCTCTTGGTGCTTGTGAGTGGCCATTGGTGCCTGTGAGTGGCTCTTGGTGCTTGTGAGTGGCCATTGGTGCTTGTGAGTGGCCATTGGTGCCTTTGAGTGGCTCTTGGTGCTTGTGAGTGGCTCTTGGTGCTTGTGAGTGGCCATTGGTGCCTGTGAGTGGCTCTTGGTGCTTGTGAGTGGCCATTGGTGCCTGTGAGTGGCTCTTGGTGCTTGTGAGTGGCCATTGGTGCCTGTGAGTGGCTCTTGGTGCTTGTGAGTGGCCATTGGTGCCTCTGAGTGGCCCTTGGTGCTTGTGAGTGGCTCTTGGTGCTTGTGAGTGGCCCTTGGTGCCTGTGAGTGGCCCTTGGTAGGTCTGAGTGACAGATTAATTTAGGGGCATGAATATCTTACTACACCATTGGCTCGGGCCATGAAGGACTGGAGGCATAGTCTTTTTGTATTACGAAATGTGCCCATGTGACTCTGAGAAACGTTAATATATCCAGAATTAATTTATTATGCACCCATACCTATCCTGTGGGTGGTGGACCCCATACCTATCCTGTGGGTGGTGGACCCCATACCTATCCTGTGGGTGGTGGACCCCATACCTATCCTGTGGGTGGTGGACCCCATACCTATCCTGTGGGTGGTGGACCCCATACCTATCCTGTGGGTGGTGGACCCCATACCTATCCTGTGGGTGGTGGACCCCATACCTATCCTGTGGGTGGTGGACCCCATACCTATCCTGTGGGTGGTGGACCCCATACCTATCCTGTGGGTGGTGGAACCCATACCTATCCTGTGGGTGGTGGACCCCATACCTATCCTGTGGGTGGTGGACCCCATACCTATCCTGTGGGTGGTGGTGGACCCCATACCTATCCTGTGGGTGGTGGTGGACCCCATACCTATCCTGTGGGTGGTGGTGGACCCCATACCTATCCTGTGGGTGGTGGACCCCATACCTATCCTGTGGGTGGTGGACCCCATACCTATCCTGTGGGTGGTGGACCTCATACCTATCCTGTGGGTGGTGGACCCCATACCTATCCTGTGGGTGGTGGACCCCATACCTATCCTGTGGGTGGTGGACCCCATACCTATCCTGTGGGTGGTGGACCCCATACCTATCCTGTGGGTGGTGGAACCCATACCTATCCTGTGGGTGGTGGACCCCATACCTATCCTGTGGGTGGTGGCGGACCCCATACCTATCCTCTGGGTGGTGGACCCCATACCTATCCTGTGGGTGGTGGACCCCATACCTATCCTGTGGGTGGTGGACCCCATACCTATCCTGTGGGTGGTGGACCCCATACCCATCCTGTGAGTGGTGGACCCCATACCTATCCTGTGGGTGGTGGAACCCATACCTATCCTGTGGGTGGTGGACCCCATACCTATCCTGTGGGTGGTGGACCCCATACCTATCCTGTGAGTGGTGGACCCCATACCTATCCTGTGGGTGGTGGACCCCATACCCATCCTGTGAGTGGTGGACCCCATACCTATCCTGTGGGTGGTGGACCCTATACCCATCCTGTGGGTGGTGGTGGACCCCATACCTATCCTGTGGGTGGTGGACCCCATACCTATCCTGTGGGTGGTGGTGGACCCCATACCTATCCTGTGGGTGGTGGACCCCATACCTATGTCTCTCCATCCGGTGGATTCACTCTGTCTCTCCCTGGCTGTGTGATGTTCTTCACAGACCCACTCTGGACCCTGGTGTCCGGCACTCTCTCTGGCTAACTCTTCTACAGGGGCATATATACACACAAGAAAGTTTGAGGGGAGGGAGATTTGCTGTTGCTACCTACACCAAAGATGCAAGAGGTCGGGCCACATGTGCACAAACACTCAAGAATTTTTCCATTAAGCTTGTTTGACATTCACCATACACTGTTCAAGAGAGGAATTATTAATTACGTGTGTGACTGACCTCTGACCTGGTTAAAAGGGGGAGATCCATGGCTGTTTACACATAAGAATCTGGGGTCAAATTCCCTTGCAATGTTTGACAAGAGTATCATGAAATATTACATACTTGAAACTATGCTGACTAAGACTAACCCAGGAATTTTTTATCAACATACAAGACAATCCAGAGGTCATCTGGGCTGACCTCTTGGAGAAGGCTTCCCTGGGTGTGAACTCTAAGGGGGGGGGGGTTATGGGTGTTACAAAGTGACCTTCCCATTGTTATGCAAACCTCAAAATTTGCATAAATCCCGGATACCTATGTAAATGCTAGGGGAACAGGTACACCAGGTGAAAGGAAATATGCCAAATCGTTTGCGTTCGTCCCGGGACTCGAGTGCCGGGTCCTTCGATTGTGAGCCGAGGAATCAGACCACTGTGCTATAGGATATGGTTCAGGGTCTAGTGTACTCACCTAGTTGTGCTTGCGGGGGTTGAGCTCTGGCTCTTTGGTCCCGACTCTCAACTGTCAATCAACAGGTGTACAGGTTCCTGAGCCTACTGGGCTCTATCATATCTACACTTGACACTGTGTATGGAGTCAGCCTCCACCACATCACTGCCTAATGCATTCCACCTGTTAACTACTCTGACACTGAAAAAGTTGATTCTAACGTCTCTGTGGCTCATGTAGGTACTCAGTTTCCACCTGTGTCCCCTTGTTCGCGTCCCACCAGTGTTAAACAGTTTATAAATAGTTTATAGTAAATATAGAATAGTTTATAATAAATAGTTTGCCCATGTCCAAAATACCTCTTTTGTACTTAATGACCAATATTCCAGACGTCATTAGCCCATGATGGCTGTTAAAACCCCCGCTCTTGAGACGGGCTCACCATAGCCCGTGCTACATGAACACTTCGTTCTGAGTAGCTAAATCTTTAACAACAACAACCCGCTCTTGAAACAGGCTCGTGTCTGACACAGGATTAACTTTTTACCCAGACCTATCACACTCCTCTTATACCTGGTTGGTACCTGGTTGATGGGGTTCTGGGAGTTCTTCTACTCCCCAAGCTCAGGCCCGAGGCCAGGTTCGACTTGTGTGAGTTAACCACTATAACCAAGGTATGGCCGTAAAACACCTGTCATGTATAGTAGAAACACCTGTCGTGTATAGTAGAAACACCTGTCATGTATAGTAGAAACACCTGTTATGTATGGTAGAAAAACCTGTCATGTATAGTAGAAACACCTGTCATGTATGGTAGAAACACCTGTCATGTATGGTAGAAACACCTGTCATGTATAGTAGAAACACCTGTCATGTATAGTAGAAACACCTGTCATGTATAGTAGAAACACCTGCCATGTTTAGTAGAAACACCTGTCATGTATAGTAGAAACACCTGTCATGTACAGTAGAAACACCTGTCATGTATAGTAGAAACACCTGTCATGTATAGTAGAAACACCTGTCATGTATAGTAGAAACACCTGTCATGTATAGTAGAAACACCTGTCATGTATAGTAGAAACACCTGTCATGTATAGTAGAAACACCTGCCATGTTTAGTAGAAACACCTGCCATGTTTAGTAGAAACATCTGTCATGTATAGTAGAAACACCTGTCATGTATAGTAGAAACACCTGTCATGTATAGTAGAAACACCTGTCATGTATAGTAGAAACACCTGTCATGTATAGTAGAAACACCTGTCATGTATAGTAGAAACACCTGCCATGTTTAGTAGAAACACCTGCCATGTTTAGTAGAAACACCTGTCATGTATGGTAGAAACACCTGTCATGTATAGTAGAAACACCTGTCATGTATGGTAGAAACACCTGTCATGTATAGTAGAAACACCTGTCATGTATGGTAGAAACACCTGTCATGTATAGTAGAAACACCTGTCATGTATGGTAGAAACACCTGTCATGTATAGTAGAAACACCTGTCATGTATGGTAGAAACACCTGTCATGTATAGTAGAAACACCTGTCATGTATAGTAGAAACACCTGTCATGTATAGTAGAAACACCTGTCATGTACAGTAGAAACACCTGCCATGTATAGTAGAAACACCTGCCATGTATAGTAGAAACACCTGCCATGTATAGTAGAAACACCTGCCATGTATAGTAGAAACACCTGTCATGTATGGTAGAAACACCTGCCATGTATAGTAGAAACACCTGTCATGTATAGTAGAAACACCTGTCATGTATAGTAGAAACACCTGTCATGTATGGTAGAAACACCTGCCATGTATAGTAGAAACACCTGCCATGTATAGTAGAAACACCTGTCATGTATGGTAGAAACACCTGCCATGTATAGTAGAAACACCTGTCATGTATAGTAGAAACACCTGTCATGTATAGTAGAAACACCTGTCATGTATAGTAGAAACACCTGTCATGTATAGTAGAAACACCTGTCATGTATAGTAGAAACACCTGCCATGTTTAGTAGAAACACCTGCCATGTTTAGTAGAAACACCTGCCATGTTTAGTAGAAACACCTGCCATGTTTAGTAGAAACACCTGTCATGTATAGTAGAAACACCTGTCATGTATGGTAGAAACACCTGTCATGTACAGTAGAAACACATGTCATGTATAGTAGAAACACCTGTCATGTATAGTAGAAACACCTGTCATGTACAGTAGAAACACCTGTCATGTATAGTAGAAACACCTGCCATGTTTAGTAGAAACACCTGTAATTAACTGAGGAACACCTGTCATGTTTAGTAGAAACACCTGTCATGTATGGTAGAAACACCTGCCATGTATAGTAGAAACACCTGTCATGTATAGTAGAAACACCTGTCATGTATAGTAGAAACACCTGTCATGTATAGTAGAAACACCTGTCATGTATGGTATAAACACCTGTCATGTATAGTAGAAACACCTGTCATGTATAGTAGAAACACCTGTCATGTATGGTAGAAACACCTGTCATGTATAGTAGAAACACCTGTCATGTATAGTAGAAACACCTGTCATGTATGGTAGAAACACCTGTCATGTATGGTAGAAACACCTGTCATGTATGGTATAAACACCTGTCATGTATGGTAGAAACACCTGTCATGTATAGTAGAAACACCTGTCATGTATGGTAGAAACACCTGTCATGTATAGTAGAAACACCTGCCATGTATGGTAGAAACACCTGTCATGTATAGTAGAAACACCTGTCATGTATAGTAGAAACACCTGTCATGTATGGTAGAAACACCTGTCATGTATGGTAGAAACACCTGTCATGTATGGTATAAACACCTGTCATGTATGGTAGAAACACCTGTCATGTACAGTAGAAACACCTGCCATGTATGGTAGAAACACCTGTCATGTATAGTAGAAACACCTGTCATGTATGGTAGAAACACCTGTCATGTATGGTAGAAACACCTGTCATGTATGGTATAAACACCTGTCATGTATGGTAGAAACACCTGTCATGTATGGTAGAAACACCTGTCATGTACAGTAGAAACACCTGCCATGTATGGTAGAAACACCTGTCATGTATAGTAGAAACACCTGTCATGTATGGTAGAAACACCTGTCATGTATGGTAGAAACACCTGTCATGTATGGTATAAACACCTGTCATGTATGGTAGAAACACCTGTCATGTATGGTAGAAACACCTGTCATGTACAGTAGAAACACCTGTCATGTATAGTAGAAACACCTGTCATGTATAGTAGAAACACCTGTCATGTACAGTAGAAACACCTGTCATGTATAGTAGAAACACCTGCCATGTTTAGTAGAAACACCTGTAATTAACTGAGGAACACCTGTCATGTTTAGTAGAAACACCTGTCATGTATGGTAGAAACACCTGCCATGTATAGTAGAAACACCTGTCATGTATAGTAGAAACACCTGTCATGTATAGTAGAAACACCTGTCATGTATAGTAGAAACACCTGTCATGTATGGTATAAACACCTGTCATGTATAGTAGAAACACCTGTCATGTATAGTAGAAACACCTGTCATGTATGGTAGAAACACCTGTCATGTATAGTAGAAACACCTGTCATGTATGGTAGAAACACATGTCATGTATGGTAGAAACACCTGTCATGTATGGTATAAACACCTGTCATGTATGGTAGAAACACCTGTCATGTATAGTAGAAACACCTGTCATGTATGGTAGAAACACCTGTCATGTATAGTAGAAACACCTGCCATGTATGGTAGAAACACCTGTCATGTATAGTAGAAACACCTGTCATGTATAGTAGAAACACCTGTCATGTATGGTAGGAACACCTGTCATGTATGGTAGAAACACCTGTCATGTATAGTAGAAACACCTTTCATGTATAGTAGAAACACCTGTCATGTATAGTAGAAACACCTGCCATGTATAGTAGAAACACCTGTCATGTATAGTAGAAACACCTGCCATGTATAGTAGAAACACCTGTCATGTTTAGTAGAAACACCTGTCATGTATAGTAGAAACACCTGTCATGTATAGTAGAAACACCTGTCATGTATAGTAGAAACACCTGCCATGTATAGTAGAAACACCTGCCATGTATAGTAGAAACACCTGTCATGTATAGTAGAAACACCTGTCATGTATAGTAGAAACACCTGTAATTAACTGAGAAACACCTGTCATGTATGGTAGAAACACCTGTAATTAACTGAGCAACACCAAACACAAATTATAAACTTATAATATAATAAACTTATTACAACTTTCAAAATTATTATATACAAAACTCTCCACTGGGGCCACTACTTAAAACTATATTATAATATAAGTCACTATATGGCTTATTATAATATCTTTTCCACTCAGAGTTGTACAGCATTATATCTACAATGAACCACTTGTACAGGACTATATATCTACAATGAACCACTTGTACAGGACTATATATCTACAATGAACCACTTGTACAGGACTATATATCTACAATGAACCACTTGTACAGGACTATATATCTACAATGAACCACTTGTACAGGACTATATATCTACAATGAACCACTTGTACAGGACTATATAACTACAATGAACCACTTGTACAGGACTATATATCCACAATGATCCACTTGTACAGGACTATATATCTACAATGATCCACTTGTACAGGACTATATATCTACAATGAACCACCTGTACAGGACTATATATCTACAATGAACCACTTGTACAGGACTATATATCTACAATGAACCACTTGTACAGGACTATATATCTACAATGAACCACTTGTACAGGACTATATATCTACAATGAACCACTTGTACAGGACTATATATCTACAATGAACCACTTGTACAGGACTATATATCTACAATGATTCCTTCAGCTGTCAGTTGAAGCACAGGACCCCAGAGAGCCTCAAAAAGTGTAAACAGGTGTAAACAGGTGTAAACAGGAGTTAACAGGTGTAAACAGGTGTAAACAGGTGTAAACAGGTGTAAACATGTGTAAACAGGTGTAAACAGGAGTAAACAGGTGCAAACAGGTGTAAACAGGAGTAAACAGGTGCAAACAGGAGTTAACAGGAGTAAACAGGTGCAAACAGGTGTAAACAGGAGTAAACAGGTGTAAACAGGAGTAAACAGGTGTAAACAGAGACTAGTAAACAAGCGACAAACTGGGGGGGGGGAATCATCAGTCTTAAAAATAGACTGAGAACTTTTATAGATGGAGCTAAAAATAGCCCCCCATGTGGGAGGGGGGAGGGGGGGGGGGGTGGCCTGAGTGACGCTGGGGGGTGGGGGGAGTGTCTGAGTGTCAAGAGGGCCTTGTTACGTTGTGGCACTCTTTATCTCCAGGCACTTTACATCCCTAATTAGTGCCATGGGCTCCCCTGGCAACCCCCCATCTTACAGGCATTTTGTATGCACTACTCCCCTCAACTGTAACCTGATTGGCAAGACTGTATCCTGATTGGCAAGACTGTATCCTGATTGGCAAGACTGTATCCTGATTGGCAAGACTGTATCCTGATTGGCAAGACTGTATCCTGATTGGCAAGACTGTATCCTGATTGGCAAGACTGTATCCTGATTGGCAAGACTGTAACCTGATTGGCAAGACTGTATCCTGATTGGCAAGACTGTAATCTGATTGGCAAGACTGTATCCTGATTAGCAAGACTGTATCATGATTGGCAAGACTGTATCCTGATTGGCAAGACTGTATCCTGATTGGCAAGACTGTAACTGTAGGTTCACTACCACCCACAGGATGGGTATGGGGTCCACTACCACCGACAGGATAGGTATGGGGTCCACCACCACCCGCAGGATAGGTATGGGGTCCACTACCACCCACAGGATGGGTATGGGGTCCACTACCACCGACAGGATAGGTATGGGGTCCACCACCACACACAGGATAGGTATGGGGTCCACTACCACCCACAGGATGGGTATGGGGTCCACCACCACCCACAGGATGGGTATGGGGTCCACCACCACCCACAGGATGGGTATGGGGTCCACCACCACCCACAGGATGGGTATGGTGGTCCACCACAACCCACAGGATGAGTATGGGGCCCACTACCACCCACAGGATGGGTATGGGGTCCACTAGCGCCCACAGCATGGGTATGGGGTCCACCACCACCCACAGGATGGGTATGGGGTCCACTACCGCCCACAGGATGGGTATGGGGTCCACCACCACCCACAGGATGGGTATGGGGTCCACCACCACCCACAGGATGGGTATGGTGGTCCACCACCACCCACAGGATGGGTATGGTGGTCCACCACCACCCACAGGATGGGTATGGGGTCCACCACCACCCACAGGATGGGTATGGGGTCCACCACCACCCACAGGATGGGTATGGGGTCCACCACCACCCACAGGATGGGTATGGGGTCCACCACCATCCACTGGATGGGTATGGTGGTCCACCACCACCCACTGGATGGGTATGGTGGTCCACCACCACACACAGGATGGGTATGGGGGTCCACCACCACCCACAGGATGGGTATGGTGGTCCACCACCACCCACAGGATGGGTATGGGGTCCACCACCACCCACAGGATGGGTATGGGGTCCACCACCACCCACAGGATGGGTATGGGGTCCACCACCACCCACAGGATGGGTATGGGGTCCACCACCACCCACAGGATGGGTATGGTGGTCCACCACCACCCACAGGATGGGTATGGGGTCCACCACCACCCACAGGATGGGTATGGGGTCCACCACCACCCACAGGATGGGTATGGGGTCCACCACCACCCACAGGATGGGTATGGGGTCCACCACCACCCACATGATGGGTATGGTGGTCCACCACCACCCACAGGATGGGTATGGTGGTCCACCACCACCCACAGGATGGGTATGGGGTCCACCACCACCCACAGGATGGGTATGGGGTCCACTCCCACCCACAGGATGGGTATGGGGTCCACCACCACCCACAGGATGGGTATGGGGTCCACCACCACCCACTGGATGGGTATGGTGGTCAACCACCACCCACAGGATGGGTATGGTGGTCCACCACCACCCACTGGATGGGTATGGTGGTCCACCACCACCCACAGGATGGGTATGGGGTCCACCACCAACCACAGGATGGGTATGGGGTCCACTCCCACCCACAGGATGGGTATGGGGTCCACCACCACCCACAGGATGGGTATGGGGTCCACCACCACCCACTGGATGGGTATGGTGGTCAACCACCACCCACAGGATGGGTATGGTGGTCCACCACCACCCACAGGATGGGTATGGGGTCCACCACCACCCACAGGATGGGTATGGGGTCCACTCCCACCCACAGGATGGGTATGGGGTCCACTACCGCCACAGGATGGGTATGGGGTCCACTCCCACCCACAGGATGGGTATGGGGTCCACTACCACCTACAGGATGGGTATGGGGTCCACTCCCACCCACAGGATGGGTATGGGGTCTCCAACTAGAACTTGGAGACACAAAAGCTTACCAGCTGTTAGTCTATCTCATATCCCAGCAGTTAGGGACGTATTAGCACCTGTATGTTGTTCTAAGCTGTGTATGAATGTGTTCTGAACATGTATGAATTCCCGTGAGTATGTATTTGTGTTGTTTTAGCCTTGTTCGGTTGGTTATCTTAGGCTAGGCTAGGCTAGGCTAAGCTAGGCTAGGGTAGGGTAGGGTAGGGTAGGGTAGGCTAGGGTAGGCTAGGGTAGGGTAGGCTAGGCTAGGCTAAGCTAGGCTAGGCTAGGGTAGGGTAGGCTAGGCTAAGCTAGGCTAGACAGGTATTAGACTGCCTGGAGGAGCCCAGGAACATACAAAGTGACTGGTATCCTGGCGATCATGGGGCCCCGAGCATAGTGTCTGGTTTAGTGAATGGACCAGAGTGTGTTTACTATGCTGATGACGTCAGAGAAACAGAGATGCCAACATTGATTTTATCAACAAACTTGCGCGATGTTCCTTTATATATATTTGTATTTCCGCCGGTAATATACGCGGGTCAATGTTGTTCTATATATTAACCGAACGATTATTTATAGGAAATATACAGTGGTTATATGTATGTATGTATATATGCTTAATGCTTGATTTGTAATGTAATTTGTGAATATGAAATTATCGGCATCTGGCAACCGCAGAAGGGTGACTTGGTGGGCCGCTGGCCAGTGACGTCATCAGTAGGCGCGTGGGCAGCGGAGGAGACGCACGGGGCCTCTCCGGTCATTCTAAACCCTGGCAGCTTTTATTTCCACTGAATGGGATTCATACATCATATATCTCGCCGCTAGGTGTATATATGTGAGTATACTCTGGTCCTCGACGCTGCTCAGCACACAGGTATTCTCGGTGGTTGGTCAGTATGGTGTTGTGGTCTTAACAACCCTCCGGGGGTTGTTAGGTCTTAAGCCCATCACCACACTAAGCAAAGCAAGGGCTGGGATGCCTCCATCACTTACGATGCCCACTTACGACAGCTTTACCTCGTATCTCTATCATGCCGGCTTAGTCTGTATTTACTAAGCGGTTACGAGCTCGGAAACACTAGGAGATCCTCTATAATAATAATAATCTTGGCTCGAGGACGACCTCGGAGCTGCTGCTCGAGGACGACCTCGGAGCTGCTGCTCGAGGACGACCTCGGAGCTGCTGCTCGAGGACGACCTCGGAGCTGCTGCTCGAGGACTTGGTCACTCACTTGACGAAATTCAACTCTATTTACGAAAGTGACAGCTGAAGAAAATGAGATTTATATTATATATATATTATATATATATATATATATATATATATATATATATATATATATATATATATATATATATATATATATATATATATATATATATATATATACAAACAGAACACTTCCCCATATGAGAAAATCGAACCATGGGCCGGCAAATGCCAGGCCAGAGCATTAACAAATAGCGTTAATCATTCGTCATTAGTAAATAGCATTGAATTTCCATGGGATAGAGCCATATAGAGCCCAGTATGCTCAGGAACCTGTACACCTGTTGATTGACAGTTGAGAGGCGGGACCAATGAGCTAGAGCTCAACCCCCGCAAGTACAACTAGGTGAGTCCTACTAGGTTAATACACACGCACCCACCCCACCCCTGCACACACACACACACACACACACACACACACACACACACACACACACACACACACACACACACATGGATATGGAGTCCATATCTAGTCAAGGATAAGACTAAACTGGAAAAGGTTCAAAGGTTTGCCACCAGACTAGTACCCGAGCTGAGAGGTATGAGCTACGAGGAGAGACTACGGGAATTAAACCTCACTTCGCTGGAAGACAGAAGAGTTAGGGGGGACATGATCACCACATTCAAGATTCTGAAGGGGATTGATAGGGTAGATAAAGACAGTCTATTTAACACAAGGGGCACACGTACTAGGGGACACAGGTGGAAACTGAGTGCCCAAATGAGCCACAGAGATATTAGAAAGAACTTTTTTAGTGTCAGAGTGGTTGACAAATGGAATGCATTAGGAAGTGATGTGGTGGAGGCTGACTCCATACACAGTTTCAAGTGTAGATATGACAGAGCCCGATAGGCTCAGGAATCTGTACACCTGTTGATTGACGGTTGAGAGGCGGGACCAAAGAGCCAGAGCTCAACCCCCGCAAACACAACTAGGTGAGTACAACTAGGTGAGTACACACACACACAAACACACACACAGGAACTACCTAACAGGAAGGAGCCAAAGAGTTACGGTAAGGGCGAGAAGTCGGACTGGCGAACAGTAACGAGTGGAGTACCTCAAGGATCGGTGCTGGGACCAATTCTATTTCTAGTATATGTAAACGACATGTTTACAGGAGTAGAGTCCTACATGTCGATGTTCACGGATGACGCAAAGTTGATGAGAAGAGTTGTGACAGATGAGGATTGCAGGATCCTCCAAGAGGACCTGAACAGGTTGCAGAGATGGTCAGAGAAATGGCTACTGGAATTCAACACGAGCAAATGTAAAGTTATGGAAATGGGACTAGGAGATAGGAGACCAAAGGGACAGTACACAATGAAGGGGAACAGCCTACCTGTGACGACGCGAGAAAGAGACCTGGGTGTGGACGTAACACCTAATCTATCTCCTGAGGCACATATAAATAGGATAACGACAGCAGCGTACTCTACACTGGCAAAAGTTAGAACATCATTCAGAAACCTAAGTGAGGAAGCATTTAGGGCGCTTTACACTGCCTACGTGAGGCCAGTCTTAGAGTATGCCGCCTCATCATGGAGTCCCCATCTGAAGAAGCATATAAAGAAACTGGAAAAGGTTCAGAGGTTTGCAACGAGACTCGTCCCAGAGCTACGAGGGATGGGGTATGAGGAGCGCCTGAGGGAACTGTGCCTTACGACACTAGAAAGAAGAAGGGAGAGGGGGGACATGATAGGAACGTATAAAATACTCAGAGGGATTGACAGAGTGGACATAGACGAAATGTTCACACGGAATAGTAACAGAACGAGGGGACATGGATGGAAGCTTGAAACTCAGATGAGTCACAGAGATGTTAGGAAGTTTTCTTTTAGCGTGAGAGTAGTGGGGAAATGGAATGCACTTCAGGAACAGGTTGTGGAAGCAAATACTATTCATAATTTTAAAACCAGGTATGATAGGGAAATGGGACAGGAGTCATTGCTGTAAACAACCGATGCTCGAAAGGCGGGATCCAAGAGTCAATGCTCGATCCTGCAGACACAACTAGGTGAGTACACACACACACTCACACACACCCCCCCCCCCCCCCCGACACACACTGAAGAATACCTGACTTTTAACACCTGAGGTAATGAAGGAAATATGGTGGAAATTAGAGACATTGTGCCTCTCACCTGCGACTACCCTTAACGATCTTGTTTAACAGTACCGGTGTGACACACCACTCACAGCTCTCCCACCACTACACACTCACCCTACACTTACTCAACACCCTACACACTCAGCCTACACACTCAGCACACTACACACTCAGCCTACACTTACTCAGCACACTACACACTCAGCCTACACTTACTCAACACACTACACACTCAGCCTACACACTCAGCCTACACTTACTCAACACACTACACACTCAGCCTACACTTACTCAACACACTACACACTCAGCCTACACACTCAGCCTACACTTACTCAACACACTACACACTCAGCCTACACTTACTCAACACACTACACACTCAGCCTACACTTACTCAACACACTACACACTCAGCCTACACTTACTCATCTTCTAAGCTCCAAAACTGAAGTGAAGTAATCATGAGGAGAACGCCCTAAACCAGCTTGACTATGTGGACGGGATATGTGATAGACTAAGAGGAGGAACATCAGGGTGAAGCATCAGGGACAATATGCTGGGGTATGAGGACAATATGCTGGGGTATGAGGACAATATGCTGGGGTATGAGGACAATATGCTGGGGTATGAGGACAATATGCTGGGGTATGAGGACAAGAGAATAATCTGAAAGAGTTGCCATAATCCCTGGCCAAAGTTGCCATAATCCCTGGCCAAAGTTGCCATAATCCCTGGCCAAAGTTGCCATAATCCCTGGCCAAAGTTGCCATAATCCCTGGCCAACGTTGCCATAATCCCTCGCCAAAGTTGCCATAATCCATCGCCAAAGATGTCATAATCCCTCGCCAAAGTTGCTATAATCCCTCGCCAAAGTTGCCATAATCCCTCGCCAAAACTGCCATAATCCCTGGCCAAAGATGCCATAATCCCTGGCCAAAGTTGCCACAATCCCTCGCCAAAGATGCCATAATCCCTGGCCAAAGTTTCCATAATCCCTAGCGAAAGTTGCCATAATCCCTCGCCAAAGTTACCATAATCCCTCGCCAAAGTTGCCATAATCCCTGGCCAAAGATGCCATAATCCCCTCGCCAAAGTTGCCATAATCCCTCGCCAAAGTTGCCATAATCCATCGCCAAAGATGCCATAATCTCTCAAAGTTGCCATAATCCCTCGCCAACGCTGCCATAATCCTTCACCTAAGATGCCATAATCCCTCACCAAAGTTGCCATAATCCCTAGCCAACGCTGCCATAATCCCTCGCCAAAGATGCCATAATCCCTCGCCAACGCTGTCATAATCCCTCACCTAAGATGCCATAATCCCTCACCAAAGCTGCCATAATACCTCGCCGAAGATGCCATAATCCCTCACCAAAGATGCCATAATCCCTCGCCAAAACTGTCATAATCCCTCACCAAAGTTGCCATAATCCCTCACCAAAGATGCCATAATCCCTCACCAAAGCTGCCATGATCCCTCACCAAAGATGCCATAATCCCTCACCAAAGATGCCATTAAGTTCACGATTGATGGGTATTTTTCACTGAGAAAATTGACACAATGGAAGCCAATATTTTTAGTTCCTTCCAAGATGTTAAAAACCTCTTAATGAGAAAGTGTGTTGAGGAAATACCGCGTCAGTGCAGGAGGATCGAACCTGCGTGTTTGGCCTCCCATCTCACAGCCAATTCAAGGAGCAAGCTGTATGGAGAAGCCGAACCTTAGGCTTCCAAATGGCAAGCAAATTTGATCGCTATTTTAAAATATTGATTCGGTATTAAAGAGAATATATTTAAGTTGTACTTTGGGATCGCACCTCCGTCCCTGGAGTACAAGGTGGCCAGCATTTCCTCCTGTCCGGGAATCGACCCCGGGTCCACTGATCTAAAGGTCAGGCTCTTCTCTGATCACTTTCTTGAAGGAGACCACACAATGGGAGCGGCTTGCTGCCTCCCCAGCGTGACTTGGGGGAGATGCTGGGGGAGATGCTGCGGGGAGATGCTGGGGGAGAGATGCTGGGTGGGGGAGATGCTGGGGGAGATGCTGGGGGGGAGATGCTGGAGGAGATTAAGCTAACACACACACACACACACATGTGAATCATTCAGAATCTTGTATACCACATATGTAAGACCAATCCTGGAGTATGCAGCCCCAGCATGGAGCCCGCACCTTGTCAAGCACAAGACGAAGCTGGACAAAGTTCAGAGGTATGTCACTAGACTAGTCCCAGAACTAAGAGGCATGAGTTACGAGGAAAGGCTGCGAGAGATGCACCTTACGACACTGGAAGACAGAAGAGTAAGGGGAGACATGATCACTACCTACAAAATTCTCAGAGGAATTGACAGGGTAGATAAAGATAAACTATTCAACACTGGTGGGACGCGAACAAGGGGACACAGGTGGAAACTGAGTACCCAAATGAGCCACAGAGACGTTAGAAAGTACTTTTTCAGTGTCAGAGTAGTTAACAGATGGAATGCATTAGGCAGTTATGTGGTGGAGGCTGACTCCATACACAGTTTCAAGTGTAGATATGATAGAGCCCAATAGGCTCAGGAACCTGTACACCTGTTGATTGACAGTTGAGAGACGAGACCAAAGAGCCAGAGCTCAACCCCCGCAAACACAACTAGGTGAGTACAACTAGGTGAGTACACACACACACACACACACACACACACACACACACACACACACACACACACACACACACACACACACACACACACACACACACACACACACACATTACACAGTTTCAAATGTAGATATGATAGAGCCCAGTAGGCTCAGGAATCTGTACACCATTTGATTGACAGTTGAGAGTCGGGACCAAAGAGCCAGAGCTCAACCCCCGCAAGCACAACTAGGAGAGTACCCACCCATGCCCGTCTTCAGTACCCAGGACAAACACCAGCTGGGGTGGACTACACTTCCTGTGAACTTGTGTGATAATTCTAGCCACTCCGCTGCTTCCTGTGGTGGGTGTCTCTCTTCCGCCGGGTACACGTGGCAGGATGAACATCCCAGCGGGTTTTCTTCCTATTGGGGAGTGTTGGACATGCTGCTATGGCGGTGTGTTCACTCACAGGATGAGTGACGCTGCCCAATACTGTCACTATGGCGATGTGTCCACTCACAGGATGAGTGGCGCTGCCCAATACTGTCACTATGGCGGTGTGTCCACTCACAGGATGAGTGACGCTGCCCAATACTGTCACTATGGCGGTGTGTCCACTCACAGGATGAGTGGCGCTGCCCAATACTGTCACTATGGCGGTGTGTCCACTCACAGGATGAGTGACGCTGCCCAATACTGTCACTATGGCGGTGTGTCCACTCACAGGATGAGTGGCGCTGCCCAATACTGTCACTATGGCGGTGTGTCCACTCACAGGATGAGTGGCGCCGCCCAATACTGTCACTATGGCGGTGTGTCCACTCACAGGATGAGTGGCGCTGCCCAATACTGTCACTATGGCGGTGTGTCCACTCACAGGATGAGTGGCACTGCCCAATACTGTCACTATGGCGGTGTGTCCACTCACAGGATGAGTGGCGCTGCCCAATACTGTCACTATGGCGGTGTGTCCACTCACAGGATGAGTGGCGCTGCCCAATACTGTCACTATGGCGGTGTGTCCACTCACAGGATGAGTGGCGCTGCCCAATTCTGTCACTATGGCGGTGTGTCCCCTCACAGGATGAGTGGCGCTGCCCAATACTGTCACTATGGCGGTGTGTCCCCTCACAGGATGAGTGGCGCTGCCCAATAATGTCACTATGGCGGTGTGTCCACTCACAGGATGAGTGGCGCTGCCCAATACTGTCACTATGGCGGTGTGTCCACTCACAGGATGAGTGGCGCTGCCCAATACTGTCACTATGGCGGTGTGTCCACTCACAGGATGAGTGGCGCCGCCCAATACTGTCACTATGGCGGTGTGTCCACTCACAGGATGAGTGGCGCTGCCCAATACTGTCACTATGGCGGTGTGTCCACTCACAGGATGAGTGACGCTGCCCAATACTGTCACTATGGCGGTGTGTCCACTCACAGGATGAGTGACGCTGTCCAATACTGTCACTATGGCGGTGTGTCCACTCACAGGATGAGTGCCGCTGCCCAATACTATCACTATGGCGGTGTGTCCACTCACAGGATGAGTGCCGCTGCCCAATACTGTCACTATGGCGGTGTGTCCACTCACAGGATGAGTGGCGCTGCCCAATACTGTCACTATGGCGGTGTGTCCACTCACAGGATGAGTGGCGCTGCCCAATACTGTCACTATGGCGGTGTGTCCACTCACAGGATGAGTGGCGCTGCCCAATACTGTCACTATGGCGGTGTGTCCACTCACAGGATGAGTGGCACTGCCCAATACTGTCACTATGGCGGTGTGTCCACTCACAGGATGAGTGGCGCTGCCCAATACTGTCACTATGGCGGTGTGTCCACTCACAGGATGAGTGGCGCTGCCCAATACTGTCACTATGGCGGTGTGTCCACTCACAGGATGAGTGGCGCTGCCCAATTCTGTCACTATGGCGGTGTGTCCCCTCACAGGATGAGTGGCGCTGCCCAATACTGTCACTATGGCGGTGTGTCCCCTCACAGGATGAGTGGCGCTGCCCAATAATGTCACTATGGCGGTGTGTCCACTCACAGGATGAGTGGCGCTGCCCAATACTGTCACTATGGCGGTGTGTCCACTCACAGGATGAGTGGCACTGCCCAATACTGTCACTATGGCGGTGTGTCCCCTCACAGGATGAGTGGCGCTGCCCAATACTGTCACTATGGCGGTGTGTCCACTCACAGGATGAGTGGCGCTGCCCAATACTGTCACTATGGCGGTGTGTCCACTCACAGGATGAGTGACGCTGCCCAATACTAGCACTATGGTGGTGTGTCCACTCACAGGATGAGTGACGCTGCCCAATACTGTCACTATGGCGGTGTGTCCACTCACAGGATGAGTGGCGCTGCCCAATACTGTCACTATGGCGGTGTGTCCACTCACAGGATGAGTGGCGCTGCCCAATACTAGCACTATGGCGGTGTGTCCACTCACAGGATGAGTGACGCTGCCCAATACTGTCACTATGGCGGTGTGTCCACTCACAGGATGAGTGACGCTGCCCAATACTGTCACTATGGTGGTGTGTCCACTCACAGGATGAGTGACGCTGTCCAATACTAGCACTAAGGCGGTGTGTCCACTCACAGGATGAGTGGCGCTGCCCAATACTGTCACTATGGCGGTGTGTCCACTCACAGGATGAGTGGCGCTGCCCAATACTAGCACTATGGCGGTGTGTCCACTCACAGGATGAGTGACGCTGCCCAATAAACTCTGCTCTCGGGCAAAATTAAACAAAAACAAAGTACTGTCTACGCATGCGTCTGAATCCCTCCGTCTCTCTCTCAACTTCCTCTTGAGACGCGACTACGCAATACGGACACGTGACTCGTCTACGACCGGAAGCCGCCATCTTGGACAGACTTCCCTAGTGAGCCTTGGAGATTAGAGTCGTTCACATGGTACAAAGTTATCTGTAGAGCCCCACGGTGAGCGTGTTTGGTTACACACAGGAAGATAAAGGGTAAACACACTAGGTACTAGTGATTTGAGTGTAATTACCTAAGTGTAGTTACAGGATGAGAGCTACGCTCGTGGTGTCCCGTCTTCCCAGCACTCTTTGTCATATAACGCTTTGAAACTACTGACGGTCTTGGCCTCCCCCACCTTCTCACCTAACTTGTTCCAACCGTCTACCACTCTGTTTGCGAAAGTGAATTTTCTTATATTTCTTCGGCATCTGTGTTTAGCTAGTTTAAATCTATGACCTCTTGTTCTTAAAGTTCCAGGTCTCAGGAAATCTTCCCTATCGATTTTATCAATTCCTGTTACTATTTTGTATGTAGTGATCATATCACCTCTTTTTCTTCTGTCTTCTAGTTTTGGCATATTTAATGCCTCTAACCTCTCCTTGTAGCTCTTGCCCTTCAGTTCTGGGAGCCACTTAGTAGCATGTTTTTGCACCTTTTCCAGTTTGTTGATGTGCTTCTTAAGATATGGGCACCACACAACAGCTGCATATTCTAGCTTTGGCCTAACAAAAGTCGTGAACAATTTCTTTAGTATATCGCCATCCATGTATTTAAAAGCAATTCTGAAGTTAGAAAGCGTGGCATAGGCTCCTCGCACAATATTCTTTATGTGGTCCTCAGGTGATAGTTTTCTATCTAGAACCACCCCTAGATCTCTTTCTTTATCAGAATTCTTTAAAGATTTCTCACATAATATATAGGTTGTGTGGGGTCTATGTTTTCCTATTCCACATTCCATAACATGGCATTTATTAACATTAAATTCCATTTGCCAAGTGGTGCTCCATATACTTATTTTGCCCAGGTCATCTTGCATCTTGAAGGGCATGACAATCATCTAAGTTTCTTATCCTTCCTATTATCTTAGCATCATCAGCAAACATGTTCATATAATTCTGTATACCAACTGGTAGATCATTTATGTAGACAGTAAACATCACTGGTGCAAGAACTGAACCCTGTGGTACTCCACTTGTGACATTTCTCCAGTCCGATACATTGCCTCTGATCACAGCCCTCATTTTTCTATCAGTCAGAAAATTTTTCATCCATGATAGAAGCTTACCTGTCACTCCTCCAATTATTTCCAGATTCCAAAAAACCTCTTATGTGGAACTCTGTCCAAAGCCTTTTTTAGGTCCAGATAGATGCAGTCAACCCAACCATCTCTTTCCTGTAATATCTCTGTTGCTCGATCATAGAAACTGAGTAAATTCGATACACAGGATCTTCCAGATCGAAAACCACACTGTCTGTCTGATATTATATCACTTCTCTCCAGGTGTTCTACCCATTTAGTTTTAATTATTTTTTCCAATATTTTGACTATTACACTTGTCAATGATACCGGTCTATAATTAAGGGGGTCTTCCCTGCTTCCACTTTTGTAGATTGGAACTATGTTAGCCTTTTTCCACACATCAGCTACAACTCCTGTAAACAGGGATGCCTGAAAAATCAGTTGAAGTGGAATGCTGAGCTCAGGTGCACATTCTCTCAGAACCCATGGTGAAACTCCATCTGGACCAACTGCTTTGTTCTTATTTAGCTCCTTGAGCATTTCTTCCACTTCGTCTCTAGACACCTCTATGTGCTCTATGTTGTTCTCTGGAATTCTTTTGTGTCTGGTTCCCTGAGGACTTCATTTTGTACAAACACTCTTTGGAACTTTTCGTTTAATATTTCATACATTTCCTTTTCATTTTCCGTGAATCTATTTCCCATTTTCAACCACTGAATCCTTGCCCTACTGTGAAGACCTCCTGAAATTTCTTACTGAGTTCGTCGCACACTTCCTTATTGTTTGTAGTGAATCTGTCTGCCCCTATCCTCTGTTTCATTACCTGTTCCTTTACTGTTGTTATTCTCGTTATGTGGCTGTGCAGCAATTTAGGTTCAGTCTTAGCCTTGCTTGCTATGTGTGTGTGTACTCACCTATTTGTACCCACTTATTTGTGCTTGCAGGATCGAGCATTGACTCTTGGATCCCGCCTTTCTAGCCATCGGTTGTTTACAGCAATGACTCCTGTCCCATTTCCCTATCATATCTAGTTTTTAAAATTATGAATAGAGTTTGCTTCCACAACCTGTTCCTTAAGTGCATTCCATTTTTCCACTACTCTCACGCTAAAAGAAAACTTCCTAACATCTCTGTGACTCATCTGAGTTTCCAGTTTCCACCCATGTCCCCTCGTTCTGTTATTATTACGTGTGAACATTTCATCTATTTCCACTTTGTCAATTCCCCTGAGTATTTTATATGTCCCTATCATATCTCCTCTCTCCCTTCTTTTCTCTAGTGTCGTAAGGTTCAGTTCCTTCAGGCGCTCTTCATATCCCATCCCTCGTAACTCTGGGACAAGCCTCGTCGCAAACCTCTGAACCTTCTCCAGTTTCTTTGTGTTTTTTCAGGTGGGGACTCCATGATGGCGCGGCATACTCTAAGACGGGCCTCACGTAGGCAGTGTAAAGCGCCCTAAATGCCTCCTCACTTAGGTTTCTGAATGATGCTCTAACTTTTGCCGGTGTAGAGTACGCTGCTGTCGTTATCCTATTTATATGTGCCTCAGGAGTTAGATTAGGTGTTAAGTCTACACCCAGGTCTCTTTCTCGAATCGTTACAGGTAGGCAGTTCCAGTGTATTCACCTAGTTGTGTTTGCGGGGGTTGAGCTTTGCTCTTTCGGCCCGCCTCTCAACTGTCAATCAACTGTTTACTAACTATTTTTTTTCTCCACACCACACACACACACTCACAAGGAAGCAGCCCGTGACAGCTGACTAACTCCTAGGTACCTATTTACTGCTGGGTAACAGGGGCATTCAGGGTGAAAGAAACTTTGCTCACTTGTTTCTGCCTGGTGCAGGAATCGAACCCGCGCTACAGAATTACGAGTCCTATGCGCTATCCACCAGGCTACCAGGCCCCCATCATGCTGTGGGATGAACCAAACGTCGAGTTAAGGGGCCTAAATGAATGCTCATTCAGATCCCATCGAAAGGCGTTGGTTGCTATAGACAGCAGGACGGTGGCCATGGAAGACGGAATGTGTGTGAGTGTGTGTGTGTGTGTGTGTGTGTGTGTGTGTGTGTGTGTGTGTGTGTGTGTGTGTGTGTGCGTGTGTGAACATGATCATACCAGTATGTGAGTATACTGTATATACAATTGTATATACTCATTTTTGTGTATATTTAGTGTGTGTGTATAGGTCCATATTCAGTGTGCAAAACAGTTGCATTTCTTACGGTGTTGCGGCTGTTGAGAGCATGCGATGGTGCAAGCTAGGGGAACAAGAGGGATATTGTGCTTATATTGGGTTTGGGTAACTGAAAAGGGAGAGTGGGTTTAGGTTTGTTTTGGGTTAGCTCTCTATGGTTAAGGTAAGCTTAGACAAGCTGTAACTGATCTTGCATTTACCTTAGATAAGGGAGGAAAAATCCTTTGTGTATTTGGGTAAGGAAAGAGGTCTTTTGGGTCCTCCACTGGATTGGGTTGCTGGGGATGCAATTAGAAAAGATTAGGAGTTGATAACTTTGGGTGTTTGGGTTACGATTGGGTCTTAAGAGGGGTCGTACGACGGGGGGTAAGTTTGGGTTTTAGAGGGGGGGGGGAGGGGGTAGCGAAGTAGAATGAGAGGTGGTGGTAAGATTTGGTTTTGGGTGTGGGTTTGGGGTGGGGGGGGGGGGACCCGAGGAGTGTGGGGGGGGGCATATATGGATTATGTAGGCGAGGGGATGAAAGAGTTCCCCTTTAGGTTCATGGAAAAGGGGTGGGTGGGGGGGTGAGGGGAGAGATGGGGAAGGGGGGGTGCGTGTTAGGGGACAGAGAGAGGGGGGGGGTGAAAGGGGGGGGGTTGGGCTTGGTTGAACCACAGGTGAAGGTCTAAGGGCTGTATTGCTGGTGGTGAGATCTGGAAATTGAGCACCCTGAACAAGCACCCTGAACAAGCACCCTGAACAACCCTGAACAAGCACCCTGAACAAGCACCCTGAACAACCATTACGGTCAACAAGAGGACCATTACCATGACTAGAAGCCCAAATAGATTTTCCCTCCCCTGGATAGGTATCTATATCTTACCTATTACTGAAAACCTCAAGTTTATACACTTATACTCTCTAAGGAAATTCCTGTCTATAACTTCCACTAATTTTGTTCTCCACGTGTCTTCCCCAACTTGGGAATTTTTAAGATAATTTCTAACGGGAGAAAAAACTAACTGAATTGTGTAGAAAAAATTTTGTTTTCTGATAAGCATCCTGGTGGATATGTGTGTAATTGTTGGCTTGTATTAGAGTCACTCGAAGCCGCTAAAGCTGCACTCTGCTGAGGTGTAGCTGTGTCCTGCCAGCTTGACACCGCTCCATGCTTCAAGCTGGCTGCAGCTGCACCTTAAGCTGGCTCCAGCTGCACCTTAAGCTGGCTCCAGCTGCACCTTAAGCTGGCTCCAGCTGCACCTTAAGCTGGCTCCAGCTGCACCTTAAGCTGGCTCCAGCTGCACCTTAAGCTGGCTCCAGCTGCACCTTAAGCTGGCTCCAGCTGCACCTCAAGCTTGGCCCCTGCATTTACCAACTCATTCCTAAATAAAGGCCAAATGGCCTTTATTTAAGGTAACCTAACCTAGGCTTAAATATCTACAATATGCTATTATATAATTTATATTTGAGAAAATTACTGTTTTGAATGAACAGCATGTTAACATTGATGAATGCGTCTGTGGGGTCGACCGCTGGATGGAATGGACTTGAGTCGAGGACGGGTTGTCACAGGCAGCGTTCTAGCGACCGACACGACAAACTCGTCTCCTAATTTTAGATTATCACGGGCTCACCATAGCCCGTGCTGCTTGGAACGTTTTCTTCCAGGTAGCAAATCTTAAACAACAAAACCATCCTAATTTTAACAGTCTGCTCACTCAAAATGTGAATTTTCTCATATATAAATTATATAATATTATATAATAGAATATTGTAGATATTTAGGCATAGGTTAGGTTAGCCAGTGGCTGAGTGGACAGAACACTGGACGCATGATCCCGTGGTCCCGGGTTCGATCCCGGACGCCGGCGAGAAACAATAAGCAGAGTTTCTTTCACCCTGATACCCCTGTTACCTAGCAGTAAAATAGGTACCTGGGTGTTAGTCAGGTTAGTCGGTTGGGTGCTTCCTGGGGGTGGAGGCCTGGTCGAGGACCGGGCCTCGGGGACACTAAAGCCCCGAAATCATCTCAAGATAACCTCAAGAAGAAGAAGAAGGTGTTTAGGTTAGGTTAGGTTAGGTTAGGTTAGGTTAGGTTAGGTTAAGTTAGGTCTTTAGGTTCTGTTGGCGATTATTTGTATTTGTAGTACGAGGGTGAAGCATTTACAGCGTTGTGGTTCGAACAGAGGTCGTCATTGAAGCACTTGTTCCGGAAGTGTTCGAACGTCATCAGTTGTGAGTCGTGTGTAAACCGTTTATCAGTCATAAACAGCTGGGGTTTGGCGGGTGGATGGAATGGACTTTGGGACTGTGTTGATGAGGACGGGGTAAATACTGCAGCCCGTCCTGCAAATACAAATAATTGCCAGTCTAACGTAATCTAGGCCTAACTATGACCCCATGAATTATAATATATATATATAATTAAACAATTTGAAACAGACCGTGCGATATAATTGGTGAATACGTCATTGGGGGCCACTCACAAGATGGACCAGCATAGGCCAGTGGGCCAGGCCGCCCCCTAGGCCTACCGGCCAACTGCGGGGGGGGGGGGGCAGGGGACTGAGAAGCTGTAACGACACTTGGTGATCGTTAAGTTGTATACAAACACAACTTGGAATACAGAATGAAACATTTTATTTGTAACAACTTTTCCAAATCCTTTTGTGTGGTCGATTTGATAATGTTTAATTGTACTCAACACTACTCTATTTGTACTTATTCATAATACAACCCAAATACATCCCAAATACAACCTGATAGTACTAAATACTATATGGTTCACAGAGCCACTCGCTGACCACCTGACCGGGTCCTCAGTGCCGCCAATTGCCTATTTTTGTGGTGTATACTAATGTATTCCTCCGGACCATACACCCCCATACACCCATACACTCACCAGAAACTGTATTTGATCACCTGATCTTTTAGCCTCTGATACTGTATATTAACCCCCCCCCCCCTGGCTCTTGACCCTCTGTATTAATGTGATAATGTACTTCATACAACTGTGACTCAATGCTGTGTATATGTGTATGCGAGTAGACGCGAGTAGACGCGCCAACTGATGTGAGATATTTCCTTACAGCAGATGTCCTCTGGGAAAGTCGGGCTGAAGATGGCAAAGCTGAGACGCGAAGCTTCAGGCTCCGACAGCGGGTGTGAGGAGAGTCAGAAGAACAACAAGGAGAAGGACAAGGAGAAGCCCTCGACGGAGAACAGTGTTAGGAACCTCAATAGCGGAGCGGCGGGGGCCCCTACCAGCGGCCCTACCTCAGGCGGAAACACGGGCGGAAGCGCCTCCTCCCTCGGTGGGGCGCCGCCCCCTTCGGCAGTGAGTGGAGATATGATAATAAAAGGGGCGCCACCTACCAGCAACCCGAACACCGCCGTGGCGGCGGCGGCGGCGGCCAGGAATATCAACCAGCAACGACCTAAACCTTGCTGTTTCTTCTGGTGCTGCTGCTGTAGGTGTTCTTGGTGAGTACTGCTCTACACCTCTGTGTCTAAACCTCTATACCTACACCCTAAATATATTTTCAGGTCTTAAGAATGTCAATTACAACGGATTGTAGACCCTGTTTACAAGTGATACACTATTTAAGAGTTCAATTTAAGAGTTCAATTTAAGAGTTCAATTTAAGAGTTTAAAGCATAATTAAAACCATTTGACTTCTTGAATGGACCTCAGATCAAAACGACTTGATAAAGGGTCCGTAACGAACCGAAATTACTTAATAAGCGGTCTATAAGACGGACCGAAATGATTTTTACATGTCTCCAAGACGGAGCGAAACGTTGTCACTCTCATGTCACATATGAGGCGTGGATTGTGTGGGTTCAAACACGCTGTTGTGGGTTCTTCTCTGCATTGAGGAATAAACGTCGGTTTCAAGGGAAGATTGGGAAAAATATTTGCTTTGCTTGCTAAATATTTCTCTAGTATGTTGTCAGAGAGTTATATATGGTGACTTAATGATGAGTTAATGAGTTAACTTAATGATGAGTTAATGAGTTAACTTATTGAGTTACTGATGATGTATCACACTCAGTTATGTTCAAGTACAAATATGTCAATTTAAGGGAACATTAAAGTTATTTAATAGTGACGTTATTTATTATTAATGTATATTTTTTTATGTAAATAATTGTTTATAAAGTTTGTCAATTTTGTTAAGTAAATTTTGTAAAGGTAATTTTGCAGTTGTAAATTTTGTAAAGTAAATTTGGTAAAGAAGTCAATTTTGTATATGAAAAAAGGATTGTAAAACAAATTTTGAAAAATAATTTTTTTGTTAGCAAAAATTCTTAAAAATAATTTTTTTGTAAAACAGGATATTCTGTCTATAAGCTAACAGCAATAGGCTGACACATCATAGTGTAACCATTATTTATATATATATATATATATATATATATATATATATATATATATATATATATATATATATATATATATATATATATATATATATATATGACAATGTCAGACCACGAAGGAAAATGAAACAGGAAATTTCCTTAAGTACTTTCGTATATTAAATACATCTTCAGAAGGACCTTCTGAAGATGTATTTAATATACGAAAGTACTTAAGGAAATTTCCTGTTTCATTTTCCTTCGTGGTCTGACATTGTCACATTCTTAATCACGTGTTTATTTTCGTGATATACACACATATATATATATATATATATATATATATATATATATATATATATATATATATATATACATATATATATATATATATATATATATATATATATATATATATATATATATTATTAAATATGACCGAAAAAGTAAGATTAATAATTCTAACACGAATTTTCTCAATCTTTCGTACATTACGCTTCACTGTTGGAGGTAAATCAAAAATCAATTCTCCAAAATTCATTTTTATTTCTAGTCTGACGCGACACGGGCGCGTTTCGTAAAACTTATTACATTTTCAAAGACTTTTAGTTCACAAATACACAACTGAATAGAACTTACGTATCTCCGATTTTATATCTACATTTGAGTGAGGTGGGAGGGGTGATGTGGCATTAACACAAGACAGAACAAAAGGGATATTAATAGGGTATTAAAAGTATCAACACAAGACAGAACACAAACAATGGGTATTGAATAGAAGTGTTTGTAGAAAGCCTATTGGTCCATATTTCTTGATGCTTCTATATTGGAGCGGAGTCTTGAGGTGGGTAGAATATAGTTGTGCAATAATTGGCTGTTGTGCTGGTGTTGACTTCTTGATGTGTAGTGCCTCGCAAACGTCAAGCCGCCTGCTATCGCTGTATCTATCGATGATTTCTGTGTTGTTTACTAGGATTTCTCTGGCGATGGTTTGGTTGTGGGAAGAGATTATATGTTCCTTAATGGAGCCCTGTTGCTTATGCATCGTTAAACGCCTAGAAAGAGATGTTGTTGTCTTGCCTATATACTGGGTTTTTTGGAGCTTACAGTCCCCAAGTGGGCATTTGAAGGCATAGACGACGTTAGTCTCTTTTAAAGCGTTCTGTTTTGTGTCTGGAGAGTTTCTCATGAGTAGGCTGGCCGTTTTTCTGGTTTTATAGTAAATCGTCAGTTGTATCCTCTGATTTTTTCTGTAGGGATAACGTTTCTATTAACAATATCTTTCAGGACCCTTTCCTCCGTTTTATGAGCTGTGGAAAAGAAGTTCCTGTACAATAGTCTAATGAAAAGAAACGTACGAAAGATCGAGAAAATTCGTGTTAGAATTATTAATCTTACTTTTTCGGTCATATTTAATAATATATGTCTACAGGAAAGACTGCTACCAAAATATACTAATATATATATATATATATATATATATTATTAAATATGACCAAAAAAGTAAGATTAATAATTCTAACACGAATTTTCTCGATCTTTCGTACGTTTCTTTTCACTGTTGGTGGTAATTCAAAAATCAATTCTCCAAAATTCATTTTTATTTCTAGTCTGACGTGACACTTGAGCGCGTTTCGTAAAACTTATTACATTTTCAAAGACTTTGGTTTACACATGCACAACTGAATAGAACTTACACATCTTCGATTTGTTTATATCTACATTTGAGTGAGGTGGATGGGGTGAGGTGGTATTAATAGGGTATTAAATTCTTAAACACAAGACAGAACACGAAACAATGGGTATTGAATGGAAGTGATTGTAGAAAGCCTATTGGTCCATATTTCTTGATGCTTCTATATTGGAGCGGAGACTTGAGGTGGGTAGAATATAGTTGTGCATTAATTGGCTGTTGATTGCTGGTGTTGACTTCTTGATGTGTAGTGCCTCGCAGACGTCAAGCCGCCTGCTATCGCTGTATCTATCGATGATTTCTGTGTTGTTTACTAGGATTTCTCTGGCGATGGTTTGGTTGTGGGAAGAGATTATATGTTCCTTAATGGAGCCCTGTTGCTTATGCATCGTTAAACGCCTAGAAAGAGATGTTGTTGTCTTGCCAATATACTGGGTTTTTTTGAGCTTACAGTCCCCAAGAGGGCATAAGAAGGTCACTACCAAAGATACCTTACAAGCAGAACTTATTGCGGAAGGAGGAAAGAATCGAGGCAACTACAGAAGCACCATACTGTCCCCCGAGCTCAAAGCGGCAGCTAAGAGCCTTCGTGAGAACAAGGAGATAGTTGTCAGGAAAGGCGACAAGTCGCCAATATACGTCATTCTTAAAAAAGACGAATATCTGGCGAAAATGAACCTCATACTCTCTGACCAAACTAAATTCCAAAGGGTAACGAAGGACACTACAACCGAACTGAAAGCAAAGGTCAACAAATTGGTCGAAACTGTGAACGCCAAGAAATCTGGACTCCACCTGCCAAAGATTATTGGGGAATATAAACCTGGATATGCGTATGGAAATGTCAAGACACACAAGCCTGGAAACCCACTTCGGCCAATCATCAGCCAGATACCCACACCCACGTACAGACTGGCGAAACGACTCAACGGCTTGCTGACTCCTTATGTCCCTTGCGCCTTCAGCCTGAAGTCTCCAAAGGAATTTGTTGACTTGCTGCGGGGAACACGGGCCACAGGGATAAGAGCCTCGTTGGATGTAGAATCTCTGTTTACCAATGTACCTGTGGATGAAACAATCGGGATGATAGCCGACAGAGTGTACCGTGATCCGGCCTGTACTTCTCTTGACATACCAGAAAACAGTCTAAGGAAACTACTCCAAGCTTGTACTAAAGAGGCACCCTTCTTGAGCCCGGATGGACACATGTATAAGCAAGTAGATGGGGTCGCCATGGGTTCTCCCCTAGGTGTCCTGTTTGCAAACTTCTACATGGGTACCATCGAGCAAAAAGTCTTAGTCGACATGAACTTGAAACCGGCCATATACTGCAGGTATGTTGACGACATTTTTACACAGGTACCAGATGTCAGACATCTGCAGAAGCTGAAGGAGGCATTTGAGCCGAATTCTGTGTTGCGTTTCACTTACGAGATGGAGAAGGATGGGAAGCTGCCCTTTCTAGATGTAACAGTCATGGAAAGGAGCGGAGTTTTCTACACTGCAGTCTACACTAAGGAAACAAACATAGGAATGTGCCTGAATGCCAACAGTGACTGCCCGGACAGGTACAAGAGGTGTGTTGTTAACGCTTATGTCGACCGTGCTCTCAGCCACAGCTCAGAATGGAAGCAAGTCGACGAAGAACTCTGTAGGGTAAGGCAGGTCCTAGTCAACAACGGCTTCTCCAATGGTTTTGTGGAAGACATCATAAGAAGGAAAGTGAAATGCCATGCAACCTCTGAAGAGACAACTAACACAACACCTATACCCCCTATTAGACTATTTTACAGGAACTTCTTTTCCACAGCCCATAAAACGGAGGAAAGGGTCCTGAAAGATATTGTCAGTAGAAACGTTATCCCTACAGACAAAAATCAGAAGATACAACTGACGATTTACTATAAAACCAGAAAAACGGCCAGCCTACTCATGAGAAACTCTCCAGACACAAAGTAGAACGCTTTAAAAGAGACCAACGTCGTCTATGCCTTCAAATGCCCTCTTGGGGACTGTAAGCCTAAAAAAAAAACAGTATATAGGCACGATAACAACATCTCTTTCCAGGCGTTTAACGATGCATAAGGAACAGGGTTCCATTAAGGAACATATAATCTCTTCCCATAACCAAACCATCGCCAGAGAAATCCTAGTAAACAACACAGAAATCATCGATAGATACAGCGATAGCAGGCGGCTTGACGTTTGCGAGGCACTACACATCAAGAAGTCAACACCAGCAATCAACAGCCAATTATTGCACAACTATATTCTACCCACCTCAAGACTCCGCTCCAATATAGAAGCATCAAGAAATATGGACTAATAGGCTTTCTACAAACACTTCTATTCAATACCCATTGTTTCTGTTCTGTCTTGTGTTGATACTTTTAATACCCTATTAATATCCCCTCTTGTTCTGTCTTGTGTTAATGCCACATCACCCCTCCCACCTCACTCAAATGTAGATATAAAATCAGAGATACGTTCTAATCAGTTGTGTATTTGTGAAGTCTTTGAAAATGTAATAAGTTTTACGAAACGCGCCCGTGTCGCGTCAGACTAGAAATAAAAATGAATTTTGGAGAAGTGATTTTTGATTTACCTCCAACAGTGAAGCGTAATGTACGAAAGATTGAGAAAATTCGTGTTAGAATTATTAATCTTACTTTTTCGGTCATATTTAATAATATATATATATATATATATATATATATATATATATATATATATATATATATATATATATATATATATATATATATATAGAGGGTACCACCTCTGGTGCAAGATTAGGGACCAATTGCCTGGGAGAAGAAAATAAAGAATATTCAGTGAAGACCTTGTAGATTCTAACTGAACACTTTAATATTTTCTTCTCCTACCACAACTATTCTTTTTGTATATATACATATATATTTGTTTTATTTAAACATGGTTACAAAAATGGAGTTACATATAGGGTACAAAGATGATTATCATAAGTTGTCGAATTCCTCCAGCTCCTCAGATGGCGGGCAGGAACCCTGAATGCTGTGTGCATTTCTCCTCTGTATCGCCACGCTGAGGCGCTGGAAAAGGAAGCTCGAAGCTCTAGGGTTTCTTGTTCTTTTAATGAGCCTAGAACCCAGTTCCTTTAAAAAAAATGGTGGCACTCTTACCCCAGGCGCCGAGTGTCTCAGAAGCAATGGGGGACAAGATTGTAGTGGTGATCCAGTTCTCTGTACTTACGGGATTTGGCTGATTCCCTGTGGGTGGCAGCGCCACCTGGTTGTGCAACACTGAAGTCAATTTAGATGTTAGCCAGGGATGATACGCACGTGTAGTGCCATACCAACTGCCTGCCATTCTTCCAGGGGTTCACTGTGATACCATCCGGGCGACCAATAAGAGCATCAGAGTTACGGGGCGTTAGGTAACGGGGCTCTCTCTCAGCTGGGCATCCAGCTGCGGTGAGGCTCCTATTGATGATGTAACTTCACTGTACCTCGAGTGCCATCCCCCCCTGTGCTTTGGCAGAGTAGGCCATGGTGGCCATACCTGTAGGCCACCACCTCGCCGCAAATACACCAATATCTGATGTGGATTGGGGCAGCAAGGCGGAGAGCCACAGCAATTCGGATGACGTGTGGTGTGAGACGCGTGTCAGTTGCCGACATTGGGGTTACTAACAAGAAATCCCGTGCATGTGGGGCTGCTGCTGCTGTGAGGAGAGCAATGTCGTGTTGTGTTGTTGCAGCACCCAGGCACTATGCAGGAACTTGGTCTACAATGGGGCCATCCCACCTGGATTGCTTGTGGGCTTTTGAGGGTGATGGTTGAGGTGATGAGCCTGCACGAGAGGCCCACTCTGTGGCACAGCGCATAAAATTGGGATCATGTACGCCTGCCAGCTGATGTCGGATGCCGAGAAGGAGGACAGGAAGGCTGGTACAGCGATTTGCGTTGCTGTTCGAACTCCGAGGCCCCCAAATCTTACGGGAAGAGAGGCTTGTTTCCACTGTAGGTCATCGAGAGCGAGGTTGAGGGCTTTTTCTAGCATTGATTTCAGTAACCGGTCATACTCACCTAGTTTTTGGCTACTGTAGGATGGTGAACACTTCAGAAAGTAGGTTAACCAGGGGAGAGACAGACATCTGGTGATGAGGTAGAGTGCATTATGAGCGTCAATATTCTCAATCCTCTCATCCATCCTATTAAGGTCGGCGATTTTCTTATCAAGGACCTCATCGATGGCTTTCAACCCCCACAGGGGCTCCTAAGAGTGTACTGTCTTCAGGTTTATATGAATATTTAGCAGACCATCCTCTATTCTCCCTTCTGATGCCCTGATTGGAAGATATTATTTCACTCTTAGAGGAGTTCAGGGTGAGGCCTAAACTTGTACCTTGCTCCTGGATTTTTCTGATGTCCTCCAGGAGGGAGTCTAGGGAACCAGCTAGGGTACGATCATCCAGGAACCAGATGTTAAGCTCGCTGGACAGGACTTCTGTGACTTGTTTGATGACTTAAGCAGAAAAGGAGAGGAGCAAGGGGGTCACCCTGTTGGACGCCTTCCCGCGAGTCAATTTCATAATCGCCAAAAATTAGCTGTAGATCTATACTGTAGCATGAATGTACAAAAGAGTAGAGGGAAGGGAAATGACTATGAACCGCACGGAGTACAGCATCCCTCCGCACCAAATTGAAGGCATTTTTTAAATCCAGCTTGATCAGGGCCTTTTCGTCTGTGATGTTGGCGATGAAGGCTCGAGCTGCATGGGCTGCCGCCTCACACCCTTGTGGAATGCCGAACTCGAGCTGTTTTGGCTTCAGCATGTTGGCCACTGCATCACTAACTGTTCTTGCAGCTGCCTTTGCGACGAGACGCCGGAGAGAATTGCCTACAGCTATTGGCCTGATCCCTTCATCCTTTTTCTTTAGAGCACAGAGAGATGCTCCAAAAAAGATAGGTCTTATGGACGCTGGTATGTTGCCAGCTAGACATGTGTTGGTGAATCTGGTTAGTTCCACCAAGAGGTTCTTTGCAATGTCACCCAGTGCAGGGTTGAGCATTTGCTTGAGGTGGTTGGGTTTTAGTCCTGTGAACCCACCTGCTGATCCTGTAGGGAAGGACAAGGCTGCTTTATGGACCACAGATTCGGCCACCCAGAGAGGTTCTGCTCCAGTAGCCCCCACTTGTACAATGCCGTCCTCACGTGGAGCCCTGGGTGGGTGTTTCTCCTCTAGGACTAGAGCTGTGGTGGCATCTCTGTCGGCAATTGAGTCCTCACTGGTGATGACTCTTATTGCGCCAATAGTGTTTCCTTTTTCTATTTTCTTGATGACTGATGCTCTGATTTTTGATGTCTCGGATATGCCACAGTGGCTCTTCCTGCCGTGGGTGTTTCTGGCGTGGGTGGGAAGGCAAACCTGGTTGTCCTCCCTGGGAGAATTATTTATGGCTTTGATGACTGAGGCAGCTAAGGTTTTGTCTCTCCTTGCAGGGGTGGCCAGACATATGTTGCCAAACAATAGCAGGGTTATATATAACTATATAATGTGCCTACACTGATATACATGTGGTGTTGAGAGGTAATCTATAAGATAGTTTATAACCTCGTGCGAGTCTGATCAACGACACTATTGGTGTATTTCGAAGGTTGAGAGACAGGTGGTTTTGTATATATATAATACTAAGTGGACGACCAGCTCAGGCTTATTAGAGTGGTTTCTGAGACTGTTAAGACCATTATACACATGTACACCAGTGTGGAGTATATTACCTGCATGTGTGGAGCATATTAACTGTAGGTGTGGAGAATATTAACTGTAGATGTGGAGTATATTAACTGTAGATGTGGAGTATATTAACTGTAGGTGTGGAGAATATTAACTGTAGGTGTGGAGTATATTAACTGTAGGTGTGGTGTATATTAACTGTAGGTGTGGAGTATATTAACTGTAGGTGTGGAGAATATTAACTGTAGGTGTGGAGTATATTAACTGTAGATGTGGAGTATATTAACTGTAGGTGTGGAGTATATTACCTGCATGTGTGGAGTATATTAACAGTAGATGTGGAGTATATTAACTGTAGGTGTGGAGTATATTAACTGCATGTGTGGAGTATATTAACAGTAGATGTGGAGTATATTAACTGTAGATGTGGAGTATATTAACTGTAGATGTGGAGTATATTAACTGTAGATGTGGAGTATATTAACTGCATGTGTGGAGTATATTAACTGTAGGTGTGGAGTATATTAACTATAGATGTGGAGTATATTAACTGCATGTGTGGAGTATATTAACTGCATGTGTGGAGTATATTAACTGTAGGTGTGGAGTGTATTACCTGCATGTGTGGAGTATATTACCTGCATGTGTGGAGTATATTAACTGCATGTGTTGAGTATATTACTGTAGGTGTGAAGTATATTAACTGTAGGTGTGGAGTATATTACCTGCATGTGTGGAGTATATTAACTGTAGGTGTGGAGTATATTACCTGCATGTGTGGAGTATATTAACTGTAGGTGTGGAGTATATTACCTGCATGTGTGGAGTATATTACCTGCATGTGTGGAGTATATTAACTGCATGTGTGGAGTATATTAACTGCATGTGTGGAGTATATTACTGTAGGTGTGGAGTATATTAACTGTAGGTGTGGAGTATACTAACTGCATGTGTGGAGTATATTAACTGTAGGTGTGGAGTATATTAACTGTAGGTGTGGAGTATATTAACTGCATGTGTGGAGTATATTAACTGTAGGTGTGGAGTATATTAACTGCAAGTGTGGAGTATATTAACTGTAGGTGTGGAGTATATTAACTGTAGGTGTGGTGTATATTAACTGCATGTGTGGAGTATATTAACTATAGATGTGGAGTATATTACTGCATGTGTGGAGTATATTCACTGCATGTGTGGAGTATATTAACTGTAGGTGTGGAGTATATTAACTATAGATGTGGAGTATATTACTGCATGTGTGGAGTATATTAACTGCATGTGTGGAGTATATTAACTGCATGTGTGGAGTATATTAACTGCATGTGTGGAATATATTAACTACATGTGTGGAGTATATTAACTGCATGTGTGGAATATATTAACTACATGTTTGGAGTATATTAACTGCATGTGTGGAGTATATTAACTGCATGTGTGGAATATATTAACTACATGTGTGGAGTATATTAACTACATGTGTGGAATATATTAACTGCATGTGTGGAGTATATTAACTGTAGGTGTGGAGTATATTACCTGCAGGTGTGATGTATATTAACTGCATGTGTGGAGTATATTCACTGCATGTGTGGAGTATATTAACTGTAGGTGTGGAGTATATTAACTATAGATGTGGAGTATATTAACTGCATGTGTGGAGTATATTAACTGCATGTGTGGAGTATATTAACTGTAGGTGTGGAGTATATTAACTGCATGTGTGGAGTATATTAACTGCATGTGTGGAGTATATTAACTATAGATGTGGAGTATATTAACTGCATGTGTGGAGTATATTAACTATAGATGTGGAGTATATTAACTATAGATGTGGAGTATATTAACTGCATGTGTGGAGTATATTAACTGCATGTGTGGAGTATATTAACTGCATGTGTGGAGTATATTAACTGCATGTGTGGAGTATATTAACTGCATGTGTGGAGTATATTAACTGCATGTGTGGAGTATATTAACTGCATGTGTGGAGTATATTAACTGCATGTGTGGAGTATATTAACGGCAGGTGTGGAGTATATTAACTGCATGTGTGGAGTATATTAACTGCATGTGTGGAGTATATTAACTGCATGTGTGGAGTATATTAACTGCATGTGTGGAGTATATTAACTGTAGGTGTGGAGTATATTAACTGCATGTGTGGAGTATATTAACTGCATGTGTGGAGTATATTAACTGCATGTGTGGAGTATATTAACTGTAGGTGTGGAGTATATTAACTGCATGTGTGGAGTATATTAACTGCATGTGTGGAGTATATTAACGGCAGGTGTGGAGTATATTAATTGTTCATAACAATTAATTTGATGGATTACATAACCGTCTTCTATATATCTTTATTAGCCTTGACTTGAGGCTATCGTAGACCACAAATTGAGACTATCGCAGACCACAACTTGAGGCTATCGCAGACCACAACTTGAGGTTATCGTAGACCTCAACTTGAGGCTATCGTAGACCTCAACTTGAGGCTATCGTAGACTACAACTTGAGGCTATCGCAGACCACAACTTGAGGCTATCGCAGACCACAACTTGAGGCTATCGTAGACCTCAACTTGAGGCTATCGTAGACCACAACTTGAGGCTATCGTAGACCACAGTTTGAGGCTATCATAGACTACAACTTGAGGCTATCATAGACCACAACTTGAGGCTATTGTAGACCATAACTTGAGGTTATCGTAGACTTCAACTTGAGGCTATCGTAGACTACAACTTGAGGCTATCGTAGACTACAACTTGAGGCTATCGTAGACCACAGTTTGAGGCTATCATAGACTACAACTTGAGGCTATCATAGACCACAACTTGAGGCTATCGTAGACCATAACTTGAGGTTATCGTAGACCTCAACTTGAGGCTATCATAGACCACAACTTGAGGCTATTATAAACCTCAACTTGAGGCTATCGTAGACCTCAACTTGAGGCTATTATTGACCTCAATTTGAGGCTATCGTAGACCATAACTTGAGGCTATCATAGACCTCAGCTTGAGGCTATCGTAGACCTCAACTTGAGACTATCGTAGACCTCAACTTTAGGCTATCGTAGACCTCAACTTGAGGCTATCGTATACTTCAACTTGAGGCTATCGTAGACCTCAACTTGAGGCTATCGTAGATCACATTTTGAGGCTATCGTAGACCTCAACTTGAGGCTATTGTAGACCACAAGTTGAGGATATCATAGACCACAACTTGAGGCTATCGTGGGCCTCAATTTGAGGCTATTGTAGACCTTAAGTTGAGGCTATCGTTGACCTCAATTTCAGGCTAACGTAGACCACAACTTGAGGCTATCGTTGACCACAACTTGAGGCTATCGTAGACCTCAGCTTGAGGCTATCGTAGATCTCAACTTGTGGCTATCGTAGTCCTCAAATTGAGGCTATTGTAGACCTCAACTTGAGGCTATCGTAGACCACAACTTGAGGCTATCGTAGGCCACAACTTGAGGCCATCGTAGAACTCAACTTGAGGCTATCGTAAACCTAAACTTGAAGCTATCGTAGATCTCAATATCAGGCTATCGTAGACCACAACTTGAGGCTATCGTAGACCTCAACTTGAGGCTATCGTAGACCTAAACTTGAGGATATCGTAGACCACAACTAGAGGATATCATAGATCACAACTTGAGGCTATCGTAGACCTCAACTTGAGGCTATCGTAGACCACAAGTTGAGGATATCGTAGACCACAACTTGAGGCTATCGTGGGCCTCAATTTGAGGCTATTGTAGACCTTAAGTTGAGGCTATCGTTGACCTCAATTTGAGGCTAACGTAAACCACAACTTGAGGCTATCGTTGACCACAACTTGAGGCTATCGTAGACCTCAGCTTGAGGCTATCGTAGATCTCAACTTGTGGCCATCGTTGACCTCATCTTGAGGCTATCGTTGACCTCAGCTTGAGGCTATCGTAGATCTCAACTTGTGGCTATCGTAGTCCTCAAATTGAGACTATTGTAGACCTCAACTTGAGGCTATCGTAGACCACAACTTGAGGCTATCGTAGGCCACAACTTGAGGCCATCGTAGAACTCAACTTGAGGCTATCGTAAACCTAAACTTGAAGCTATCGTAGATCTCAACATAAGGCTATCATAAGGCTAAACTTGAGAATATCGTAGACCACAACTAGAGGATATCGTAGACCACAACTTGAGGCTATCGTAGACCTCAACTTGAGGCTATCGTAGACCTCAACTTGAGGATATCGTAGACAACAAATTGAGGCTATCGTAGACCTCAACTTGAGGCTATCGTAGACCTCAACTTGAGGCTATCGTAGACCACAACTTGAGGCTATCGTAGACCACAACTTGAGGCCATCATAGAACTCAACTTGAGGCTATCGTAAACATCAACTTGAGGCTATCGTATACCACAACTTGAGGCTATCGTAGACCACAACTTGAGGCCATCGTAGACCTCAACTTGAGGCTATCGTAGACCTAAACTTGAGGATATCGTAGACCACAACTAGAGGATATCGTAGACCACAACTTGAGGCTATCGTAGACCTCAACTTTAGGCTATCGTAGACCTCAACTTGAGGCTATCGTAGACCACATTTTGAGGCTACCGTAGACCTCAACTTGAGGCTATCGTAGACCACAAGTTGAGGCTATCGTAGACCACAACTTGAGGCCATCGTAGAACTCAACTTGAGGCTATCGTAAACCTCAACTTGAGGCTATCGTTGACCTCAATTTGAGGCTAACGTAGACCACAACTTGAGGCCATCGTAGAACTTAACTTGAGGCTATCGAAGACCTCAACTTGAGGCTATCGTAGACCTCAACTTGAAGATATCGTAGACCACAAATTGAGGCTATCGTAGACCTCAACTTGAGGCTATTATAGACCACAACTTGAGGCTATCGTAAACCTCAACTTGAGGCTATCGTTGACCTCAATTTGAGGCTAACGTAGACCACAACTTGAGGCCATCGTAGAACTCATCTTGAGGCTATCGTAGACCTCAACTTGAGGCTATCGTAGACCTCAACTTGAGGATATCGTAGACCACAAATTGAGGCTATCGTAGACCTCAACTTGAGGCTATTATAGACCACAACTTGAGGCTATCGTTGACCTCAACTTGAGGCTATCGTAGACCACAACTTGAGGCCATCGTAGAACTCAACTTGAGGCTATCGTAGACCTCAACTTGAGGATATCGTAGACCACAAATTGAGGCTATCGTAGACCTCAACTTGAGGCTATTATAGACCACAACTTGAGGCTATCGTAGACCTCAACTTGGGGGCGTAGAAGAGCTCCCAGAACTCCATCCAGGTACAATCTAAATATATATAAATTATATTTAAATGTATATCTAGCTTATGTATATGTATATGAATATTTAGCTGGGAGGTTTATCCCTGACGGCCAGACTCGTGCGGTCAAGGGACGCCGTGACCTGTCAACTTGACAGGAACGGGAGACAGGCATGTTTCAAACTATACATGACTATGTGTATGTATACAGTTTAATTCCTGTTTTGATACGGTGGAGTATGTATGTATACTTCAGTGTCACTAGGAGGCAGTTATCTCAGTGTACCACTCCGTAAACAATGCGAATGTTTTGCGTAATCAGAAACGTCAAAAAAGCGACCGTTCTGCCTCAGACTGCATCTTCGGCTACCAGTTGATTGACGCTAGACTCTAGACAATGTTTAGTCAATATTGGAGTGAAGTCGGCGGCGCGGGGCCCCCACCGGGCGCGCGAGCCCCATTTGTACTGCCACAACCCTTAAGTCTTGGGACCTTTCACATAGAACTTTATTCCCCATCAATTCTAAGTTCCAACTTAAGTTTGATCCTTTGTGGTGGGGGGTAATGATGGGTATAACATGGTGATATAAGAGGGGTAGTGTTATAGAGGGAGGATATAGAGGTGAGGGTGTGTTTATGTTGGTCAGCTGATTGGCGACACTACTGTAGGGCGCATGCGCGGTGGGGGTCGGGCAGCTTACTTTTCCCAGGACGATGTAGCCTTCAAGATCTGAATTTTTTATTTACTTCTGCCTAATGGTGTAGGCCGTAGGCTGATGGGAACAATTATGGGGAGTTGTTGGGCTGTTAGGGAGGAGATTATTCAGGCTTGAGACTAATAGAACTTAGGCTACCATTTTTGTTGGGTAGAAAATACGCCTACTATTTAGAAACTACCATTGTTAGGGGTGTGGGATTCCCACTATTGCTGGAGACCCCCATTGTGGGAGTAGAGGTAGAGCCATACAGCTCGTAGATTGCATGTCGTAGATGAGTAGATGGTAGTCAAGGGGGGCCGACCAGTTCGTAGATGATTACAGGGCGGTCAATGGCCCTTTATTAGGTAGATGACTTGAGGGCGGTCACCTATTCACCTACTCACCTGATGAGTAGATGGCGGTAGTAGAGAGCGCGTAGATATGGCGTAGAATACAATTAGCCCTTAACAACCAGGAGGAATTGTGTATGTCGGGACAATTATGTCGTGAGGCTCACCCACCTGTTGGGCTGTTGCCGAAGTCAAGGCCGTTTGAACGATTTGAAACGATAAAATTAATCTTGTTTAAACAGAAGTTACGAACCTGACCTGACCTGACCTGTCCTGGCCTGACCTGACCTGACCTGACCTGGCCTGGCCTGACCTGACCTGACCTGTCTTGACCTGTCCTGTCCTGACCTCACCTGACCTGACCTGACCTGTCCTGACCTGACCTGACCTGGCCTGACCTGACCTGACCTGGCCTGACCTGACCTGACCTGACCTGACCTGTCTTGACCTGTCCTGTCCTGACCTCACCTGACCTCACCTGACCTCACCTGACCTGACCTGTCCTGGCCTGACCTGACCTGACCTCACCTGGCCTGACCTGACCTGTCGACGATTGCCGCACTGACTGTAAAAGAACAGGCAGCAGGTTTCTGACACAGGTTTCTGACACAGGATTTTAAAATCTGTTTCTGGTTTGAATTTCTGGCATACGTTTCTACTGTTCTGGGTTACGTTTCAGGCACAGGTTTCTGCCATGAGATTCTGGGATAGATTTTGGGGCAGGTTTTCTGTCATGGGTTTCTGACATAGATTTCTTGCAGAAGTTTCTGACAGATTTCGCGCAGACGTTTCTTTTAAGTGCTTTTATGTAGGTTTTCGACATAGGTTTCTAGCTCAGATTTCTGGCATTGGTTTCTGACATGTGTTTGTAGCACAGATTTCTGGCACAGGTTTGTAATAGGTTTCTAGTGTGTGTTTTCGACGTAGGTTTCTAAGAAAGGTTTCAGATGAAGGTTTCATATCTAGGTTTCTGACGTAGATTTATCTCTCTTTCTTTCTCTCTCTCGCTCTCTCTCTCTCTCTCTCTCTCTCTCTCTCTCTCTCTCTCTCTCTCTCTCTCTCTCTCTCTCTCTCTCTCTCTCTCTCTCTCTCTCTCTTTATCTCTCTTTCTTTCTCTCTCTCGCTCTGTCTCTGTCTCTCTCTCTCTCTCTCTCTCTCTCTCTCTCTCTCTCTCTCTCTCTCTCTCTCTCTCTCTCTCTCTCTCTCTCTCTCTTTATTGTGTCTTCAAGTGTATTCTTCATTGTCTCCAAGTGCCCAACCACTTGGGCTGGACGGTAGAGCAACAATCTCGCTTCATGCAGGTCGACGTTCAATTCCCGACCGTCCAAGTGATTAGACACCATTCCATTCCCCCGTCCCATCCCAAATCCTTATCCTGACCCCCCCTTCCCAATGCTATATAGTCGTAATGGCATGGCGCTTCACCCCCACTTCCTCCCTCTCTCTTTCGTGTGTCTGTCTGTCCCTCCCCCAGTTACCTCAGCCTCACGGGGTGGTTCACGGGTATCGAACACCAATAGCAGCATAATACAGCGGAATATTAATTCCGTAACGTTAATTACGTCAGGAGGAGGGCTGGGGAACACAGGGGGGAAGGGAAGGGTAGGGGAGGGAAGGGTAGGGGAGGGGAGGGTAGGGAAGGGGAGGGTAGGGAAGGGTAGGGTAGGGTAGGGGAGGGTAGGGAAGGGGGAGGCCCACGCCACCATTACCTTCCCAGAATATTACCTTGGGAATTGATATTTTCAGCCTGATGATCTGAAGAGTCAGACGAGTATATCATGTTGGAGAGGATGGGGTGGTGTTCAGGTGTGTGTGTGTGTGTGTGTGTGTGTGTGTGTGTGTGTGTGTGTGTGCGTGTGTGTGTGTGTGTGTGTGTGTGTGTGTGTGTGTGTGTGTGCGTGTGTGTGTGTGTGTGTGTGTGTGTGTGTGTGTGCGTGTGTGTGTGTGTGTGTGTGTGTGTGTGTGTGTGTGTGTGCGTGTGTGTGTGTGTGTGTGTGTGTGTGTGTGTGTGTGCGTGTGTGTGTGTGTGTGTGTGTGTGTGTGTGTGTGTGTGTGTGTGTGTGTGCGTGTGTGTGTGTGTGTGTGTGTGTGTGTGTGTGTGTGTGCGTGTGTGCGTGTGTGTGTGTGTGTGTGTGTGTGTGTGTGTGTGTGTGTGTGTGTGTGTGTGTGTGTGTGCGTGTGTGTGCGTGTGTGTGTGTGTGTGTGTGTGTGCGTGTGTGCGTGTGTGTGTGTGTGTGTGTGTGTGTGTGTGTGTGTGTGTGTGTGTGTGTGTGTGTGTGTGCGTGTGTGTGTGTGTGTGTGTGTGTGTGTGTGTGTGTGTGTGTGTGTGCGTGTGTGCGTGTGTGTGCGTGTGTGTGTGTGTGCGTGTGTGTGTGTGTGTGTGTGTGTGTGTGTGTGTGTGTGTGTGTGTGTGTGTGTACTCACCTAATTGTACTCACCTAATTGTGCTTGCGGGGGTTGAGCTCTGGCTCTCTGGTCCCGCCTCTCAACTGTCAATCAACTGGTGTACAGATTCCTGAGCCTATTGGGCTCTATCATATCTACATATGAAACTGTGTATGGAGTCAGCCTCCACCACATCACTGCCTAATGCATTCCATTTACTAACTACTCTGACACTGAAAAAGTTCTTTCTAACGTCTCTGTGGCTCATTTGGGTACTCAGCTTCCACCTGTGTCCCCTTGTTCGCGTCCCACCAGTGTTGAATAGTTCATCCTTGTTTACCCGGTCGATTCCTCTGAGGATTTTGTAGCTTGTGATCATGTCCCCCCTTACTCTTCTGTCTTCCAGTGTCGTAAGGTGCATTTCCCGCAGCCTTTCCTCATAACTCATGCCTCTTAGTTCTGGGACTAGTCTAGTAGCATACCTTTGGACTTTTACCAACTTCGTCTTGTGCTTGACAAGGTACGGGCTCCATGCTGGGGCCGCATACTCCAGGATTGGTCTTACATATGTGGTGTACAAGATTCTGAATGATTCCTTACACAGGTTCCTGAACGCCGTTGTGTGTGTGTGTGTGTGTGTGTGTTTATTATTTTTCTACCACAGACGTGGCCAGACATTTACAGTGCTAATCAGCATATATACATTCTCATCTGTCCTCCATGGAGAGATATCTGTTAGACATATAATTCGGTGATTTATTGAACAATCAACCACAGAAGGTGACTGTAAAAAGGTTAATCTAACCTACAAACATACACAGATTTGCGTCTGTCCCACATAAACAGTGTTAGATGTGTCTTTTTACATAGCGTCATTAATGTGAGTTTACAAAGGTCAAATGCAATTCTGACCAGCCTCCACATACCATGTATACAAATAAACATATATATATACCTACACATATTCACGTATACATACATACACCTATGTCTCTCCTACTTTGACAGGGTAAGATAGCTTGTATAGAAACTAGTGTGATATTAAAGACTTAACCACTGAAGGTGATTAAGATGCTTTTACAAGCTCAGGTTATAGATACATGGATTGTATAACAGATGTATTACATATTGCATAGGTACAATACACTGTATAGCAGCTGTATTACATAGTCAATCTTGGGTACAAGTCCAATATATCAAGAGTTCCATTTGCAATTAATCATCAAGTATTCATATAGTATATACAGTGTTCAGCATACGTGTGTGTTAAGATGGCTGCCTTTCTTAATGACCAATTATGCTTAGATGGTTGTTAAGAAATGGGAGCAAGCCCAGTATGACTATGGATCACTTGGAGGACTGTACGAGGACAAGGCGCCCAGGTCTGGTCTTTCCCTCTCCAGTTTTATGGAGAGCAACGAACTACACAACCCAGGACAACATGGGTTTAGAGCGGGAAGATCCTGTCTGTCGTCAGTCAGAAGGTGAAGGGACGACGACGTTTCGGTCCGTTCTGGACCATTCTCAATCGACTTGAGAATGGTCCAGGACGGACCGAAACGTCGTCGTCCCTTCACCTTCTAGTGTGTGGTCTGGTCAACATACTTTAGCCACGTTATTGTGACTCATCGCCTGCACTATGAGAGAATCACAGAAGCCACAGAGAACACCCAAAATGGAGAAGTTGTATACACAGACTTTACAAAGGCATTCGATAAGTGTGACCAGGGAGTAAGAGATCCATAGGAATAACGGGCAAAGTGGGGCGTTGGATTTTCTACTTTATCAAACAGAACGCAAATAGTAACAGTCAATCAAATCAGATCAATCCCAAGTGCAGTGAAATGCACTTGACTGTACCCCAGGGCACAGTCCTTGCACCACTGCTATTTTACATTCTTAACTCGGACATAGACAAAGATACATGATGTTTGACAGTGATAAGTTCTATCGTAGAACTTATCACTGAGATCTAGGTACTTAGTTATTAGGTACTAAGTTCTAGGTACTAAGTTCTAGGTACTAAGTTCTAGGTACTAAGTTCTAGGTACTAAGTTCTAGATACTTAGTTATTGTGTAAACGAGGAACTTAAACGAAACACAGGGTACAGGACACAGGGTACAAGACACAGGGTACAAGACACAGGGTACAGGACACAGGGTACAGAACACAGGATACAAGACACAGGGTACAAGACACAGGGTACAGAACACAGGGTACAAGACACAGGGTACACAACACAGGGTACAAGACACAGGATACAGAACACAGGGTACAAGACACAGGGTACAAGACACAGGGTACAAGACACAGGGTACAGAACACAGGGTACAAGACACAGGGTACAGAACACAGGGTACAAGACACAGGGTACAAGACACAGGGTACAGAACACAGGGTACAAGACACAGGGTACAAGACACAGGGTACAGAACACAGGGTACAAGACACAGGGTACAAGACACAGGGTACAAGACACAGGTACAAGACACAGGGTACAAGACACAGGGTACAGAACACAGGGTACAAGACACAGGGTACAGAACACAGGGTACAAGACACAGGTTACAGAACACAGGGTACAAGACACAGGGTACAGAACACAGGGTACAAGACACAGGGTACAAGACACAGGGTACAGAACACAGGGTACAAGACACAGGGTACAAGACACAGGGTACAGGACACAGGGTACAGAACACAGGATACAAGACACAGGATACAGAACACAGGGTACAAGACACAGGGTACAAGACACAGGGTACAAGACACAGGGTACAGAACACAGGGTACAAGACACAGGGTACAAGACAGAGGGTACAAGACACAGGGTACCAGACACAGGGTACAAGACACAGGGTACAGAACACAGGGTACAAGACACAGGGTACAGGACACAGGGTACAAGACACAGGGTACAGAACACAGGGTACAAGACAAAGGGTACAGAACACAGGGTACAAGACACAGGGTACAGAACACAGGGTACAAGACACAGGGTACAAGACACAGGGTACAGGACACAGGGTACAGAACACAGGGTACAAGACACAGGGTACAGAACACAGGGTACAAGACACAGGGTACAAGACACAGGATACAGGACACAGGGTACAAGACACAGGGTACAAGACACAGGATACAGGACACAGGGTACAAGACACAGGATACAGGACACAGGGTACAAGACACAGGATACAGAACACAGGGTACAAGACACAGGGTACAGAACACATGGTACAAGACACAGGATACAGGACACAGGGTACAAGACACAGGGTACAGAACACAGGATACAGAACACAGGATACAGAACACAGGGTACAAGACACAGGGTACAAGACACAGGGTACAAGACACATGGTACAGGACACAGGACACAGGGTACAAGACACAGGGTACAGAACACAGGGTACAAGACACAGGATACAGAACACAGGGTACAAGACACAGGGTACAAGACACAGGGTACAAGACACAGGGTACAGAACACAGGGTACAAGACACAGGGTACGAGACACAGGGTACAGAACACAGGGTACAAGACACAGGGTACAAGACACAGGGTACAGAACACAGGGTACAAGACACAGGGTACAAGACACAGGGTACAGAACACAGGGTACAAGACACAGGGTACAAGACACAGGGTACAAGACACAGGTACAAGACACAGGGTACAAGACACAGGGTACAGAACACAGGGTACAAGACACAGGGTACAGAACACAGGGTACAAGACACAGGTTACAGAACACAGGGTACAAGACACAGGGTACAAGACACAGGGTACAAGACACAGGGTACAAGACACAGGGTACAGAACACAGGGTACAAGACACAGGGTACAAGACACAGGGTACAGGACACAGGGTACAGAACACAGGGTACAAGACACAGGATACAGAACACAGGGTACAAGACACAGGGTACAAGACACAGGGTACAAGACACAGGGTACAGAACACAGGGTACAAGACACAGGGTACAAGACACAGGTTACAGAACACAGGGTACAAGACACAGGGTACAAGACAGAGGGTACAAGACACAGGGTACCAGACACAGGGTACAAGACACAGGGTACAGAACACAGGGTACAAGACACAGGGTACAGGACACAGGGTACAAGACACAGGGTACAGAACACAGGGTACAAGACAAAGGGTACAGAACACAGGGTACAAGACACAGGGTACAAGACACAGGGTACAGAACACAGGATACAAGACACAGGGTACAAGACACAGGGTACAGGACACAGGGTACAGAACACAAGATACATGACACAGGGTACAGAACACAGGGTACAAGACACAGGGTACAAGACACAGGATACAGGACACAGGGTACAAGACACAGGGTACAAGACACAGGGTACAAGACACAGGGTACAAGACACAGGGTACAGAACACAGGGTACAAGACACAGGGTACAGGACACAGGGTACAGAACACAGGGTACAAGACACAGGGTACAGGATACAGGGTACAGAACACAGGGTACAAGACACAGGGTACAAGACACAGGGTACAAGACACAGGGTACAGAACACAGGGTACAAGACACAGAGTACAGAACACAGGGTACAAGACACAGGGTACAAGACACACTGTACAGGACACAGGGTACAGAACACAGGGTACAAGACAGGGTACAAGACACAGGGTACAGGACACAGGGTACAGAACACAGGGTACAAGACACAGGGTACAGGACACAGGGTACAGAACACAGGGTACAAGACACAGGGTACAGAACACAGGGTACAAGACACAGGGTACAAGACACAGGGTACAGAACACAGGGTACAAGACACAGGGTACAAGACACAGGGTACAGGACACAGGGTACAGAACACAGGGTACAAGACACAGGGTACAGAACACAGGGTACAAAACACAGGGTACAAGAAACAGGGTACAGAACACAGGGTACAAGACACAGGGTACAAGACACAGGGTACAAGACACAGGGTACAGAACACAGGGTACAAGACACAGGGTACAGAACACAGGGTACAAGACACAGGGTACAGAACACAGGGTACAAGACACAGGGTACAAGACACAGGGTACAAGACACAGGGTACAAGACACAGGGTACAGAACACAGGATACAAGACACAGGGTACAGAACACAGGGTACAAGACACAGGGTACAAGACACAGGGTACGGAACACAGGGTACAAGACACAGGGTACAAGACACAGGGTACAGAACACAGGGTACAAGACACAGGGTACAAGACACAGGGTACAGAACACAGGGTACAAGACACAGGGTACAAGACACAGGGTACAAGACACAGGGTACAGAACACAGGGTACAAGACACAGGGTACAGAACACAGGGTACAAGACACAGGGTACAAGACACAGGGTACAGAACACAGGGTACAAGACACAAGGTACAAGACACAGGGTACAAGACACAGGGTACAAGACACAGGGTACAGAACACAGGGTACAAGACACAGGGTACAAGACACAGGGTACAGAACACAGGGTACAAGACACAGGGTACAAGACACAGGGTACAGAACACAGGGTACAAGACACAGGGTACAGAACACAGGGTACAAGACACAGGGTACAAGACACAGGGTACAAGACACAGGGTACAGAACACAGGGTACAAGACACAGGGTACAGAACACAGGGTACAAGACACAGGGTACAGAACACAGGGTACAAGACACAGGGTACAAGACACAGGGTACAGAACACAGGGTACAAGACACAGGGTACAAGACACAGGGTACAGAACACAGGGTACAAGACACAGGGTACAAGACACAAGGTACAGAACACAGGGTACAAGACACAGGGTACAAGACACAGGGTACAAGACACAGGGTACAGAACACAGGGTACAAGACACAGGGTACAAGACACAGGGTACAAGACACAGGGTACAGAACACAGGGTACAAGACACAGGGTACAAGACACAGGGTACAAGACACAGGGTACAGAACACAGGGTACAGAACACAGGGTACAAGACACAGGGTACAGAACACAGGGTACAAGACACAGGGTACAGAACACAGGGTACAAGACACAGGGTACAAGACACAGGGTACAGAACACAGGGTACAAGACACAGGGTACAAGACACAGGGTACAGGACACAGGGTACAGAACACAGGGTACAAGACACAGGGTACAGAACACAGGGTACAAGACACAGGGTACAAGACACAGGGTACAGAACACAGGGTACAAGACACAGGGTACAAGACACAGGTTACAGAACACAGGGTACAAGACACAGGGTACAAGACACAGGGTACAAGACACAGGGTACAAGACACAGGGTACAGGACACAAGGAAAGCAACATGTAAAAGAATTATGATGTGTGTCGACCTGACATTTAGGTGGCCAAGACAATGATAGGATGGATTACGATAACGTTCACACCCAGAGAGCCCACAGCACTGCTGATACTACTAACGTCTCGGGTGCTGTCCCGTCTTGAGTACTGCTCGGTACTCACCTCCTCTTTCTGAGCAGGAAGGAGAAGAGAACTATCAGGGGGAAAACACCAAGCCATACGACTATCTAGTTCTATATATTTGTGATAATTGTTGCATAGTAATTATATATATATATATATATATATATATATATATATATATATATATATATATATTACTATTACGACATATATAACTTCCATTACTAGGAAGGGATCAGGATAAAGATTTGGGATGGAACGGGGTGGGGGGGGGGGGGGGAAGAGGGGGGGGGGGGGAAGAGGGGGGGGGGGAAGGAATGGTGCCCAACAACTTGGATGGTCGGGGATCGAACGCCGACCTGCATGCATGAAGCGAGACCGTCCAGCCCACGTGGTTGGGCCACCAACATGTGTAAATGATCTCTAACTTGTAAAAATGAGTCCCAGACGTGTAAAAATGAGCCCCAGATGTGTAAAAATGAGCCCCATGCGTGTAAAAATGAGCCCAAGATGTGTAAAAATAAGCCCCACACGTGTAAAAATGAGCCCCAGACGTATAAAAATGAGCCCCAGACGTATAAAAATTAGCCCCACACGTGTAAAAATGAGCCCCAGACGAGGAAAATGAGCCCTAGGCATGTAAAAATGAGCCCAGACGTGTAAAAATGAGCCCAGACGAGTAAAAATGAGCCCAGACGTGTAAAAATGAGCCCAGACGAGTAAAAATGAGCCCAGACGTGTAAAAATGAGCCTAGACGTGTAAAAATGAGCCCCAGACGTGTAAAAATGAGCCCCAGACGTGTAAAATGAGCCCCAGGCGTGTAAAATGAGCCCCAGGCGTGTAAAAATGAGCCCCAGGCTTGTAGAAATGAGCCCCAGCCGTGTAAAATGAGCCCCAGCCGTGTAAAAATGAGCCCCAAACGTGTAAAAATGACCCCAGACATGTAAAAATGAGCCCAGACGAGTAAAAATGAGCCCAGACGAGTAAAAATGAGCCCAGACGTGTAAAAATGACCCCCAGACGTGTAAAAATGAGCCCAGACGTGTAAAAATGAGCCCAGACGTGTAAAAATGAGCCCAGACGAGTAAAAATGAGCCCAGACGTGTAAAAATGAGCCCAGACGAGTAAAAATGAGCCCAGACGTGTAAAAATGAGCCTAGACGTGTAAAAATGAGCCCCAGACGTGTAAAAATGAGCCCCAGACGTGTAAAATGAGCCCCAGGCGTGTAAAATGAGCCCCAGGCGTGTAAAATGAGCCCCAGACGTGTAAAAATGAGCCCCAGGCTTGTAGAAATGAGCCCCAGCCGTGTAAAATGAGCCCCAGCCGTGTAAAAATGAGCCCCAAACGTGTAAAAATGACCCCCAGACATGTAAAAATGAGCCCAGACGAGTAAAAATGAGCCCAGACGAGTAAAAATGAGCCCAGACGTGTAAAAATGACCCCCAGACGTGTAAAAATGAGCCCAGACGAGTAAAAATGAGCCCAGACGAGTAAAAATGAGCCCAGACGAGTAAAAATGAGCCCAGACGTGTAAAAATGAGCCCAGACGTGTAAAAATGAGCCCAGACGTGTAAAAATGAGCCCAAGGCGCTTAAAAATGAGCGCCAGGCGCTCATGTTGCAAGTCTCAACAATTTGCAATGCCGTACTCAGGTATATTATCAAGACAGAGGAAATCAGACGCAAGATGAAGGAGATCAGAGGTCAGATTGGGGAAATCAGAGGTCAGATTGGGGAAATCAGAGGTCAGATTGGGGAAATCAGAGGTCAGATTGGGGAAATCAGAGGTCAGATTGGGGAAATCAGAGGTCAGATTGGGGAAATCAGAGGTCAGATTGGGGAAATCGGAGGTCAGATTGGGGAAATCGGAGGTCAGATTGGGGAAATCGGAGGTCAGATTGGGGAAATCAGAGGTCAGATTGGGGAAATCAGAGGTCTGATTGGGGAAATCAGAGGTCTGATTGGGGAAATCAGAGGTCAGATTGGAGAAATCAGAGGTGAGATTGGAGAAATCAGAGGTCTGATTGGGGAAATCAGAGGTCTGATTGGGGAAATCAGAGTTCAGATCGGGGAAATCAGAGTTCAAATTGGGGAAATCAGAGGTCAGATTGGGGAAATTAGAGGTCAGATTGGGGAAATCAGAGGTCAGATTGGGGAAATCAGAGGTCAGATTGGGGAAATCAGAGGTCAGATTGGGGAAATCAGAGGTCTGATTGGGGAAATCAGAGGTCAGATTGGAGAAATCAGAGGTCAGATTGGAGAAATCAGAGGTCTGATTGGGGAAATCAGAGGTCAGATTGGAGAAATCAGAGGTCAGATTGGAGAAATCAGAGGTCTGATTGGGGAAATCAGAGGTCAGATTGGGGAAATCAGAGGTCTGATTGGGGAAATCAGAGGTCAGATTGGAGAAATCAGAGGTGAGATTGGAGAAATCAGAGGTCTGATTGGGGAAATCAGAGGTCTGATTGGGGAAATCAGAGTTCAGATTGGGGAAATCAGAGGTCAGATTGGGGAAATCAGAGGTCAGATTGGGGAAATCAGAGGTCAGATTGGGGAAATCAGAGGTCAGATTGGGGAAATCAGAGGTCTGATTGGGGAAATCAGAGGTCTGATTGGGGAAATCAGAGGTCAGATTGGGGAAATCAGAGGTCAGATTGGGGAAATCAGAGGTCAGATTGGGGAAATCAGATGTCAGATTGGGGAAATCAGAGGTCAGATTGGGGAAATCAGAGGTCAGATTGGGGAAATCAGATGTCAGATTGGGGAAATCAGAGGTCAGATTGGGGAAATCAGATGTCAGATTGGGGAAATCAGATGTCAGATTGGGGAAATCAGAGGTCAGATTGGGGAAATCAGAGGTCAGATTGGGGAAATCAGAGGTCAGATTGGGGAAATCAGAGGTCTGATTGGGGAAATCAGAGGTCAGATTGGGGAAATCAGAGGTCAGATTGGGGAAATCAGAGGTCAGATTGGGGAAATCAGAGGTCAGATTGGGGAAATCAGAGGTCAGATTGGGGAAATCAGAGGTCAGATTGGGGAAATCAGATGTCAGATTGGGGAAATCAGATGTCAGATTGGGGAAATCAGAGGTCAGATTGGGGAAATCAGAGGTCAGATTGGGGAAATCAGATGTCAGATTGGGGAAATCAGATGTCAGATTGGGGAAATCAGAGGTCAGATTGGGGAAATCAGAGGTCAGATTGGGGAAATCAGAGGTCAGATTGGGGAAATCAGATGTCAGATTGGGGAAATCAGATGTCAGATTGGGGAAATCAGAGGTCAGATTGGGGAAATCAGAGGTCAGATTGGGGAAATCAGAGGTCAGATTGGGGAAATCAGAGGTCAGATTGGGGAAATCAGATGTCAGATTGGGGAAATCAGATGTCAGATTGGGGAAATCAGATGTCAGATTGGGGAAATCAGAGGTCAGATTGGGGAAATCAGAGGTCAGATTGGGGAAATCAGATGTCAGATTGGGGAAATCAGATGTCAGATTGGGGAAATCAGATGTCAGATTGGGGAAATCAGAGGTCAGATTGGGGAAATCAGAGGTCAGATTGGGGAAATCAGAGGTCAGATTGGGGAAATCAGAGGTCAGATTGGGGAAATCAGAGACACGAAGGTAGGTCAATATCAACTAAAGTGAGGTTTAGGTAACAGGTAATGACGGAAGTCCCCAACTAATGGACAACTATTAGGACGTCACTTGCGTGTCATTTTTATTAACAAATGATTGACAGTTGACACATGGCCTTTACTAATGATTGACAGTTGACACATGACCTTTACTAATGATTGACAGCTGATATAGGCCTTTACTAATGATTGACAGTTGACGAATGGTCTTTACTAATGATTGACAGTTGATATAGGCCATTACAAATGATTGACAGTTGACACATGGCCTTTACTAATGATTGACAGTTGACGAATGGTCTTTACTAATGATTGACAGTTGATATAGGCCTTTACTAATGATTGACAGTTGACGAATGGTCTTTACTAATGATTGACAGTTGACACATGGCCTTTACTAATGATTGACAGTTGATATAGGCCTTTACTAATGATTGACAGTTGACATAGGCCTTTACTAATGATTGACAGTTGACGAATGGTCTTTACTAATGATTGACAGTTGACATAGGCCTTTACTAATGATTGACAGTTGACATAGGCCTTTACTAATGATTGACAGTTGACATAGGCCTTTACTAATGATTGACAGTTGACATAGGCCTTTACTTATGATTGACAGGTAGCTTAGGACTAAAAGGGCCAGAACGAAGTTAGAACACATAAATAAATAGCTCTCTATGTATACCAAATCCTGCCATTTTCTCTTAGCCAATAGTTGATGGGTATTTTGACTATATGGACGTCATTGGCTGAAAGTTTACCTGGAGTATACCTGGAGTGGACTCTGAGAAGTCTTTCTACTCCCCAGGCTTGTCTGGCAATCATTTGATCCAACAGGTTGTTGCTTGCAGCGGCCAGCAGACCAAGTCGAAGCCAGGCCTCAGCCATTGCCTAACGGCTTTGGGGGCCTTTCTTTACAGCTTAAGAAGCTGTTGGGCTTCGGTAATTACCTTGAGAAAGCTTAGAAGAAATATCGAACGTCCGAAGAAGCTTGTCTGAGGCGTGCTAGTTCTAGGACACAGACAGGCTGATCAGACGTCGACTGATGGTTACTGACGTCGACTGGTGGTTACAGACGTCGACTGGTGGTTACAGACGTCGACTGGTGGTTACAGACGTCGACTGATGGTTACTGACGTCGACTGGTGGTTACAGACGTCGACTGGTGGTTACAGACGTCGACTGATGGTTACAGACGTCGAATGATGGTTACAGACGTCGACTGGTGGTTACAGACGTCGACTGATGGTTACAGACGTCGACTGGTGGTTACAGACGTCGACTGATGGTTACAGACGTCGACTGGTGGTTACAGACGTCGACTGATGGTTACAGACGTCGACTGATGGTTACAGACGTCGACTGGTGGTTACAGACGTCGACTGATGGTTACAGACGTCGACTGGTGGTTACAGACGTCGACTGATGGTTACAGACGTCGACTGGTGGTTACAGACGTCGACTGGTGGTTACAGACGTCGACTGATGGTTACTGACGTCGACTGGTGGTTACAGACGTCGACTGGTGGTTACAGACGTCGACTGGTGGTTACAGACGTCGACTGGTGGTTACAGACGTCGACTGATGGTTACAGACGTCGACTGGTGATTACAGACGTCGACTGGTGGTTACAGACGTCGATTGGTGGTTACTGACGTCGACTGGTGGTTACAGACGTCGACTGGTGGTTACTGACGTCGACTGATGGTTACTGACGTCGACTGGTGGTTACAGACGTCGACAGATGGTTACAGACGTCGACTGGTGGTTACTGACGTCGACTGGTGGTTACTGACGTCGACTGGTGGTTACTGACGTCGACTGGTGGTTACTGACGTCGACTGGTGGTTACTGACGTCGACTGATGGTTACTGACGTCGACTGATGGTTACTGACGTCGACTGGTGGTTACTGACGTCGACTGATGGTTACAGACGTCGACTGATGGTTACAGACGTCGACTGGTGGTTACAGACGTCGACTTGTGACAATACCGTTGACAACAGTGACTTGTGACAACACCGTTGACAACAGTGACTTGTGACAACACCTGTTGACAACAGTGACCTGTGACAACACCTGTTTACAACAGAGACTTGTGACAACACCTGTTGTCAACAGTGACTTGTGACAACACCTGTTGACAACAGTGACTTGTGACAACACCTGTTGTCAACAGTGACTTGTGACAACACCTGTTGACAACAATGACCTGTGACAACACCTGTTGACAACAGTGACTTGTGAGAATGAGTGAAAAATAATAATTGCTCGTAAAGAATAAATGAAAAATATGAAAAATAGATGATTGACATTCAAATATTTTAAAGCTGATTTTATTCAATCTATTAAATGAGACGAAGGGGCAGGGAACTAGGAGAAAGCGCCAAGCCCATTACGACTATATAGCACTTGGAAGCGATCACGATAAGGATTTGGGATGGGACAGGGGGGGGGGGGGGGGAGGAATGGTGCCCAACCACTTGGACGGTCGGGGGATTGAACGCCGACCTGCAAGAAATCAAACCGTCGCTCTACCGTCCAGCCCAAGTTGTTGGGCTAAATGCGATGAAGAAAATATATGTAATCCTCTTAGTTAACAAACTCAGTAATTTACATTTCCAGATAAAATGCATTCATATATATATATATATATATATATATATATATATATATATATATATATATATATATATATATATATATATATATATATATATGTGTGTGTGTGTGTGTGTGTGTGTGTGTGTTTGTGACAGTATCAATAACGGTTAGTGGTGGATGCTCGTTACCTGAAGCAAAACTAGTAGGTATTGTCTGACCACCTCGTTAAGTCAGGTGTAGTTAAGCGATCTGACACTTACGGTGATTGAAGTTGTTCGATCGTTAGTGTACGGGTCTCTTATTGATCATTTTTGTTTACATTTAAAGCTAGAAAAGTTCCACTGCATTTTTATTATATTAGAGGAACTTTCTGTTCCGAATAATTGAGATTTTTTTTTCCTCAAAACAGAAATTAGTGTGTTTACGTGTCTGTGTATATAACTTATTAGTTAATGATACTACAACATATACACAATGTGGTGTATATTTCCTTGTATTGTATCCTTGTATCCTTGTATTGTATCCTTGTTCAGTTGACAATTTGATTGAGGCACAAACGTGGCCAACAGACCTGCAGAGACGCTACAAAATCCAAAAAAAATGCTGTTTATGCTATACGTAGACGATCTTCCAATCATTGCTGACGAAGCAAAAATTATGAGAAGGGCTCATAATTTATTGAGCTCATAATCACTGAGCTCATCACTGAGCTCTATCACTGAGCTCACAGAGCTCAGTGATAGAGCTCAGTGATAGAGCTCAGTGACAGCTCAGTGACAGAGCTCAGTGATAGAGCTCAGTGACAGCTCAGTGACAGAGCTCAGTGACAGAGCTCAGTGATAGAGCTCAGTGACAGCTCAGTGATAGAGCTCAGTGATAGAGCTCAGTGACAGAGCTCAGTGACAGAGCTCTGTGACAGAGCTCAATGACAGAGCTCAGTGACAGAGCTCAGTGACAGAGCTCAGTGACAGAGCTCAGTGACAGAGCTCAGTGACAGAGCTCAATGACAGAGCTCAGTGACAGAGCTCAGTGACAGAGCTCAGTGACAGAGCTCAGTGACAGAGCTCAGTGACAGAGCTCAGTGACAGAGCTCAGTGACAGAGCTCAGTGACAGAGCTCAATGACAGAGCTCAGTGACAGAGCTCAGTGACAGAGCTCAGTGACAGAGCTCAGTGATAGAGCTCAGTGACAGAGCTCAGTGACAGAGCTCAGTGATAGAGCTCAGTGACAGAGCTCAATGACAGAGCTCAGTGACAGAGCTCAGTGACAGAGCTCAGTGACAGAGCTCAGTGACAGAGCTCAGTGACAGAGCTCAGTGACAGAGCTCAGTGACAGAGCTCAATGACAGAGCTCAGTGACAGAGCTCAGTGACAGAGCTCAGTGACAGAGCTCAGTGATAGAGCTCAGTGACAGAGCTCAGTGACAGAGCTCAGTGACAGAGCTCAGTGACAGAGCTCAGTGACAGAGCTCAATGACAGAGCTCAGTGACAGAGCTCAGTGACAGAGCTCAGTGACAGAGCTCAGTGATAGAGCTCAGTGACAGAGCTCAGTGATAGAGCTCAATGGGACTAAGAACTTAAACACAAAATTTAACATAACTGTACAGAAATATTTTGACATTAATAAATGAAAATGATTTGTTACAATGAACACACTGGGGGTGTTACAATGATCACACTGGGGGTGTTACAATGATCACACTGGGGGTGTTACAATGACCACACTGGGGGTGTTACAATGACCACACTGGGGGTGTTACAATGAACACACTGGGGGTGTTACAATGACCACACTGGGGGTGTTACAATGATCACACTGGGGGTGTTACAATGATCACACAGGGGGTTTTACAATGATCACACTGGGAGTGTTACAATGATCACACTGGGGGTGTTACAATGACCACACTGGGGGTGTTACAATGAACACACTGAGGGTGTTACAATGAACACACTGGGGGTGTTACAATGATCACACTGGGGGTGTTACAATGACCACACTGGGGGTGTTACAATGATCACACTGGGGGTGTTACAATGATCACACTGGGGGTGTTACAATGATCACACTGGGGGTGTTACAATGATCACACTGGGGGTGTTACAATGATCACACTGGGGGTGTTACAATGACCACACTGGGGGTGTTACAATGACCACACTGGGGGTGTTACAATGATCACACTGGGGGTGTTACAATTATCACACTGGGGGTGTTACAATGATCACACTGGGGGTGTTACAATGAACACACTGGGGGTGTTACAATGAACACACTGGGGGTGTTACAATGATCACACTGGGGGTGTTACAATGATCACACTGGGGGTGTTACAATGATCACACTGGGGGTGTTACAATGACCACACTGGGGGTGTTACAATGATCACACTGGGTGTGTTACAATGACCACACTGGGGTGTTACAATGACCACACTGGGGTGTTACAATGATCACACTGGGTGTGTTACAATGACCACACTGGGGGTGTTACAATGAACACACTGGGGGTGTTACAATGACCACACTGGGGGGTGTTACAATGACCACACTGGGGGTGTTACAATGACCACACTGGGGTGTTACAATGAACACACTGGGGGTGTTACAATGACCACACTGGGGGTGTTACAATGACCACACTGGGGGGTGTTACAATGACCACACTGGGGGTGTTACAATGACCACACTGGGGGGTGTTACAATGACCACACTGGGAGTGTTACAATGACCACACTGGGGGGTGTTACAATGACCACACTGGGAATGTTACAATGACCACACTGGGTGTGTTACAATGACCACACTGAGCTTGTTACAATGAACATACTGAGGTTGTTACAATGATGGGCTGATGTGGACAAACTTAACCAAGGTTGCTGAGACACGCGTGAGAAATAGAGTCTATCATTTACTGAGGAATTACCAGGAATATGAACAGTAAAACAGAGAATGAGGTGAACAGAGAACAAACAGGTAACTAACAAGGGTCGTGATAACAGCGCGGGAGATGAGAAACAGAGGAACAGAATAATAACAGCGATAAATAAAGGACACGCGATAATTTTTTACAATGAGATTGCGACAAGGGGAAACAGAAAGTGATGATAATGAGTCAGGTATTATGTCAGAAGATAATGAACGGCTCTGAGCAGGAGGTTGCAAACAGACAGACTACATTACACGCTGCAAAACCAAACAAAAATAGCAATGAAAGAACATTGCAAATTTTGCACAAATTGGTGTATATGGATTATGTATATGGATTGGTGTATATATGATTATGTATATGGATTGGTGTATATATGATTATGTATATGGATTGGTGTATATATGATTATGTATATGGATTGGTGTATATATGATTATGTATATGGATTGGTGTATATATGATTATGTATATGGATTGGTGTATATATGATTATGTATATGGATTGGTGTATATATGATTATGTATATGGATTGGTGTATATATGATTATGTATATGGATTGGTGTATATATGATTATGTATATGGATTGGTGTATATATGATTATGTATATGGATTGGTGTATATATGATTATGTATATGGGTTATTGAATAGTGTCGCACATCTTATGGAGTGTTGGAGTATATTAGGGGATTCAAACAGGGTGCGTCTGATAGTTGAGTGGACAGTGCTGTGGATTGGTAGTCCTGAGGTTCCGGGTTCGATCCCCGGTGGTTTCCACCCTAAACAGTGACAATTGCCAGTTGAAGAGAGGTGATTATGTGAGCCCTCAATGGCCTCTCTCTCTCTCTCTCTCTCTCTCTCTCTCTCTCTCTCTCTCCTCTCTCTCTCTCTCTCTCTCTCTCTCTCTCTCGTGGCATTGATGCTCCTAGTGAAACCGCAAGCAAGGGCTGTTATCCCACATCAGCTCACCTGAAACCTGCCTCTAGAAACTCATATATTAAAGCTAATTATCTGTATCCATATCGAACAAACAGCAGTTAATGCTAAGTAGCTATCATGTAAGGAACAGGAAGAGCCAGGAGCCAACTGTGTGGCAGTTGACTTAATTACACGGATGTCTACCCGTTGAGAGAACAAGTTCCAGATGTGAGTCAGCCTCGGAATGAATGTTTTCTGATGGAATGATGTTCTTAAGACAGTTTGTGGTTCCCTACGAGAGTGAGTCAGGTGGGAAATGCTGAGACTAATGGCCTTGTACATAACAGTAGGACCACCAACATCTCGCTGGTGTTGAAGGCTCTCATTTTCAGACCATCCCCTCACCAGACTTGGCCAAGATTTGAGGGTGTCCGTCAAACTAGACCCCACTTTGCTCCCAACCTGTATGGTTTCCTTCCAGGAAGAAGCACTCAGACTTTCCTGAATATTTGATTAATCAGGGACCCAGCTCTCAGGAGGCCTTTATTGACCTCCAAACTGGTTTTGAGACAACAAAGAAATAATCTTAGAACAACTAGCCTCCACTTGGAGTTAAGGGGAGACTGTTGACATGGCTCAGGGGTTACCTGAGTAACACAACCGCCTCAGTCCTTACCAAGGGGGTCAAAAGTAACCATTGTGCAGCCTTTGAGTTTTGTACACCCCAGGGCGGAGTGCTTAGCCCAACACTGTTCAATATCTCGATGCAGAAATTAATAATTGACATTCCCAAACTACCTGACGAAGCTGTCACCTGTTATGCTGATAACATTTGTGGTGTTGCAGATACTGAAACATGATTGCAAGCTTCACTTGATGACCTGGCTGCTTACAGCATGGGATGCCGTCTTAATATCTTGTAACATAATGCAGAATTCTTGATCTCCACAAAATGACAAATATCACTTAAGTTTTTAAATGTGAGTGACCAGAACATTGACACGTGAGGGCACGACAAGTACCTTGCAGCAGGTATCAACAGTGACATTGTAAACAAGCCACAACGTAGGTTAGACCATTGTAAACAAGCCACAACGTAGGTTAGACACATTGTAAACAAGCCACAACGTAGGTTAGACACATTGTAAACAAGCCACAACGTAGGTTAGACACATTGTAAACAAGCCACAATGTAGGTTAGACACATTGTAAACAAGCCACAACGTAGGTTAGACCATTGTAAACAAGCCACAACGTAGGTTAGACACATTGTAAACAAGCCACAATGTAGGTTAGACACATTGTAAACAAGCCACAACGTAGGTTAGACCATTGTAAACAAGCCACAACGTAGGTTAGACCATTGTAAACAAGCCACAACGTAGGTTAGACACATTGTAAACAAGCCACAATGTAGGTTAGACACATTGTAAACAAGCCACAACGTAGGTTAGACCATTGTAAACAAGCCACAACGTAGGTTAGACCATTGTAAACAAGCCACAACGTAGGTTAGACACATTGTAAACAAGCCACAACGTAGGTTAGACACATTGTAAACAAGCCACAACGTAGGTTAGTCCAAACACTTCAACCACTGATAACACTTACTGCTGTTGTAAGTGTTGCAACACTTACTTACAGTGATATTGGCATCACTCTTAAATATGCTAGACTAATGAACAAATCCACAAGGGCCGTGATGAGGATTCGAACCTGCGTCCGAGAGCATCCCAGACGCTGCCTTAATCGACTGAGCTACGACATGGTAAAAGGAGTTGAAACCGAAGTAAGGAGTGTAATGATGTAAGGGCGAAGAGGGAGAACGGCCTATTGATATAACTCGAGTGCAGGGGGGAGTTGTGTAAAAACCCTGGTTTGTGTCTCGGAGAGGCTGCAGGATCCAGTAAGTTCAGTAGAACTTCGGTTTCAACTCTTTTTAACCCTGTCGTAGCTCTGTCGATTAAGGCAGCGTCTGGGATGCTCCCGGACGCAGGTTCGAATCCTCGTCACAGCCCTTGTGGATTTGTTTATTTGATGCATCAAGCTATTGTGATTTCTGTGTGTAATGCCAGACTATTCTACATAATGTTCGTTAGACCTCTAGTTGACTATCATGATTAACTACCTAATTTAACTTCCCCGTCTCTGTGTTGACCTACAAGTAGTACAGAGTCAAGCCACGAGGATAGTTCTTGGTGCCCCAAGATGCATGGTGATACTCAACACGAGGGAGGAGCCGAGGCTTGCCACAACAGTAGAGAGAATCATGCCATTCAACACCATCTTCAGCAACAGGGACACCAGAGACGTCTCCACCACTACCCACACACAAATGATTTTATAACCTGTAATAAAATTACCAATTATACCAATTAAGGGACAGTAATTGTACGCAGAGATAACAACTACCTCAACGGCTCTCTAACTACCCGTGGCAGGTGGTTACCGTTACCTGTGGCTACCGTTACCTGTGGCAGGTGGTTACCGTTACCTGTGGCAGGTGGCTACCGTTACCTGTGGCAGGTGGCTACCGTTACCTGTGGCAGGTGGCTACCGTTACCTGTGGCAGGTGGCTACCGTTACCTGTGGCTACCGTTACCTGTGGCAGGTGGCTACCGTTACCTGTGGCTACCGTTACCTGTGGCAGGTGGTTACCGTTACCTGTGGCTACCGTTACCTGTGGCAGGTGGTTACCGTTACCTGTGCCTACCGTTACCTGTGGCAGGTGGCTACCGTTACCTGTGGCAGGTGGCTACCGTTACCTGTGGCAGGTGGCTACCGTTACCTGTGGCAGGTGGCTACCGTTACCTGTGGCAGGTGGCTACCGTTACCTGTGGCAGGTGGCTACCGTTACCTGTGGCAGGTGGCTACCGTTACCTGTGGCTACCGTTACCTGTGGCAGGTGGCTACCGTTACCTGTGGCTACCGTTACCTGTGGCAGGTGGTTACCGTTACCTGTGGCTACCGTTACCTGTGGCAGGTGGTTACCGTTACCTGTGGCTACCGTTACCTGTGGCAGGTGGCTACCGTTACCTGTGGCAGGTGGCTACCGTTACCTGTGGCAGGTGGCTACCGTTACCTGTGGCAGATGCCTCCACACACACAGTGTGGAAGCAAGCACATGTGAGGGTAGGCTTGGAGTCGTCAGCGTGACACACACGTGGCCTGGCCAGCTGGGGGCAGGTGTGTACACAGGTGTGTGGCGCCCAGACACCTGAATACCTGCCAGGAGAAAAAAAACACATATCGGAGCTGTTGTATGGGACCGAACCCCCGATACTGGACGCTACTGGTACTTCTGTCAGTATACATCCACCTGATGGGTAGACAGAAGTACCAGGGTGACCTCGGGCCATCCTCCCGTTTATACAGTACTTATGGTCCATTACGTACACTATATGTACGATATGTACTATTGTACATATATTGACATAATGGACACTTGAAAAGTAGAATTTGGTACTATTAATGTTGATAATAAACCCTAACCTAACCATCCTAGGTCTAAGGGAAGGGGACTATCTGGGGGAAAGCGCCAAGCCATTAACACTATATAGCCCTGGGAAGGGGTCAGGATAAGGATTTGGGATGGGACGGGGAGAAGGAATGGTGCCCAACCACTTGTGGACGGTCGGGGGATTGAACGCCGACCTGCATGAAGCGAGACCGTCGCTCTACCGTCCAGCCCAAGTGGTTGGGCATTATTGGGCCGTACAAGTGTGAGTTGGGCTATTATTTGCCAATATATATTTTTATATGTACTGGGAAGAGAAATGTTCTTGGTATTAGTGATCGAAACCCACACAAACATTAGAGTATACACACATACACAAACATTAGAGTATACACACATACACAAACATTAGAGTATACACACATACACAAACATTAGAGTATACACACATACACAAACATTAGAGTATACACACATACACAAACATTAGAGTATACACACATACACAAACATTAGAGTATACACACATACACAAACATTAGAGTATACACACATACACAAACATTAGAGTATACACACATACACAAACATTAGAGTATACACACATACACAAACATTAGAGTATACACACATACACAAACATTAGAGTATACACACATACACAAACATTAGAGTATACACATATACACAGTGCCATACACACAAACATTAGAGTATACACACAGCATGTGAGTGCCTTGAACATACCTCAAGAGGCACTCAAGTAATCCACTCGTGGCACTTGTTTAGGGTCATTAAGCAGAGACTCTCCTCCAAAAGTGATAAGTATGCTAAGTATATAAGTATATCAATTTCTAGTTAATATATTTGTAAAATTTATTTGATTGATTTTTCTTGAACACAATTGCACCAGAGTATACAGGAGTATTATGTATTCATGTGTGAATATACATGTGGATACATACATGTGAGATGGGGGAGGTCAGACCACTCAAGGTGGGGGGGACACACGTGGTGGAGTAGCCTTCGTGTTATGTAACACATACTTCCAGCATCAATCAATACTTTGAATCCTCTAACTCCGGTATTCCTTCCCCTTTCCCCCCCCCCCCCTCTCTCTCTCTCTCTCTCTCTCTCTCTCTCTCTCTCTGTCTCTCTCTCTCTCTCTCTCTCTCTCTCTCTCTCTCTCTCTCTCTCTCTCTCTCTCTCTCACTCTCTCTCTCTCTCTCTCTCTCTCTCTCTCTCTCTCTCTCTCTCTCTCTCTCTCTCTGTCTCTCTCTCTGTCTCTGTCTCTCTCTCTCTCTCTCTCTCTCTCTCTCTCTCTCTCTCTCTCTCTCTCTCTCTCTCTCTCTCTCTGTCTCTCTCTCTCTCTGTGTCTCTCTCTCTCTCTCTCTCTCTCTCTCTCTCTCTCTCTCTCTCTCTCTCTCTCTCTCTCCCTCTCTCTCCCTCTCTCTCTCTCTCCCTCCCTGGACCTCCATGTTGTGTGTTGATAACGAAGCCCACGACGCTATGCTAGTGGATCCCAGACTCATCATATGTGCACGTTGTTAGGCAAGGCAAACTGTTGTGGATGGCGGCCGGCGTTGTTGCTGGTAGGGTTACATGGTGTTGATTTCGGGGATCAATGTCCCCCGCGGCCCGGTCTCCTGCCAGGGCTCCAGGGGAGAAGCCTGTAGGACTGCTGTGTGTGGCGGCCGGTCAGGTTGACGTACTCTCTCGACCTTAAATTATATTGATGTATTTCATTATATATTTCTACAAGTCACATATGTCCACTTTCATAACATTACACATACTGATATTGCATTCCAGTAGCCATATCTCGCCTCCACTTAGCACTGTGACAGTTTTTTGTTTAAGATTTCTACAATTATCCTCTTTCCTAACTCTTTTTAAATAGATGAATATTGATATGGGTTTTGGAGCCCATCCTTGAGAAAGCTGTTCGCCTTCACAAGTCCTGCCTCTTGTTTCCTCTCCATTAGGTACTCTTTCCTACCCATTTCATTGAACTGGCCACTAAAAATAAAATAAAATCTACCATTTACGGGCTATTCATGCCCGTGCCAGCTCCTCTCTCTCTCATCTCTCTAATTCCAGTTCCAGCATTCACTTTTCCCAGTGTGTTTCCCGAGGAGATACCTCCAGGTGGACAAAGACGCCCCTGTGCCACAGAGCGAGGGGTCGATAGTGTGTACATAGTGTTGTTCGCATTACAGGGGTTTTCTCCCTCCGCTCTGAATGAATCCGTTCGTTCTGTCGAGGTTTGGCGGCGAGATTCGTATTCGCTTATTTGAATTCGTTCGTTCGATCCGGGGTTTAGCAGCGGCTTCGTCTTCATTGCTACTGAGTCACTTGTTCAATCGGGGGTCTGGTAATGGCTTCGTCTTCGCTGCTTTGA
>NC_091168.1:33357206-33387206 GCF_040958095.1 Procambarus clarkii | reverse complement strand
ATGCTGGAAGTATGTGTTACATAACACGAAGGCTACTCCACCACGTGTGTCCCCCCCACCTTGAGTGGTCTGACCTCCCCCATCTCACATGTATGTATCCACATGTATATTCACACATGAATACATAATACTCCTGTATACTCTGGTGCAATTGTGTTCAAGAAAAATCAATCAAATAAATTTTACAAATATATTAACTAGAAATTGATATACTTATATACTTAGCATACTTATCACTTTTGGAGAGAGTCTCTGCTTAATGACCCTAAACAAGTGCCACGAGTGGATTACTTGAGTGCCTCTTGAGGTATGTTCAAGGCACTCACATGCTGTGTGTATACTCTAATGTTTGTGTGTATGGCACTGTGTATATGTGTATACTCTAATGTTTGTGTATGTGTGTATACTCTAATGTTTGTGTATGTGTGTATACTCTAATGTTTGTGTATGTGTGTATACTCTAATGTTTGTGTATGTGTGTATACTCTAATGTTTGTGTATGTGTGTATACTCTAATGTTTGTGTATGTGTGTATACTCTAATGTTTGTGTATGTGTGTATACTCTAATGTTTGTGTATGTGTGTATACTCTAATGTTTGTGTATGTGTGTATACTCTAATGTTTGTGTATGTGTGTATACTCTAATGTTTGTGTATGTGTGTATACTCTAATGTTTGTGTATGTGTGTATACTCTAATGTTTGTGTGGGTTTCGATCACTAATACCAAGAACATTTCTCTTCCCAGTACATATAAAAATATATATTGGCAAATAATAGCCCAACTCACACTTGTACGCCCAATAATGCCCAACCACTTGGGCTGGACGGTAGAGCGACGGTCTCGCTTCATGCAGGTCGGCGTTCAATCCCCCGACCGTCCACAAGTGGTTGGGCACCATTCCTTCTCCCCGTCCCATCCAAATCCTTATCCTGACCCCTTCCCAGGCTATATAGTGTTAATGGCTTGGCGCTTTCCCCAGATAGTCCCCTTCCCTTAGACCTAGGATGGTTAGGTTAGGGTTTATTATCAACATTAATAGTACCAAATTCTACTTTTCAAGTGTCCATTATGTCAATATTGTACAATAGTACATATCGTACATATAGTGTACGTAATGGACCATAAGTACTGTATAAACGGGAGGATGGCCCGAGGTCACCCTGGTACTTCTGTCTACCCATCAGGTGGATGTATACTGACAGAAGTACCAGTAGCGTCCAGTATCGGGGGTTCGGTCCCATACAACAGCTCCGATATGTGTTTTTTTTCTCCTGGCAGGTATTCAGGTGTCTGGGCGCCACACCCTGTGTACACACCTGCCCCCAGCTGGCCAGGCCACGTGTGTGTCACGCTGACGACTCCAAGCCTACCCTCACATGTGCTTGCTTCCACACTGTGTGTGTGGAGGCATCTGCCACAGGTAACGGTAGCCACCTGCCACAGGTAACGGTAGCCACCTGCCACAGGTAACGGTAGCCACCTGCCACAGGTAACGGTAGCCACAGGTAACGGTAACCACCTGCCACAGGTAACGGTAGCCACAGGTAACGGTAACCACCTGCCACAGGTAACGGTAGCCACAGGTAACGGTAGCCACCTGCCACAGGTAACGGTAGCCACAGGTAACGGTAGCCACCTGCCACAGGTAACGGTAGCCACCTGCCACAGGTAACGGTAGCCACCTGCCACAGGTAACGGTAGCCACCTGCCACAGGTAACGGTAGCCACCTGCCACAGGTAACGGTAGCCACCTGCCACAGGTAACGGTAGCCACCTGCCACAGGTAACGGTAGGCACAGGTAACGGTAACCACCTGCCACAGGTAACGGTAGCCACAGGTAACGGTAACCACCTGCCACAGGTAACGGTAGCCACAGGTAACGGTAGCCACCTGCCACAGGTAACGGTAGCCACAGGTAACGGTAGCCACCTGCCACAGGTAACGGTAGCCACCTGCCACAGGTAACGGTAGCCACCTGCCACAGGTAACGGTAGCCACCTGCCACAGGTAACGGTAACCACCTGCCACAGGTAACGGTAGCCACAGGTAACGGTAACCACCTGCCACGGGTAGTTAGAGAGCCGTTGAGGTAGTTGTTATCTCTGCGTACAATTACTGTCCCTTAATTGGTATAATTGGTAATTTTATTACAGGTTATAAAATCATTTGTGTGTGGGTAGTGGTGGAGACGTCTCTGGTGTCCCTGTTGCTGAAGATGGTGTTGAATGGCATGATTCTCTCTACTGTTGTGGCAAGCCTCGGCTCCTCCCTCGTGTTGAGTATCACCATGCATCTTGGGGCACCAAGAACTATCCTCGTGCTTGACTCTGTACTACTTGTAGGTCAACACAGAGACGGGAAGTTAAATTAGGTAGTTAATCATGATAGTCAACTAGAGGTCTAACGAACATTATGTAGAATAGTCTGGCATTACACACAGAAATCACAATAGCTTGATGCATCAATAAACAAATCCACAAGGGCTGTGACGAGGATTCGAACCTGCGTCCGGGAGCATCCCAGACGCTGCCTTAATCGACAGAGCTACGACAGGGTTAAAAGAGTTGAAACCGAAGTTCTACTGAACTTACTGGATCCTGCAGCCTCTCCGAGACACAAACCAGGGTTTTTACACAACTCCCCCCTGCACTCGAGTTATATCAATAGGCCGTTCTCCCTCATTCGCCCTTACAATCATTACACTCCTTACTTCGGTTTCAACTCCTTTTACCATGTCGTAGCTCAGTCGATTAAGGCAGGCGTCTGGGATGCTCTCGGACGCAGGTTCGAATCCTCATCACGGCCCTTGTGGATTTGTTCATTAGTCTAGCATATTTAAGAGTGATGCCAATATCACTGTAAGTAAGGTTGCAACACTTACAACAGCATTAAGTGTTATCAGTGGTTGAAGTGTTTGGACTAACCTACGTTGTGGCTTGTTTACAATGTGTCCTACCTACGTTGTGGCTTGTTTACAATGTGTCTAACCTACGTTGTGGCTTGTTTACAAATGGTCTAACCTACGTTGTGGCTTGTTTTACAATGGTCTAACCTACGTTGTGGCTTGTTTACAATGTGTCTAACCTACATTGTGGCTTGTTTACAATGTGTCTAACCTACGTTGTGGCTTGTTTACAATGGTCTAACCTACGTTGTGGCTTGTTTACAATGGTCTAACCTACGTTGTTGGCTTGTTTACAATGTGTCTAACCTACATTGTGGCTTGTTTACAATGTGTCTAACCTACGTTGTGGCTTGTTTACAATGGTCTAACCTACGTTGTGGCTTGTTTACAATGTGTCTAACCTACATTGTGGCTTGTTTACAATGTGTCTAACCTACGTTGTGGCTTGTTTACAATGTGTCTAACCTACGTTGTGGCTTGTTTACAATGTGTCTAACCTACGTTGTGGCTTGTTTACAATGGTCTAACCTACGTTGTGGCTTGTTTACAATGTCACTGTTGATACCTGCTGCAAGGTACTTGTCGTGCCCTCACGTGTCAATGTTCTGGTCACTCACATTTAAAAAACTTAAGTGATATTTGTCATTTTGTGGAGATCAAGAATTCTGCATTATGTTACAAGATATTAAGACGGCATCCCATGCTGTAAGCAGCCAGGGTCATCAAGTGAAGCTTGCAATCATGTTTCAGTATCTGCAACACCACAAATGTTATCAGCATAACAGGTGACAGCTTCGTCAGGTAGTTTGGGAATGTCAAGTTATTAATTTCTGCATCGAGATATTGAACAGTGTTGGGCTAAGCACTCCGCCCTGGGGTGTACAAAACTCAAAGGCTGCACAATGGTTACTTTTGGACCCCCTTGGTAAGGACTGAGGCGGTTGTGTACTCAGGTAACCCCTGAGCCATGTCAACAGTCTCCCCTTAACTCCAAGTGGAGGCTAGTTGTTCTAAGATTATTTCTTTGTTGTCTCAAAACCAGTTTGGGAGTCAATAAAGGCCTCCTGAGAGCTGGGGCCCTGATTAATCAAATATTCAGGAAAGTCTGAGTGCTTCTTCCTGGAAGGAAACCATACAGGTTGGGAGCAAGTGGGGTCTAGTTTGACGGACACCCTCAAATCTTGGCCAAGTCTGGTGAGGGGATGGTCTGAAAATGAGAGCCTTCAACACCAGCGAGATGTTGGTGGTCCTACTGTTATGTACAAGGCCATTAGTCTCAGCATTTCCCACCTGACTCACTCTCGTAGGGAACCACAAACTGTCTTAAGAACATCATTCCATCAGAAAACATTCATTCCGAGGCTGACTCACATCTGGAACTTGTTCTCTCAACGGGTAGACATCCGTGTAATTAAGTCAACTGCCACACAGTTGGCTCCTGGCTCTTCCTGTTCCTTACATGATAGCTACTTAGCATTAACTGCTGTTTGTTCGATATGGATACAGATAATTAGCTTTAATATATGAGTTTCTAGAGGCAGGTTTCAGGTGAGCTGATGTGGGATAACAGCCCTTGCTTGCGGTTTCACTAGGAGCATCAATGCCACGAGAGAGAGAGAGAGAGAGAGAGAGAGAGAGAGAGAGAGAGAGAGAGAGAGAGAGAGAGAGAGAGAGAGAGGCCATTGAGGGCTCACATAATCACCTCTCTTCAACTGGCAATTGTCACTGTTTAGGGTGGAAACCACCGGGGATCGAACCCGGAACCTCAGGACTACCAATCCACAGCACTGTCCACTCAACTATCAGACGCCCCTGTTTGAATCCCCTAATATACTCCAACACTCCATAAGATGTGCGACACTATTCAATAACCCATATACATAATCATATATACACCAATCCATATACATAATCATATATACACCAATCCATATACATAATCATATATACACCAATCCATATACATAATCATATATACACCAATCCATATACATAATCATATATACACCAATCCATATACATAATCATATATACACCAATCCATATACATAATCATATATACACCAATCCATATACATAATCATATACACCAATCCATATACATAATCATTATACACCAATCCATATACATAATCATATATACACCAATCCATATACATAATCATATATACACCAATCCATATACATAATCCATATACACCAATTTGTGCAAAATTTGCAATGTTCTTTCATTGCTATTTTTGTTTGGTTTTGCAGCGTGTAATGTAGTCTGTCTGTTTGCAACCTCCTGCTCAGAGCCGTTCATTATCTTCTGACATAATACCTGACTCATTATCATCACTTTCTGTTTCCCCTTGTCGCAATCTCATTGTAAAAAATTATCGCGTGTCCTTTATTTATCGCTGTTATTATTCTGTTCCTCTGTTTCTCATCTCCCGCGCTGTTATCACGACCCTTGTTAGTTACCTGTTTGTTCTCTGTTCACCTCATTCTCTGTTTTACTGTTCATATTCCTGGTAATTCCTCAGTAAATGATAGACTCTATTTCTCACGCGTGTCTCAGCAACCTTGGTTAAGTTTGTCCACATCAGCCCATCATTGTAACAACCTCAGTATGTTCATTGTAACAAGCTCAGTGTGGTCATTGTAACACACCCAGTGTGGTCATTGTAACATTCCCAGTGTGGTCATTGTAACACCCCCCAGTGTGGTCATTGTAACACTCCCAGTGTGGTCATTGTAACACCCCCCCAGTGTGGTCATTGTAACACCCCCAGTGTGGTCATTGTAACACCCCCAGTGTGGTCATTGTAACACCCCCAGTGTGGTCATTGTAACACCCCCAGTGTTTTCATTGTAACACCCCAGTGTGGTCATTGTAACACCCCCAGTGTGGTCATTGTAACACCCCCCAGTGTGGTCATTGTAACACCCCCAGTGTGTTCATTGTAACACCCCCAGTGTGGTCATTGTAACACACCCAGTGTGATCATTGTAACACCCCAGTGTGGTCATTGTAACACCCCAGTGTGGTCATTGTAACACACCCAGTGTGATCATTGTAACACCCCAGTGTGGTCATTGTAACACCCCCAGTGTGATCATTGTAACACCCCAGTGTGATCATTGTAACACCCCCAGTGTGATCATTGTAACACCCCAGTGTGTTCATTGTAACACCCCAGTGTGTTCATTGTAACACCCCAGTGTGATCATTGTAACACCCCCAGTGTGATAATTTAACACCCCCAGTGTGATCATTGTAACACCCCCAGTGTGGTCATTGTAACACCCCCAGTGTGGTCATTGTAACACCCCCAGTGTGATCATTGTAACACCCCCAGTGTGATCATTGTAACACCCCCAGTGTGATCATTGTAACACCCCCAGTGTGATCATTGTAACACCCCCAGTGTGATCATTGTAACACCCCAGTGTGGTCATTGTAACACCCCCAGTGTGATCATTGTAACACCCCCAGTGTGTTCATTGTAACACCCTCAGTGTGTTCATTGTAACACCCCCAGTGTGGTCATTGTACACCCCCAGTGTGATCATTGTAACACTCCCAGTGTGATCATTGTAAACCCCCTGTGTGATCATTGTAACACCCCCAGTGTGATCATTGTAACACCCCCAGTGTGGTCATTGTAACACCCCCAGTGTGTTCATTGTAACACCCCCAGTGTGGTCATTGTAACACCCCCAGTGTGGTCATTGTAACACCCCCAGTGTGATCATTGTAACACCCCCAGTGTGATCATTGTAACACCCCCAGTGTGTTCATTGTAACAAATCATTTTCATTTATTAATGTCAAAATATTTCTGTACAGTTATGTTAAATTTTGTGTTTAAGTTCTTAGTCCATTGAGCTCTATCACTGAGCTCTGTCACTGAGCTCTATCACTGAGCTCTGTCACTGAGCTCTGTCACTGAGCTCTGTCACTGAGCTCTGTCATTGAGCTCTGTCACTGAGCTCTGTCACTGAGCTCTGTCACTGAGCTCTGTCACTGAGCTCTGTCACTGAGCTCTATCACTGAGCTCTGTCACTGAGCTCTGTCACTGAGCTCTGTCACTGAGCTCTGTCATTGAGCTCTGTCACTGAGCTCTGTCACTGAGCTCTGTCACTGAGCTCTGTCACTGAGCTCTGTCACTGAGCTCTGTCACTGAGCTCTGTCACTGAGCTCTGTCATTGAGCTCTGTCACTGAGCTCTATCACTGAGCTCTGTCACTGAGCTCTGTCACTGAGCTCTATCACTGAGCTCTGTCACTGAGCTCTGTCACTGAGCTCTGTCACTGAGCTCTGTCATTGAGCTCTGTCACTGAGCTCTGTCACTGAGCTCTGTCACTGAGCTCTGTCACTGAGCTCTGTCACTGAGCTCTGTCACTGAGCTCTGTCACTGAGCTCTGTCACTGAGCTCTGTCATTGAGCTCTGTCACTGAGCTCTGTCACTGAGCTCTGTCACTGAGCTCTGTCACTGAGCTCTGTCACTGAGCTCTGTCATTGAGCTCTGTCACAGAGCTCTGTCACTGAGCTCTGTCACTGAGCTCTATCACTGAGCTCTATCACTGAGCTGTCACTGAGCTCTATCACTGAGCTCTGTCACTGAGCTCTGTCACTGAGCTGTCACTGAGCTCTATCACTGAGCTCTGTCACTGAGCTGTCACTGAGCTCTATCACTGAGCTCTATCACTGAGCTCTGTGAGCTCAGTGATAGAGCTCAGTGATGAGCTCAGTGATTATGAGCTCAATAAATTATGAGCCCTTCTCATAATTTTTGCTTCGTCAGCAATGATTGGAAGATCGTCTACGTATAGCATAAACAGCATTTTTTTTGGATTTTGTAGCGTCTCTGCAGGTCTGTTGGCCACGTTTGTGCCTCAATCAAATGTCAACTGAACAAGGATACAATACAAGGATACAAGGATACAATACAAGGAAATATACACCACATTGTGTATATGTTGTAGTATCATTAACTAATAAGTTATATACACAGACACGTAAACACACTAATTTCTGTTTTGAGGAAAAAAAAATCTCAATTATTCGGAACAGAAAGTTCCTCTAATATAATAAAATGCAGTGGAACTTTTCTAGCTTTAAATGTAAACAAAAATGATCAATAAGAGACCCGTACACTAACGATCGAACAACTTCAATCACCGTAAGTGTCAGATCGCTTAACTACACCTGACTTAACGAGGTGGTCAGACAATACCTACTAGTTTTGCTTCAGGTAACGAGCATCCACCACTAACCGTTATTGATACTGTCACAAACACACACACACACACACACACACCACACAAATATATATATATATATATATATATATATATATATATATATATATATATATATATATATATATATATATATATATATGAATGCATTTTATCTGGAAATGTAAATTACTGAGTGTGTTAAACTAAGAGGATTACATATATTTTCTTCATCGCATTAGCCAACAACTTGGGCTGGACGGTAGAGCGACGGTTTGATTTCTTGCAGTCGGCGTTCAATCCCCCGACCGTCCAAGTGGTTGGCACCATTCCTCCCCCCCACCCCCCCTGTCCCATCCCAATCCTTATCGTGATCGCTTCCCAAGTGCTAATATAGTCGTAATGGCTTGGCGCTTTCTCCTAGTTCCCTGCCCTTCGTCTCATTTAATAGATTGAATAAAATCAGCTTTAAAATATTTGAATGTCAATCATCTATTTTTCATATTTTTCATTTATTCTTTACGAGCAATTATTATTTTTTCACTCATTCTCACAAGTCACTGTTGTCAACAGGTGTTTGTCACAGGTCATTGTTGTCAACAGGTTGTTGTCACAAGTCACTGTTGACAACAGGTGTTGTCACAAGTCACTGTTGTCAACAGGTGTTGTCACAAGTCACTGTTGACAACAGGTGTTGTCACAAGTCTCTGTTGTAAACAGGTGTTGTCACAGGTCACTGTTGTCAACAGGTGTTGTCACAAGTCACTGTTGTCAACGGTGTTGTCACAAGTCACTGTTGTCACGGTATTGTCACAAGTCGACGTCTGTAACCACCAGTCGACGTCTGTAACCATCAGTCGACGTCTGTAACCATCAGTCGACGTCAGTAACCACCAGTCGACGTCAGTAACCAATCAGTCGACGTCAGTAACCATCAGTCGACGTCAGTAACCACCAGTCGACGTCAGTACCCACCAGTCGACGTCAGTAACACCAGTCGACGTCAGTAACCACCAGTCGACGTCAGTAACCACCAGTCGACGTCTGTAACCATCTGTCGACGTCTGTAACCACCAGTCGACGTCAGTAACCATCAGTCGACGTCAGTAACCACCAGTCGACGTCTGTAACCACCAGTCGACGTCAGTAACCACCAATCGACGTCTGTAACCACCAGTCGACGTCTGTAATCACCAGTCGACGTCTGTAACCATCAGTCGACGTCTGTAACCACCAGTCGACGTCTGTAACCACCAGTCGACGTCTGTAACCACCAGTCGACGTCTGTAACCACCAGTCGACGTCAGTAACCATCAGTCGACGTCTGTAACCACCAGTCGACGTCTGTAACCACCAGTCGACGTCTGTAACCATCAGTCGACGTCTGTAACCACCAGTCGACGTCTGTAACCATCAGTCGACGTCTGTAACCACCAGCGACGTCTGTAACCATCAGTCGACGTCTGTAACCATCAGTCGACGTCTGTAACCACCAGTCGACGTCTGTAACCATCAGTCGACGTCTGTAACCACCAGTCGACGTCTGTAACCATCAGTCGACGTCTGTAACCACCAGTCGACGTCTGTAACCATCATTCGACGTCTGTAACCATCAGTCGACGTCTGTAACCACCAGTCGACGTCTGTAACCACCAGTCGACGTCAGTAAACCATCAGTCGACGTCTGTAACCACCAGTCGACGTCTGTAACCACCAGTCGACGTCTGTAACCACCAGTCGACGTCAGTAACCATCAGTCGACGTCTGATCAGCCTGTCTGTGTCCTAGAACTAGCACGCCTCAGACAAGCTTCTTCGGACGTTCGATATTTCTTCTAAGCTTTCTCAAGGTAATTACCGAAGCCCAACAGCTTCTTAAGCTGTAAAGAAAGGCCCCCAAAGCCGTTAGGCAATGGCTGAGGCCTGGCTTCGACTTGGTCTGCTGGCCGCTGCAAGCAACAACCTGTTGGATCAAATGATTGCCAGACAAGCCTGGGGAAGTAGAAAGACTTCTCAGAGTCCACTCCAGGTATACTCCAGGTAAACTTTCAGCCAATGACGTCCATATAGTCAAAATACCCATCAACTATTGGCTAAGAGAAAATGGCAGGATTTGGTATACATAGAGAGCTATTTATTTATGTGTTCTAACTTCGTTCTGGCCCTTTTAGTCCTAAGCTACCTGTCAATCATAAGTAAAGGCCTATGTCAACTGTCAATCATTAGTAAAGGCCTATGTCAACTGTCAATCATTAGTAAAGGCCTATGTCAACTGTCAATCATTAGTAAAGGCCTATGTCAACTGTCAATCATTAGTAAAGACCATTCGTCAACTGTCAATCATTAGTAAAGGCCTATGTCAACTGTCAATCATTAGTAAAGGCCTATATCAACTGTCAATCATTAGTAAAGGCCATGTGTCAACTGTCAATCATTAGTAAAGACCATTCGTCAACTGTCAATCATTAGTAAAGGCCTATATCAACTGTCAATCATTAGTAAAGACCATTCGTCAACTGTCAATCATTAGTAAAGGCCATGTGTCAACTGTCAATCATTTGTAATGGCCTATATCAACTGTCAATCATTAGTAAAGACCATTCGTCAACTGTCAATCATTAGTAAAGGCCTATATCAGCTGTCAATCATTAGTAAAGGTCATGTGTCAACTGTCAATCATTAGTAAAAGGCCATGTGTCAACTGTCAATCATTTGTTAATAAAAATGACACGCAAGTGACGTCCTAATAGTTGTCCATTAGTTGGGGACTTCCGTCATTACCTGTTACCTAAACCTCACTTTAGTTGATATTGACCTACCTTCGTGTCTCTGATTTCCCCAATCTGACCTCTGATTTCCCCAATCTGACCTCTGATTTCCCCAATCTGACCTCTGATTTCCCCAATCTGACCTCTGATTTCCCCAATCTGACATCTGATTTCCCCAATCTGACATCTGATTTCCCCAATCTGACATCTGATTTCCCCAATCTGACCTCTGATTTCCCCAATCTGACCTCTGATTTCCCCAATCTGACATCTGATTTCCCCAATCTGACATCTGATTTCCCCAATCTGACATCTGATTTCCCCAATCTGACCTCTGATTTCCCCAATCTGACCTCTGATTTCCCCAATCTGACCTCTGATTTCCCCAATCTGACCTCTGATTTCCCCAATCTGACATCTGATTTCCCCAATCTGACATCTGATTTCCCCAATCTGACCTCTGATTTCCCAATCTGACCTCTGATTTCCCCAATCTGACCTCTGATTTCCCCAATCTGACATCTGATTTCCCCAATCTGACATCTGATTTCCCCAATCTGACCTCTGATTTCCCCAATCTGACCTCTGATTTCCCCAATCTGACATCTGATTTCCCCAATCTGACATCTGATTTCCCCAATCTGACCTCTGATTTCCCCAATCTGACCTCTGATTTCCCCAATCTGACCTCTGATTTCCCAATCTGACCTCTGATTTCCCCAATCTGACCTCTGATTTCCCCAATCTGACCTCTGATTTCCCCAATCAGACCTCTGATTCCCAATCTGACCTCTGATTTCCCCAATCTGACCTCTGATTTCCCCAATCTGACCTCTGATTTCCCCAATCTGACATCTGATTTCCCCAATCTGACATCTGATTTCCCCAATCTGACCTCTGATTTCCCCAATCTGACATCTGATTTCCCCAATCTGACCTCTGATTTCCCCAATCTGACCTCTGATTTCCCCAATCTGACATCTGATTTCCCCAATCTGACCTCTGATTTCCCCAATCTGACCTCTGATTTCCCCAATCTGACCTCTGATTTCCCCAATCAGACCTCTGATTTCCCCAATCAGACCTCTGATTTCCCCAATCTGACCTCTGATTTCCCCAATCTGACCTCTGATTTCCCCAATCTGACCTCTGATTTCCCCAATCTGACCTCTGATTTCCCCAATCTGAACTCTGATTTCCCCAATCAGACCTCTGATTTCCCCAATCAGACCTCTGATTTCTCCAATCTCACCTCTGATTTCTCCAATCTGACCTCTGATTTCCCCAATCAGACCTCTGATTTCCCCAATCTGACCTCTGATTTCCCCAATCAGACCTCTGATTTCTCCAATCTGACCTCTGATTTCTCCAATCTGACCTCTGATTTCCCCAATCAGACCTCTGATTTCTCCAATCTGACCTCTGATTTCTCCAATCTGACCTCTGATTTCCCCAATCAGACCTCTGATTTCCCCAATCTGACCTCTGATTTCCCCAATCTGACCTCTGATTTCCCCAATCTGACCTCTGATTTCCCCAATCTGACCTCTAATTTCCCCAATCTGACCTCTGATTTCCCCAATTTGAACTCTGATTTCCCCGATCTGAACTCTGATTTCCCAATCAGACCTCTGATTTCCCCAATCAGACCTCTGATTTCTCCAATCTCACCTCTGATTTCTCCAATCTGACCTCTGATTTCCCCAATCAGACCTCTGATTTCCCCAATCAGACCTCTGATTTCCCCAATCTGACCTCTGATTTCCCCAATCTGACCTCCGATTTCCCCAATCTGACCTCCCGATTTCCCCAATCTGACCTCCGATTTCCCCAATCTGACCTCTGATTTCCCCAATCTGACCTCTGATTTCCCCAATCTGACCTCTGATTTCCCCAATCTGACCTCTGATTTCCCCAATCTGACCTCTGATTTCCCCAATCTGACCTCTGATTTCCCCAATCTGACCTCTGATCTCCTTCATCTTGCGTCTGATTTCCTCTGTCTTGATAATATACCTGAGTACGGCATTGCAAATTGTTGAGACTTGCAACATGAGCGCCTGGCGCTCATTTTTAAGCGCCTTGGGCTCATTTTTACACGTCTGGGCTCATTTTTTACACGTCTGGGCTCATTTTTACACGTCTGGGCTCATTTTTACTCGTCTGGGCTCATTTTTACTCGTCTGGGCTCATTTTTACTCGTCTGGGCTCATTTTTACACGTCTGGGGGTCATTTTACACGTCTGGGCTCATTTTTACTCGTCTGGGCTCATTTTACTCGTCTGGGCTCATTTTTACATGTCTGGGGGTCATTTTTACACGTTTGGGGCTCATTTTTACACGGCTGGGGCTCATTTTACACGGCTGGGGCTCATTTCTACAAGCCTGGGGCTCATTTTTACACGTCTGGGGCTCATTTTACACGCCTGGGGCTCATTTTACACGCCTGGGGCTCATTTTACACGTCTGGGCTCATTTTTACACGTCTGGGGCTCATTTTTACACGTCTAGGCTCATTTTTACACGTCTGGGCTCATTTTTACTCGTCTGGGCTCATTTTTACACGTCTGGGCTCATTTTTACTCGTCTGGGCTCATTTTACACGTCTGGGCTCATTTTACACGTCTGGGCTCATTTTTACACGTCTGGGGGTCATTTTTACACGTCTGGGCTCATTTTTACTCGTCTGGGCTCATTTTTACTCGTCTGGGCTCATTTTACATGTCTGGGGTCATTTTTACACGTTTGGGGCTCATTTTTACACGGCTGGGGCTCATTTTACACGGCTGGGCTCATTTCTACAAGCCTGGGGCTCATTTTTACACGCCTGGGGCTCATTTTACACGCCTGGGGCTCATTTTACACGTCTGGGGCTCATTTTTACACGTCTGGGGCTCATTTTTACACGTCTAGGCTCATTTTACACGTCTGGCTCATTTTTACTCGTCTGGGCTCATTTTTACACGTCTGGGCTCATTTTTACTCGTCTGGGCTCATTTTTACACGTCTGGGCTCATTTTTACATGCCTAGGGCTCATTTTCCTCGTCTGGGGCTCATTTTTACACGTGTGGGGCTAATTTTTATACGTCTGGGGCTCATTTTTATACGTCTGGGGCTCATTTTTACACGTGTGGGGCTTATTTTTACACATCTTGGGCTCATTTTTACACGCATGGGGCTCATTTTTACACATCTGGGGCTCATTTTTACACGTCTGGGACTCATTTTTACAAGTTAGAGATCATTTACACATGTTGGTGGCCCAACCACGTGGGCTGGACGGTCTCGCTTCATGCATGCAGGTCGGCGTTCGATCCCCCATCCAAGTTGTTGGGCACACATTCCTTCCCCCCCCCCTCTTCCCCCCCCCCCCTTCCCCCCCCCCTCCCCCCCCCCCCCCCCCACCCCGTTCCATCCCAAATCTTTATCCTGATCCCTTCCTAGTAATGGAAGTTATATATGTCGTAATAGTAATAATATATATATATATATATATATATATATATATATATATATATATATATATATAATTACTATGCAACAATTATCACAAATATATAGAACTAGATAGTCGTATGGCTTGGTGTTTTCCCCTGATAGTTCTCTTCTCCTTCCTGCTCAGAAAGAGGAGGTGAGTACCGAGCAGTACTCAAGACGGGACAGCACCCGAGACGTTAGTAGTATCAGCAGTGCTGTGGGCTCTCTGGGTGTGAACGTTATCGTAATCCATCCTATCATTGTCTTGGCCACCTAAATGTCAGGTCGACACACATCATAATTCTTTTACATGTTGCTTTCCTTGTGTCCTGTACCCTGTGTCTTGTACCCTGTGTCTTGTACCCTGTGTCTTGTACCCTGTGTCTTGTACCCTGTGTTCTGTAACCTGTGTCTTGTACCCTGTGTCTTGTACCCTGTGTTCTGTACCCTGTGTCTTGTACCCTGTGTCTTGTACCCTGTGTTCTGTACCCTGTGTCTTGTACCCTGTGTTCTGTACCCTGTGTCCTGTACCCTGTGTCTTGTACCCTGTGTCTTGTACCCTGTGTTCTGTACCCTGTGTCTTGTACCCTGTGTCTTGTACCCTGTGTTCTGTACCCTGTGTCTTGTACCCTGTGTTCTGTACCCTGTGTCTTGTACCCTGTGTTCTGTACCCTGTGTTCTGTACCCTGTGTCTTGTACCTGTGTCTTGTACCCTGTGTCTTGTACCCTGTGTTCTGTACCCTGTGTCTTGTACCCTGTGTCTTGTACCCTGTGTCTTGTACCCTGTGTTCTGTACCCTGTGTCTTGTACCCTGTGTCTTGTACCCTGTGTCTTGTACCCTGTGTTCTGTACCTTGTGTCTTGTACCCTGTGTCTTGTACCCTGTGTTCTGTACCCTGTGTCTTGTACCCTGTGTCTTGTACCCTGTGTTCTGTACCCTGTGTCTTGTACCCTGTGTCTTGTACCCTGTGTTCTGTACCCTGTGTCTTGTACCCTGTGTTCTGTACCTGTGTCTTGTACCCTGTGTTCTGTACCCTGTGTCTTGTACCCTGTGTCTTGTACCCTGTGTCTTGTACCCTGTGTTCTGTACCCTGTGTCTTGTACCCTGTGTTCTGTACCCTGTGTCTTGTACCCTGTGTCTTGTACCCTGTGTTCTGTACCCTGTGTCTTGTACCCTGTGTCTTGTACCCTGTGTCTGTACCCTGTGTCTGTACCCTGTGTCTTGTACCCTGTGTCTTGTACCTGTGTCTTGTACCCTGTGTTCTGTACCCTGTGTCTTGTACCCTGTGTCTTGTACCCTGTGTTCTGTACCCTGTGTCTTGTACCCTGTGTTCTGTACCCTGTGTCTTGTACCCTGTGTCTTGTACCCTGTGTCTTGTACCCTGTGTTCTGTACCCTGTGTCTTGTACCCTGTGTCTTGTACCCTGTGTTCTGTACCCTGTGTCTTGTACCCTGTGTCTTGTACCCTGTGTTCCGTACCCTGTGTCTTGTACCCTGTGTCTTGTACCCTGTGTTCTGTACCCTGTGTCTTGTATCCTGTGTTCTGTACCCTGTGTCTTGTACCCTGTGTTCTTGTACCCTGTGTCTTGTACCCTGTGTCTTGTACCCTGTGTTCTGTACCCTGTGTCTTGTACCCTGTGTTCTGTACCCTGTGTCTTGTACCCTGTGTTCTGTACCCTGTGTCTTGTACCCTGTGTCTTGTACCTGTGTCTTGTACCCTGTGTTCTGTACCCTGTTTCTTGTACCCTGTGTTTTGTACCCTGTGTTTCTGTACCCTGTGTCTTGTACCCTGTGTTCTGTACCCTGTGTCCTGTACCCTGTGTCTTGTACCCTGTGTCTTGTACCCTGTGTTCTGTACCCTGTGTCTTGTACCCTGTGTCTTGTACCCTGTGTTCTGTACCCTGTGTCTTGTACCCTGTGTTTGTACCCTGTGTCCTGTACCCTGTGTCTTGTACCTGTGTTCTGTACCCTGTGTCCTGTACCCTGTGTTCTTGTACCCTGTCTTGTACCCTGTGTTTGTACCCTGTGTCCTGTACAGTGTGTCTTGTACCCTGTGTCTTGTACCCTGTGTTCTGTACTGTGTCTTGTACCCTGTGTTCTGTACCCTGTGTCTTGTACCCTGTGTCTTGTACCCTGTGTCTTGTACCCTGTGTTCTGTACCCTGTATCCTGTACCCTGTGTCTTGTACCCTGTGTTCTGTACCTGTGTCCTGTACCCTGTGTCTTGTACCCTGTGTCTGTACCCTGTGTCTTGTACCCTGTGTCTTGTACCCTGTGTCTTGTACCCTGTGTCTTGTACCCTGTGTCCTGTATCCCTGTGTCTTGTACCCTGTGTCTTGTACCCTGTGTTCTGTACCCTGTGTCATGTACTGTGTTCTGTACCCTGTGTCCTGTACCCTGTGTCTTGTACCCTGTGTCTTGTATCCTGTGTTCTGTACCCTGTGTCTTGTACCCTGTGTCTTGTACCCTGTGTTCTGTACCCTTTGTCTTGTACCCTGTGTTCTGTACCCTGTGTCTTGTACCCTGTGTCCTGTACCCTGTGTCTTGTACCCTGTGTTCTGTACCCTGTGTCTTGTACCCTGTGTCTGGTACCCTGTGTCTTGTACCCTCTGTCTTGTACCCTGTGTCTTGTACCCTGTGTTCTGTAACCTGTGTCTTGTACCCTGTGTCTTGTACCCTGTGTCTGTACCCTGTGTCTTGTACCCTGTGTCTTGTACCCTGTGTCTTGTACCCTGTGTTCGTATCCTGTGTCTTGTACCCTGTGTTCTGTACCCTGTGTCCTGTACCCTGTGTCTTGTACCCTGTGTCTTGTACCCTGTGTTCTGTACCCTGTGTCTTGTACCCTGTGTCTTGTACCCTGTGTCTTGTACCCTGTGTCTTGTACCCTGTGTTCTGTAACCTGTGTCTTGTACCCTGTGTTCTGTACCCTGTGTCTTGTACCCTGTGTTCTGTACCCTGTGTCTTGTACCCTGTGTCTTGTACCTGTGTCTTGTACCCTGTGTCTTGTACCCTGTGTCTTGTACCTGTGTTCTGTACCCTGTGTCTTGTACCCTGTGTCTTGTACCCTGTGTTTCTGTACCCTGTGTCTTGTACCCTGTGTCTTGTACCCTGTGTTCTGTACCCTGTGTCTCGTACCCTGTGTCTTGTACCCTGTGTTCTGTACCCTGTGTCTTGTACCCTGTGTCTTGTACCTGTGTCTTGTACCCTGTGTTCTGTATCCTGTGTCTTGTACCCTGTGTTCTGTACCCTGTGTCTTGTACCCTGTGTCCTGTGTCCTGTACCATGTGTCTTGTACCCTGTGTCTTGTACCCTGTGTCTTGTACCCTGTGTTCTGTATCCTGTGTCTGTATCCCTGTGTTCTGTACCCTGTGTCTTGTACCCTGTGTCCTGTATCCCTGTGTCTTGTACCATGTGTTCTGTACCCTGTGTCTTGTACCCTGTGTTCTGTATCCTGTGTCTTGTACCCTGTGTCTGTATCCTGTGTCTTGTACCCTGTGTCCTGTATCCTGTGTCTTGTACCCTGTGTCTTGTACCCTGTGTCCTGTATCCTGTGTCTTGTACCCTGTGTCTTGTACCCTGTGTTCTGTACCCTGTGTCTTGTACCCTGTGTTCTGTACCCTGTGTCCTGTACCCTGTGTCTTGTACCTGTGTCTTGTACCCTGTGTTCTGTACCCTGTGTCTTGTACCCTGTGTTCTGTACCCTTTGTCTTGTACCCTGTGTTCTGTACCCTGTGTCTTGTACCCTGTGTCCTGTACCTGTGTCTTGTACCTGTGTTCTGTACCCTGTGTCTTGTACCCTGTGTCTGGTACCTGTGTCTTGTACCTCTGTCTTGTACCCTGTGTCTTGTACCCTGTGTTCTGTACCTGTGTCTTGTACCCTGTGTCTGTACCCTGTGTCTTGTACCCTGTGTCTGTATCCTGTGTCTGTATCCTGTGTCTGTACCCTGTGTCCTGTACCCTGTGTCTTGTACCCTGTGTCTTGTACCCTGTGTTCTGTACCCTGTGTCTTGTACCCTGTGTCTTGTACCCTGTGTTCTGTACCCTGTGTCTTGTACCCTGTGTTCTGTAACCTGTGTCTTGTACCCTGTGTTCTGTACCCTGTGTCTTGTACCCTGTGTTCTGTACCCTGTGTCTTGTACCTGTGTCTGTACCTGTGTCTTGTACCCTGTGTCTTGTACCCTGTGTCTTGTACCCTGTGTTCTGTACCCTGTGTCTTGTACCCTGTGTCTGTACCCTGTGTCTTGTACCCTGTGTCTTGTACCCTGTGTCTTGTACCCTGTGTTCTGTACCCTGTGTCTTGTACCCTGTGTTCTGTACCCTGTGTCTTGTACCCTGTGTCTTGTACCCTGTGTCTTGTACCCTGTGTTCTGTATCCTGTGTCTTGTACCCTGTGTTGTGTACCCTGTGTCTTGTACCCTGTGTTCTGTACCCTGTGTCTTGTACCCTGTGTCTTGTATCCTGTGTTCTGTACCCTGTGTCCTGTACCCTGTGTCTTGTACCCTGTGTCTTGTACCCTGTGTCCTGTACCCTGTGTTTCGTTTAAGTTCCTCGTTTACACAATAACTAAGTATCTAGAACTTAGTACCTAGAACTTAGTACCTAGAACTTAGTACCTAGAACTTAGTACCTAGAACTTAGTACCTAATAACTAAGTACCTAGATCTCAGTGATAAGTTCTACGATAGAACTTATCACTGTCAAACATCATGTATCTTTGTCTATGTCCGAGTTAAGAATGTAAAATAGCAGTGGTGCAAGGACTGTGCCCTGGGGTACAGTCAAGTGCATTTCACTGCACTTGGGATTGATCTGATTTGATTGACTGTTACTATTTGCGTTCTGTTTGATAAAGTAGAAAATCCAACGCCCCACTTTGCCCGTTATTCCTATGGATCTCTTACTCCCTGGTCACACTTATCGAATGCCTTTGTAAAGTCTGTGTATACAACTTCTCCATTTTGGGTGTTCTCTGTGGCTTCTGTGATTCTCTCATAGTGCAGGCGATGAGTCACAATAACGTGGCTAAAGTATGTTGACCAGACCACACACTAGAAGGTGAAGGGACGACGACGTTTCGGTCCGTCCTGGACCATTCTCAAGTCGATTGAGAATGGTCCAGGACGGACCGAAACGTCGTCGTCCCTTCACCTTCTGACTGACGACAGACAGGATCTTCCCGCTCTAAACCCATGTTGTCCTGGGTTGTGTAGTTCGTTGTTCTCCATAAAACTGGAGAGGGAAAGACCAGACCTGGGCGCCTTGTCCTCGTACAGTCCTCCAAGTGATCCATAGTCATACTGGGCTTGCTCCCATTTCTTAACAACCATCTAAGCATAATTGGTCATTAAGAAAGGCAGCCATCTTAACACACACGTATGCTGAACACTGTATATACTATATGAATACTTGATGATTAATTGCAAATGGAACTCTTGATATATTGGACTTGTACCCAAGATTGACTATGTAATACAGCTGCTATACAGTGTATTGTACCTATACAATATGTAATACATCTGTTATACAATCCATGTATCTATAACCTGAGCTTGTAAAAGCATCTTAATCACCTTCAGTGGTTAAGTCTTTAATATCACACTAGTTTCTATACAAGCTATCTTACCCTGTCAAAGTAGGAGAGACATAGGTGTATGTATGTATACGTGAATATGTGTAGGTATATATATATGTTTATTTGTATACATGGTATGTGGAGGCTGGTCAGAATTGCATTTGACCTTTGTAAACTCACATTAATGACACTATGTAAAAAGACACATCAAACACTGTTCATGTAGGACAGACGCAAATCTGTGTATGTTTGTAGGTTAGATTAACCTTTTTACAGTCACCTTCTGTGGTTGATTGTTCAATAAATCACCGAATTATATGTCTAACAGATATCTCTCCATGGAGGACAGATGAGAATGTATATATGCTGGTTAGCACTGTAAATGTCTGGCCACGTCTGTGGTAGAAAAATAATAAACACACACACACACACACACACAACGGCGTTCAGGAACCTGTGTAAGGAATCATTCAGAATCTTGTACACCACATATGTAAGACCAATCCTGGAGTATGCGGCCCCAGCATGGAGCCCGTACCTTGTCAAGCACAAGACGAAGTTGGTAAAAGTCCAAAGGTATGCTACTAGACTAGTCCCAGAACTAAGAGGCATGAGTTATGAGGAAAGGCTGCGGGAAATGCACCTTACGACACTGGAAGACAGAAGAGTAAGGGGGGACATGATCACAAGCTACAAAATCCTCAGAGGAATCGACCGGGTAAACAAGGATGAACTATTCAACACTGGTGGGACGCGAACAAGGCACAGGTGGAAGCTGAGTACCCAAATGAGCCACAGAGACGTTAGAAAGAACTTTTTCAGTGTCAGAGTAGTTAGTAAATGGAATGCATTAGGCAGTGATGTGGTGGAGGCTGACTCCATACACAGTTTCATATGTAGATATGATAGAGCCCAATAGGCTCAGGAATCTGTACACCTGTTGATTGACAGTTGAGAGGCGGGACCAGAGAGCCAGAGCTCAACCCCCGCAAGCACAATTAGGTGAGTACAATTAGGTGAGTACACACACACACACACACACACACACACACACACACACACACACACACACACGCACACACACACACACGCACACACACCACACACGCACACACACACACACACACACACACACACACAACACACACACCACACACGCACACACACACACACACACACACACACACACACACACACACACACACACACACACACACACGCACACACGCACACACACACACACACACACACACGCACACACACGCACCACACACACACACACACACACACACACACACACACACACACACACACACACCACGCACACACGCACACACACACACACACACACACACACACACACACACGCACACACACACACACACACACACACACACACACACACACACACACACACGCACACACACACACACACACACACACACACACACACGCACACACACACACACACACACACACACACACACACACACGCACACACACACACACACACACACACACACACACGCACACACACACACACACACACACACACACACACACACACACGCACACACACACACACACACACACACACACACACACACACACACCTGAACACCACCCCATCCTCTCCAACATGATATACTCGTCTGACTCTTCAGATCATCAGGCTGAAAATATCAATTCCCAAGGTAATATTCTGGGAAGGTAATGGTGGCGTGGGCCTCCCCCTTCCCTACCCTCCCCTACCCTACCCTACCCTTCCCTACCCTCCCCTTCCCTACCCTCCCCTCCCCTCCCTCCCTTCCCTCCCCTACCCTTCCCTTCCCCCTGTGTTCCCCAGCCCTCCTCCTGACGTAATTAACGTTACGGAATTAATATTCCGCTGTATTATGCTGCTATTGGTGTTCGATACCCGTGAACCACCCCGTGAGGCTGAGGTAACTGGGGGAGGACAGACAGACACACGAAAGAGAGAGGGAGGAAGTGGGGGTGAAGCGCCATGCCATTACGACTATATAGCATTGGGAAGGGGGGGTCAGGATAAGGATTTGGGATGGGACGGGGGAATGGAATGGTGTCTAATCACTTGGACGGTCGGGAATTGAACGTCGACCTGCATGAAGCGAGATTGTTGCTCTACCGTCCAGCCCAAGTGGTTGGGCACTTGGAGACAATGAAGAATACACTTGAAGACACAATAAAGAGAGAGAGAGAGAGAGAAGAGAGAGAGAGAGAGAGAGAGAGAGAGAGAGAGAGAGAGAGAGAGAGAGAGAGACAGAGACAGAGCGAGAGAGAGAAAGAAAGAGAGATAAAGAGAGAGAGAGAGAGAGAGAGAGAGAGAGAGAGAGAGAGAGAGAGAGAGAGAGAGAGAGAGAGAGAGAGGAGAGAGAGAGAGAGCGAGAGAGAGAAAGAAAGAGAGATAAATCTACGTCAGAAACCTAGATATGAAACCTTCATCTGAAACCTTTCTTAGAAACCTACGTCGAAAACACACACTAGAAACCTATTACAAACCTGTGCCAGAAATCTGTGCTACAAACACATGTCAGAAACCAATGCCAGAAATCTGAGCTAGAAACCTATGTCGAAAACCTACATAAAAGCACTTAAAAGAAACGTCTGCGCGAAATCTGTCAGAAACTTCTGCAAGAAATCTATGTCAGAAACCCATGACAGAAAACCTGCCCCAAAATCTATCCCAGAATCTCATGGCAGAAACCTGTGCCTGAAACGTAACCCAGAACAGTAGAAACGTATGCCAGAAATTCAAACCAGAAACAGATTTTAAAATCCTGTGTCAGAAACCTGTGTCAGAAACCTGCTGCCTGTTCTTTTACAGTCAGTGCGGCAATCGTCGACAGGTCAGGTCAGGCCAGGTGAGGTCAGGTCAGGTCAGGCCAGGACAGGTCAGGTCAGGTGAGGTCAGGTGAGGTCAGGTGAGGTCAGGACAGGACAGGTCAAGACAGGTCAGGTCAGGTCAGGTCAGGTCAGGCCAGGTCAGGTCAGGTCAGGCCAGGTCAGGTCAGGTCAGGACAGGTCAGGTCAGGTCAGGTGAGGTCAGGACAGGACAGGTCAAGACAGGTCAGGTCAGGTCAGGCCAGGCCAGGTCAGGTCAGGTCAGGTCAGGCCAGGACAGGTCAGGTCAGGTCAGGTTCGTAACTTCTGTTTAAACAAGATTAATTTTATCGTTTCAAATCGTTCAAACGGCCTTGACTTCGGCAACAGCCCAACAGGTGGGTGAGCCTCACGACATAATTGTCCCGACATACACAATTCCTCCTGGTTGTTAAGGGCTAATTGTATTCTACGCCATATCTACCGCTCTCTACTACCGCCATCTACTCATCAGGTGAGTAGGTGAATAGGTGACCGCCCTCAAGTCATCTACCTAATAAAGGGCCATTGACCGCCCTGTAATCATCTACGAACTGGTCGGCCCCCCTTGACTACCATCTACTCATCTACGACATGCAATCTACGAGCTGTATGGCTCTACCTCTACTCCCACAATGGGGGTCTCCAGCAATAGTGGGAATCCCACACCCCTAACAATGGTAGTTTCTAAATAGTAGGCGTATTTTCTACCCAACAAAAATGGTAGCCTAAGTTCTATTAGTCTCAAGCCTGAATAATCTCCTCCCTAACAGCCCAACAACTCCCCATAATTGTTCCCATCAGCCTACGGCCTACACCATTAGGCAGAAGTAAATAAAAAATTCAGATCTTGAAGGCTACATCGTCCTGGGAAAAGTAAGCTGCCCGACCCCCACCGCGCATGCGCCCTACAGTAGTGTCGCCAATCAGCTGACCAACATAAACACACCCTCACCTCTATATCCTCCCTCTATAACACTACCCCTCTTATATCACCATGTTATACCCATCATTACCCCCCACCACAAAGGATCAAACTTAAGTTGGAACTTAGAATTGATGGGGAATAAAGTTCTATGTGAAAGGTCCCAAGACTTAAGGGTTGTGGCAGTACAAATGGGGCTCGCGCGCCCGGTGGGGGCCCGCGCCGCGACTTCACTCCAATATTGACTAAACATTGTCTAGAGTCTAGCGTCAATCAACTGGTAGCCGAAGATGCAGTCTGAGGCAGAACGGTCGCTTTTTTGACGTTTCTGATTACGCAAAACATTCGCATTGTTTACGGAGTGGTACACTGAGATAACTGCCTCCTAGTGACACTGAAGTATACATACATACTCCACCGTATCAAAACAGGAATTAAACTGTATACATACACATAGTCATGTATAGTTTGAAACATGCCTGTCTCCCGTTCCTGTCAAGTTGACAGGTCACGGCGTCCCTTGACCGCACGAGTCTGGCCGTCAGGGATAAACCTCCCAGCTAAATATTCATATACATATACATAAGCTAGATATACATTTAAATATAATTTATATATATTTAGATTGTACCTGGATGGAGTTCTGGGAGCTCTTCTACGCCCCCAAGTTGAGGTCTACGATAGCCTCAAGTTGTGGTCTATAATAGCCTCAAGTTGAGGTCTACGATAGCCTCAATTTGTGGTCTACGATATCCTCAAGTTGAGGTCTACGATAGCCTCAAGTTGAGTTCTACGATGGCCTCAAGTTGTGGTCTACGATAGCCTCAAGTTGAGGTCAACGATAGCCTCAAGTTGTGGTCTATAATAGCCTCAAGTTGAGGTCTACGATAGCCTCAATTTGTGGTCTACGATATCCTCAAGTTGAGGTCTACGATAGCCTCAAGTTGAGGTCTACGATAGCCTCAAGATGAGTTCTACGATGGCCTCAAGTTGTGGTCTACGTTAGCCTCAAATTGAGGTCAACGATAGCCTCAAGTTGAGGTTTACGATAGCCTCAAGTTGTGGTCTATAATAGCCTCAAGTTGAGGTCTACGATAGCCTCAATTTGTGGTCTACGATATCTTCAAGTTGAGGTCTACGATAGCCTCAAGTTGAGGTCTTCGATAGCCTCAAGTTAAGTTCTACGATGGCCTCAAGTTGTGGTCTACGTTAGCCTCAAATTGAGGTCAACGATAGCCTCAAGTTGAGGTTTACGATAGCCTCAAGTTGAGTTCTACGATGGCCTCAAGTTGTGGTCTACGATAGCCTCAACTTGTGGTCTACGATAGCCTCAAGTTGAGGTCTACGGTAGCCTCAAAATGTGGTCTACGATAGCCTCAAGTTGAGGTCTACGATAGCCTAAAGTTGAGGTCTACGATAGCCTCAAGTTGTGGTCTACGATATCCTCTAGTTGTGGTCTACGATATCCTCAAGTTTAGGTCTACGATAGCCTCAAGTTGAGGTCTACGATGGCCTCAAGTTGTGGTCTACGATAGCCTCAAGTTGTGGTATACGATAGCCTCAAGTTGATGTTTACGATAGCCTCAAGTTGAGTTCTATGATGGCCTCAAGTTGTGGTCTACGATAGCCTCAAGTTGTGGTCTACGATAGCCTCAAGTTGAGGTCTACGATAGCCTCAAGTTGAGGTCTACGATAGCCTCAATTTGTTGTCTACGATATCCTCAAGTTGAGGTCTACGATAGCCTCAAGTTGAGGTCTACGATAGCCTCAAGTTGTGGTCTACGATATCCTCTAGTTGTGGTCTACGATATTCTCAAGTTTAGCCTTATGATAGCCTTATGTTGAGATCTACGATAGCTTCAAGTTTAGGTTTACGATAGCCTCAAGTTGAGTTCTACGATGGCCTCAAGTTGTGGCCTACGATAGCCTCAAGTTGTGGTCTACGATAGCCTCAAGTTGAGGTCTACAATAGTCTCAATTTGAGGACTACGATAGCCACAAGTTGAGATCTACGATAGCCTCAAGCTGAGGTCAACGATAGCCTCAAGATGAGGTCAACGATGGCCACAAGTTGAGATCTACGATAGCCTCAAGCTGAGGTCTACGATAGCCTCAAGTTGTGGTCAACGATAGCCTCAAGTTGTGGTTTACGTTAGCCTCAAATTGAGGTCAACGATAGCCTCAACTTAAGGTCTACAATAGCCTCAAATTGAGGCCCACGATAGCCTCAAGTTGTGGTCTACGATATCCTCAACTTGTGGTCTACGATAGCCTCAAGTTGAGGTCTACGATAGCCTCAAGTTGTGATCTATGATATCCTCTAGTTGTGGTCTACGATATCCTCAAGTTTAGGTCTACGATAGCCTCAAGTTGAGGTCTACGATAGCCTCAAGTTGTGGTCTACGATAGCCTGATATTGAGATCTACGATAGCTTCAAGTTTAGGTTTACGATAGCCTCAAGTTGAGTTCTACGATGGCCTCAAGTTGTGGCCTACGATAGCCTCAAGTTGTGGTCTACGATAGCCTCAAGTTGAGGTCTACAATAGCCTCAATTTGAGGACTACGATAGCCACAAGTTGAGATCTACGATAGCCTCAAGCTGAGGTCTACGATAGCCTCAAGTTGTGGTCAACGATAGCCTCAAGTTGTGGTCTACGTTAGCCTGAAATTGAGGTCAACGATAGCCTCAACTTAAGGTCTACAATAGCCTCAAATTGAGGCCCACGATAGCCTCAAGTTGTGGTCTATGATATCCTCAACTTGTGGTCTACAATAGCCTCAAGTTGAGGTCTACGATAGCCTCAAAATGTGATCTACGATAGCCTCAAGTTGAGGTCTACGATAGCCTCAAGTTGAAGTATACGATAGCCTCAAGTTGAGGTCTACGATAGCCTAAAGTTGAGGTCTACGATAGTCTCAAGTTGAGGTCTACGATAGCCTCAAGCTGAGGTCTATGATAGCCTCAAGTTATGGTCTACGATAGCCTCAAATTGAGGTCAATAATAGCCTCAAGTTGAGGTCTACGATAGCCTCAAGTTGAGGTTTATAATAGCCTCAAGTTGTGGTCTATGATAGCCTCAAGTTGAGGTCTACGATAACCTCAAGTTATGGTCTACGATAGCCTCAAGTTGTGGTCTATGATAGCCTCAAGTTGTAGTCTATGATAGCCTCAAACTGTGGTCTACGATAGCCTCAAGTTGTAGTCTACGATAGCCTCAAGTTGTAGTCTACGATAGCCTCAAGTTGAAGTCTACGATAACCTCAAGTTATGGTCTACAATAGCCTCAAGTTGTGGTCTATGATAGCCTCAAGTTGTAGTCTATGATAGCCTCAAACTGTGGTCTACGATAGCCTCAAGTTGTGGTCTACGATAGCCTCAAGTTGAGGTCTACGATAGCCTCAAGTTGTGGTCTGCGATAGCCTCAAGTTGTGGTCTGCGATAGCCTCAAGTTGTAGTCTACGATAGCCTCAAGTTGAGGTCTACGATAGCCTCAAGTTGAGGTCTACGATAACCTCAAGTTGTGGTCTGCGATAGCCTCAAGTTGTGGTCTGCGATAGTCTCAATTTGTGGTCTACGATAGCCTCAAGTCAAGGCTAATAAAGATATATAGAAGACGGTTATGTAATCCATCAAATTAATTGTTATGAACAATTAATATACTCCACACCTGCCGTTAATATACTCCACACATGCAGTTAATATACTCCACACATGCAGTTAATATACTCCACACCTACAGTTAATATACTCCACACATGCAGTTAATATACTCCACACATGCAGTTAATATACTCCACACATGCAGTTAATATACTCCACACCTACAGTTATATACTCCACACATGCAGTTAATATACTCCACACATGCAGTTAATATACTCCACACATGCAGTTAATATACTCCACACATGCAGTTAATATACTCCACACCTGCCGTTAATATACTCCACACATGCAGTTAATATACTCCACACATGCAGTTAATATACTCCACACATGCAGTTAATATACTCCACACATGCAGTTAATATACTCCACACATGCAGTTAATATACTCCACACATGCAGTTAATATACTCCACACATGCAGTTAATATACTCCACACATGCAGTTAATATACTCCACATCTATAGTTAATATACTCCACATCTATAGTTAATATACTCCACACATGCAGTTAATATACTCCACATCTATAGTTAATATACTCCACACATGCAGTTAATATACTCCACACATGCAGTTAATATACTCCACACCTACAGTTAATATACTCCACACATGCAGTTAATATACTCCACACTGCAGTTAATATACTCCACATCTATAGTTAATATACTCCACACCTACAGTTAATATACTCCACACATGCAGTGAATATACTCCACACATGCAGTTAATATACATCACACCTGCAGGTAATATACTCCACACCTACAGTTAATATACTCCACACATGCAGTTAATATATTCCACACATGTAGTTAATATACTCCACACATGTAGTTAATATATTCCACACATGCAGTTAATATACTCCACACATGCAGTTAATATACTCCAAACATGTAGTTAATATATTCCACACATGCAGTTAATATACTCCACACATGTAGTTAATATATTCCACACATGCAGTTAATATACTCCACACATGCAGTTAATATACTCCACACATGCAGTTAATATACTCCACACATGCAGTAATATACTCCACATCTATAGTTAATATACTCCACACCTACAGTTAATATACTCCACACATGCAGTGAATATACTCCACACATGCAGTAATATACTCCACATCTATAGTTAATATACTCCACACATGCAGTTAATATACACCACACCTACAGTTAATATACTCCACACCTACAGTTAATATACTCCACACTTGCAGTTAATATACTCCACACCTACAGTTAATATACTCCACACATGCAGTTAATATACTCCACACCTACAGTTAATATACTCCACACCTACAGTTAATATACTCCACACATGCAGTTAGTATACTCCACACCTACAGTTAATATACTCCACACCTACAGTAATATACTCCACACATGCAGTTAATATACTCCACACATGCAGTTAATATACTCCACACATGCAGGTAATATACTCCACACATGCAGGTAATATACTCCACACCTACAGTTAATATACTCCACACATGCAGGTAATATACTCCACACCTACAGTTAATATACTCCACACATGCAGGTAATATACTCCACACCTACAGTTAATATACTTCACACCTACAGTAATATACTCAACACATGCAGTTAATATACTCCACACATGCAGGTAATAACTCCACACATGCAGGTAATACACTCCACACCTACAGTTAATATACTCCACACATGCAGTTAATATACTCCACACATGCAGTTAATATACTCCACATCTATAGTTAATATACTCCACACCTACAGTTAATATACTCCACACATGCAGTTAATATACTCCACATCTACAGTTAATATACTCCACATCTACAGTTAATATACTCCACATCTACAGTTAATATACTCCACATCTACTGTTAATATACTCCACACATGCAGTTAATATACTCCACACCTACAGTTAATATACTCCACATCTACTGTTAATATACTCCACACATGCAGGTAATATACTCCACACCTACAGTTAATATACTCCACATCTACAGTTAATATACTCCACACCTACAGTTAATATTCTCCACACCTACAGTTAATATACTCCACACCTACAGTTAATATACACCACACCTACAGTTAATATACTCCACACCTACAGTTAATATTCTCCACACCTACAGTTAATATACTCCACATCTACAGTTAATATACTCCACATCTACAGTTAATATTCTCCACACCTACAGTTAATATGCTCCACACATGCAGGTAATATACTCCACACTGGTGTACATGTGTATAATGGTCTTAACAGTCTCAGAAACCACTCTAATAAGCCTGAGCTGGTCGTCCACTTAGTATTATATATATACAAAACCACCTGTCTCTCAACCTTCGAAATACACCAATAGTGTCGTTGATCAGACTCGCACGAGGTTATAAACTATCTTATAGATTACCTCTCAACACCACATGTATATCAGTGTAGGCACATTATATAGTTATATATAACCCTGCTATTGTTTGGCAACATATGTCTGGCCACCCTGCAAGGAGAGACAAAACCTTAGCTGCCTCAGTCATCAAAGCCATAAATAATT
>NC_091168.1:33315783-33356706 GCF_040958095.1 Procambarus clarkii | reverse complement strand
GACAGGTGTTGGGATGGAGGATTAAGGTGAGGGATAGTGACCGGGAGTGAGACAAGGTGATGGTGAGGGGGACAGTGTTGTATAGGACCTTCACCATCACGGCACGGAGGGAGGGATATCAAGCGCTATCATAACTCCAATGGCGGTGGCAGAGTTCATAGATAAACACACGTGTGTGTATGTGTGTGTGTATGTGTGTGTGTGTGTGTGTGTGTGTGTGTGTGTGTGTGTGTGTGTGTGTGTGTGTGTGTGTGTGTGTGTGTGTTCTCACCTACTTGTGCTTGCAGGATCGAGCATTGACTCTTGGATCTCGCCTGTCTAGCCCTGTCTCCTGTCCCATTTCCCTATCATACCTGGTTTTAAAGTTATGAATGGTATTTGCTTCCACAACCTGTTCCTGAAGTGCATTCCATTTTCCCACTACTCTCACGCTAAAAGAAAACTTCCTAACATCTCTGTGACTCATCTGAGTTGCCAGCTTCCATCCATGTCCCCTCGTTCTGTTACTATTCCGTGTGAACATTTCGTCTATGTCCACTCTGTCAATCCCTCTGAGTATCTTATACGTTCCTATCATGTCCCCCCTCTTCCTTCTTGTTTCTAGTGTCATAAGGCACATTTCCTTCAGGCGCTCCTCATACAACCCGTTCTCGCACTTTCGTATAGTCAATATTGACTTATTAAATAGGTGCATATGTGACATACTAAACATACTAGTTTACCTTGAAAAGCTTCATAGAAAACCCCGACCTTACCTAACCTTCTTAGTATGTTAAGATAAGCATCTTATTGCTTCGTAATTACAATTATTACTTAACCTATTATAGGTATAGGTTAAGTAATAATTGTAATTACGAAGTAATAAGATACTTATCTTAACATACTAAGAAGGTTAGGTAAGGTCGGTGTTTTCTATGAAGCTTTTCAAGGTAAACTAGTATGTTTAGTATGACACATATGCACGTATTTAATAAGTCAATATTGACTGTAAGAAAGTGCGAGAACGGGTTGCTTCATACCCCATCCCTCGTAACTCTGGAACGAGTCTCGTTGCAAACCTCTGAACCTTTTCCAGTTTCCTTATGTGTTTCTTCAGATGGGGACTCCATGATGAGGCGGCATACTCTAAGACTGGCCTCACGTAGGCAATGTAAAGCGCCCTAAAAGCCTCCTTACTTAAGTTTCTGAATGAAGTTCTAACGTTTGCCAGTGTAGAGTACGCTGCTGTCGTTATCCTATTTATATGTGCCTCAGGAGATAGATTAGGTGTTACGTCCACACCCAGGTCTCTTTCTCGCGTCGTCACAGGTAGGCTGTTCCCCTTCATAGTGTACTGTCCCTTTGGTCTCCTATCACCTAGTCCCATTTCCATAACTTTACATTTGCTCGTGTTGAACTCCAGTAGTCATTTCTCTGACCATCTCTCCAACCTGTTTCAGGTCCTCTTGGAGGATCCTACAATCCTCATCTGTCACAACTCTTCTCATGAACTTTGCGTCATCCGCAAACATCGACATGTAGGACTCTACGCCTGTAAACAAATGTGTGTACTAACCTAGTTGTGCTTGCGGGGGTTGAGCTTTGGCTCTTTGGTCCCGCCTCTCAACTGTCAATCAACATGGTGTACAGGTTCCTGAGCCTACTGGGCTCTATCATATCTACACTTGAAACTGTGTATGGAGTCAGCCTCCACCACATCACTGCCTAATGCATTCCACCTGTTAACTGCTCTGACACTGAAAAAGTTCCTTTTAACGTCTCTGTGGCTCATGTGGGTACTCAGTTTTCACCTGTGTCCCCTTGTTCGCGTCCCTCCGGTGTTGAATAATTTATCCTTGTTTACCCGGTCGATTCCTCTGAGGATTTTGTAGGTTGTGATCATGTCTCCCCTTACTCTTCTGTCTTCCAGTGTCGTAAGGTACATTTCCCGCAGCCTTTCCTCGTAACTCATGCCTCTTAGTTCTGAGACTAAGAGTTCTTAGTTCTGTGTGTGTGTGTGTGTGTGTGCTTGTCAGTGAACTAGGATACGAGAGCAAGTAGCTGGGATATGAGGACAAGACAGGCAGGAAGGGGGCTCCCTGGTCCCAGGATCACACCCACCACCAAGGGTCAGGATCAACAATTTAAGATTGAGTGATGCGTATAACGGCCTAGACAACAGCAGACTTTGCAGGGAGACCACATAACAGCTGGTTGGTGAGGCATCTATGAGACCTTCACAGGCTGTGCAAAATTTCCAGACGTTCCTGTTATACTTAGTCTCATATTTAACATTGTATGTTATTTATTTTAATGAACGAAATCATATCATGGTACAGATGACTAAGGCACATTTGGGATCATTTATATATCCTAGGGCCTAGTATAGCACATATATGTACTATATTAGGCCTTAGATAGCCTGTAGTAATCCTATGATCTTTGATGATATTGATGATTTGATGATATGATGAATCCTATGATGATAATCCTTTGATGATTACCATCATAAATATATCAAATTCCCGGTTTGTCAAAAGTCACTACCACGACTCTTTCTGGCAGCCATTACCTCATATCTGTACTCTACAACACTCGGTGTAGTAGACATAATAGAGGAACAGTAGAGTGGTTAGAAAGGCGGGGTCCAAGAGCTAATAGCTCGATTCTGAAGACACAAATAAGTTATGTTGTCTGGTGTGTTTTTTGAATTTTATAAAATAATCCATAAACTGAATTCTTAATGTATTGAGAATCTTTGTGTTATTGATCTGTCAAATGTTATTGTGGTTAATGTAATCATTATAATGACTTGTTATTTTGGTTCTTGTGGAAATTAGTAATATACCTTTATTATTTCTTGTAAACTAAATATATTATAAATGTGCAATTATGTATGATTAAAGTTTCTCAATTTGTACAAGAAAAATGCTCAAGTGCTGAACTGCTCCTGCGCATGCGCGGCCTCTGCAAAGTTGCCTAATTCTTATTTCCCGTATAACGTTTTGTGGCATTTATATCAAAGCGAGTTTTTTACGCTATATATACACCCAATAAAACAAATTTGCCTCACAACGGGAAAGAAACGACGCGCTTAATACAATTATATATAAGGTATATGAATCAAAATATATATATATATATATATATATATATATATATATATATATATATATATATATATATATATATATGTATATATATATATATATATATATATATATATATATATATATATATATATATATATATATATATGTATATATATATATTGGATTGCATCGGGAGAGACATGGCAACCCCTAGTGGGCGGGACCACTGGTACCTGTTGCTCCCGCCAACGTCATCAGTGTGTCCTTCGCCCTCGGCGGAGCAACTACACTCCTCCCCTCACTCACCCCAACACCACACTCTCACACTCTCCCAACGCACATACTACATAACCCATACATCTTGAGTGCAAACAGACTTTACGGAAACACACAAGTGCCTCGAGGCAAAACTGCGAACCTATGGATATACGATTTTTGAGAAAGTGACCAGTTGACTTTGCAAGATACAAATCACTCGATCACATCCCCCATCGCACGAGTCACGTTGCCAGCGCCTTAAATGCCTCATATATCATTCAGGAATCGTTATGGATATATTCCAATGACCTTAACTTATCTCTGTGATTTAACCAGTGAAATATTTTGTGAAATCTTAATCTAAAAGTGTGAAAATAAGATTTAAAACAAAGTAATGGTATTAAACCCTGTACGCTGGATGTGATCCTCTCTCTCGTGTACCTGAAAACGTCAACAGACAAATATTAACATATTTTAACATGGCAGACAAATATTTAAACCCATTTTTTGTTGTTTACATTAGAATAAATATTTAAACCGGTTAATTTAGGAGGAAAAAAATAAGTGCAAACATTACTTGAAAAAATATAACGTGAGAAAAGTAACGTACGTGAATTTTGTAAACAAAATTATGTTTAGTGATAGAGCCAAGATGCTCCCTGTAGCGTCTTGGCGTCTCTGTGGCGCCAAAAGCACTTAAGGGCCCCAGCCTGGAGCCAGAGCACCTAAGGGCCCCAGCCAGGAGCCAGAGCACCTAAGGGCCCCAGCCTGGAGCCAGAGCACCTAAGGGCCCCAGCCTGGAGCCAGAGCACCTAAGGGCTCCAGCCTGGAGCCAGAGCACCTAAGGGACCCAGCCTGGAGCCAGAGCACCTAAGGGCCCCAGCCTGGAGCCAGAGCACCTAAGGGGCCCAGCCTGGAGCCAGAGCACCTAAGGGCCCCCAGCCTGGAGCCAGAGCACCTAAGGGCCCCAGCCTGGAGCCAGAGCACCTAAGGGCCCCAGCCTGGAGCCAGAGCACCTAAGGGGCCCAGCCTGGAGCCAGAGCACCTAAGGGCCCCCAGCCTGGAGCCAGAGCACCTAAGGGCCAAGCACATGGTATAAGGGACAACAATGTCCGGCTCGGGGGGGCGGAGCGGGCCTCGTCACCTGAGATGGCGCACCGTTGTTGCAAGACTACGGCGAGGGTGAGTATGCAACACATGCAATAAATAACAAGAACGAGAAACACAGGTCCCTGGAGTGCAAGGAGGGACACACACTCCATAGGTGCACAACCACGACACACAGATACACCCCCACGACACACAGATACACCCCCACGACACATAGATACACCCCCACGACACACAGATACACCCCCACGACACATAGATACACCCCCACGACACATAGATACACCCCCACGACACACAGATACACCCCCACGACACATAGATACACCCCCACGACACATAGATACACCCCCACGACACATAGATACACCCCCACGACACATTTACACCCCCACGAAACATAGATACACCCCCACGACACATAGATACACCCCCACGACACATTTACACCCCCACGACACAGATACACCCCAAACTATACTACATACCGATAGGTCTGACTGATCTAATGACTGGACATTCAATATTGCAGTGAGGTCATGCCCCCAGTTCCTGGTCACCTGTAGCCACCTGCCACAGGTGTGGCTACACCTACCACAGGTGTGGTTACACCTGCCACAGGTGTGGCTACACCTGCCATAGGCAACTGTAGCTCAACCCAATCCTGGCAATCACTGTTCACACTGTTAGATGTTTTCTCTGGCTTACTTTATTGTTTTAATATACGTAATAGCATCTATATTTACATAGCTACTCTAGATTATATACAAGGCTACATAGTGTGTCATGAGCTACATATGTGACACTATGGTAGCATGGTACACAACGACCCGAGACCATATAAATAGTTACATAGTTTGAGGTCAAGAATTAGCGTCATACCTAAAAATACTCCCCAAACAGGAAAAAAAACAGTTAATAGCGACATGAACTCTACGGACTCCACAACCCACAGTTAACTTACAAGACTTACTGACAGTCTGGTAAATATAGTGATGAACTCTACGGACTCCACAACCCACAGTTAACTTACAAGACTTACTGACAGTGGTAAATATAGTGATGAACTCTACGGACTCCACAACCCACAGTTAACTTACAAAAATTACCGAGACTGGTAAATATTGTAATAAACTCTACGGACTCCACAGCCCAAAGTGTAGTAACAACAAAGTTTTGTGTTAAGTTCCATTAAGTGGACGTAAAAGTAACGTGTAATTTCGCTAAGTTTAAATTTGAGATGATTTTATATCACGTCAACAAAGGTTTTTCTAAGATCACTTAAAGGAGCAGTTTGGCATATGTTGTCGAGCTGTCAGTGAATCACATCCAGGAATCATGTTAAATTAGCATTTTAAAAGCACTACAATCACTAAGTTGTTGATTGTTCAATAAATCACTGAACTACATGTTTAACACATCAACAACCCTGTCCAGGGAGGACAGAAGAACATGTATATATGCTGGTTAGCATTGTAAATGTCTGGCCACGTCTGTGGTAGAAAAATAATAATATAAGAATAAACAGGAATCTTACACAAGGAAATCATAACAGTGGAACTGGACAGAGAGAGAGACAGAGAGAGAGACAGAGAGAGAGACAGAGAGAGACAGAGAGAGAGACAGAGAGAGAGACAGAGAGAGAGACAGAGAGAGATGGGCTCTATCATATCTACACTTGAAACTGTGTATGGAGTCAGCCTCCACCACATCACTTCCTAATGCATTCCATTTGTCAACCACTCTGACACTTGTCTCTGAAATTTATTTGGAGCTGCGGGTGGAACTCGACACGCATCTTGCATCACTCCAAACGCTGGTTCGATTCCATATATACGTTAATGTCAGTAATAAACCTTACAAGGATACATCATGCAGAATAAGCTGCATACAGTGTTTTTCTCACTACTTTGGGGCTACAAGTATGTCTAGCAGTTCAACTTGAATAGTTGGTTACGTGGATCAGTGTCACCGCGGCCCGGTCTCTGACCAGGCGTTTAGGTTGGTGATCAACCAGGCTGTCGCACGCCGCGATTCGCGGTATGTTGTATGAATTACAGTCTTGTTGATCAGACTACATTAAATATAAAATGTATGGCTAGAATATCCTCACAAGTGTACCATACCAGGTCACAGTGTACCACACCAGGTCACAGTGTACACACCAGGTCACAGTGTACCACACCAGGTCACAGTGTACCCACCAGGTCACAGTGTACCACACCAGGTCACAGTGTACCACACCAGGTCACAGTGTACACACCAGGTCACAGTGTACTATAGGTGTACCACACCAGATCACAGTGTACTACAGGTGTACCACACCAGGTCACAGTGTACCACACCAGGTCACAGTGTACTACACCAGGTCACAGTGTACCACACCAGGTCACAGTGTACCACACCAGGTCACAGTGTACTATAGGTGTACCACACCAGATCACAGTGTACCACACCAGGTCACAGTGTACTACACCAGGTCACAGTGTACTACACCAGGTCACAGTGTACCACACCAGGTCACAGTGTACCACACCAGGTCACAGTGTACTATAGGTGTACCACACCAGGTCACAGTGTACCACACCAGGTCACAGTGTACTATAGGTGTACCACACCAGGTCACAGTGTACTACAGGTGTACCACACCAGGTCACAGTGTACCACACCAGGTCACAGTGTACCACACCAGGTCACAGTGTACCACACCAGGTCACAGTGTACTATAGGTGTACCACACCAGGTCACAGTGTACTACAGGTGTACCACACCAGGTCACAGTGTACTACAGGTGTACCACACCAGGTCACAGTGTACTACACCAGGTCACAGTGTACCACACCAGGTCACAGTGTACTATAGGTGTACCACACCAGGTCACAGTGTACTACAGGTGTACCACACCAGGTCACAGTGTACTACAGGTGTACCACACCAGGTCACAGTGTACCACACCAGGTCACAGTGTACCACACCAGGTCACAGTGTACTATAGGTGTACCACACCAGGTCACAGTGTACCACACCAGGTCACAGTGTACTATAGGTGTACCACACCAGGTCACAGTGTACTACAGGTGTACCACACCAGGTCACAGTGTACCACACCAGGTCACAGTGTACCACACCAGGTCACAGTGTACCACACCAGGTCACAGTGTACCACACCAGGTCACAGTGTACTACAGGTGTACCACACCAGGTCACAGTGTACCACACCAGGTCACAGTGTACTACAGGTGTACCACACCAGGTCACAGTGTACCACACCAGGTCACAGTGTACCACACCAGGTCACAGTGTACCACACCAGGTCACAGTGTACCACACCAGGTCACAGTGTACCACACCAGGTCACAGTGTACCACACCAGGTCACAGTGTACTCCAGGTGTACCATACCAGGTCACAGTGTACTCCAGGTGTACCACACCAGGTCACAGTGTACCACACCAGGTCACAGTGTACCCACCAGGTCACAGTGTACCACACCAGGTCACAGTGTACCCACCAGGTCACAGTGTACCACACCAGGTCACAGTGTACCACACCAGGTCACAGTGTACCCACCAGGTCACAGTGTACCACACCAGGTCACAGTGTACCCACCAGGTCACAGTGTACCCACCAGGTCACAGTGTACTCCAGGTGTACCACACCAAGTCACAGTATACTCCAGGTGTACCACACCAGGTCACAGTATACTCCAGGTGTACCACACCAGGTCACAGTGTACTATAGGTGTACCACACCAGGTCACAGTGTACCACACCAGGTCACAGTGTACTCCAGGTGTACCACACCAGGTCACAGTGTACTATAGGTGTACCACACCAGGTCACAGTGTACTATAGGTGTACCACACCAGGTCACAGTGTACTCCAGGTGTACCACACCAGGTCACAGTGTACTCCAGGTGTACCACACCAGGTGACAGTGTACTACAGGTGTACCACACCAGGTCACAGTGTACTACAAGTGTACCACACCAGGTCACAGTGTACTACAGGTGTACCACACCAGGTCACAGTATACTACAAGTGTACCACACCAGGTCACAGTGTACTCCAGGTGTACCACACCAGGTCACAGTGTACTACAGGTGTACCACACCAGGTCACAGTATACTACAAGTGTACCACACCAGGTCACAGTGTACTCCAGGTGTACCACACCAGGTCACAGTATACCACACCAGGTCACAGTGTACTACAGGTGTACCACACCAGGTCACAGTATACCACACCAGGTCACAGTATACCACACCAGGTCACAGTATACTACAAGTGTACCACACCAGGTCACAGTGTACTCCAGGTGTACCACACCAGGTCACAGTGTACCACACCAGGTCACAGTGTACTCCAGGTGTACCACACCAAGTCACAGTATACTCCAGGTGTACCACACCAGGTCACAGTGTACTACAGGTGTACCACACCAGGTCACAGTATACTACAAGTGTACCACACCAAGTCACAGTATACTCCAGGTGTACCACACCAAGTCACAGTATACTCCAGGTGTACCACACCAGGTCACAGTGTACTACAGGTGTACCACACCAGGTCACAGTGTACTCCAGGTGTACCACACCAGGTCACAGTGTACTCCAGGTGTACCACACCAGGTCACAGTATACTACAAGTGTACCACACCAGGTCACAGTGTACTCCAGGTGTACCACACCAGGTCACAGTATGCTACAAGTGTACCACACCAGGTCACAGTGTACTCCAGGTGTACCACACCAGGTCACAGTGTACTCCAGGTGTACCACACCAGGTCACAGTATACTACAAGTGTACCACACCAGGTCACAGTGTACTCCAGGTGTACCACACCAGGTCACAGTATACTACAAGTGTACCACACCAGGTCACAGTGTACTCCAGGTGTACCACACCAGGTCACAGTGTACTCCAGGTGTACCACACCAGGTCACAGTATACTACAAGTGTACCACACCAGGTCACAGTGTACTCCAGGTGTACCACACCAGGTCACAGTATACTACAAGTGTACCACACCAGGTCACAGTGTACTCCAGGTGTACCACACCAGGTCACAGTGTACTCCAGGTGTACCACACCAGGTCACAGTATACTACAAGTGTACCACACCAGGTCACAGTGTACTCCAGGTGTACCACACCAGGTCACAGTGTACTCCAGGTGTACCACACCAGGTCACAGTGTACTACAGGTGTACCACACCAGGTCACAGTGTACTACAAGCGTACCACACCAGGTCACAGTGTACTGCAGGTGTACCACACCAGGTCACAGTATACTACAAGTGTACCACACCAGGTCACAGTATACTACAAGTATACCACACCAAGTCACAGTGTACTCCAGGTGTACCAAACCAGGTCACAGTATACTCCAGGTGTACCACACCAAGTCACAGTGTACTCCAGGTGTACCACACCAGGTCACAGTGTACTCCAGGTGTACCACACCAGGTCACAGTGTACTCCAGGTGTACCACACCAGGTCACAGTGTACTCCAGGTGTACCACACCAGGTCACAGTATACTACAAGTATACCACACCAAGTCACAGTGTACTCCAGGTGTACCAAACCAGGTCACAGTATACTCCAGGTGTACCACACCAGGTCACAGTGTACTCCAGGTGTACCACACCAGGTCACAGTGTACTCCAGGTGTACCACACTAGGTCACAGTATACTCCAGGTGTACCACACCAGGTCACAGTATACTACAAGTATACCACACCAAGTCACGGTGTACTCCAGGTGTACCACACCAGGTCACAGTGTACTCCAGGTGTACCACACCAGGTCACAGTGTACTACAGGTGTACCACACCAGGTCACAGTATACCACACCAGGTCACAGTGTACTACAGGTGTACCACACCAGGTCACAGTGTACTACAGGTGTACCACACCAGGTCACAGTATACTACAAGTGTAGCACACCAGGTCACAGTGCACTACAGGTGTACCACACCAGGTCACAGTGTACTACAGGTGTACCACACCAGGTCACAGTGTACTACAGGTGTACCACACCAGGTCACAGTATACCACACCAGGTCACAGTGTACTACAGGTGTACCACACCAGGTCACAGTGTACTACAGGTGTACCACACCAGGTCACAGTGTACTACAGGTGTACCACACCAGGTCACAGTGTACTACAGGTGTACCACACCAGGTCACAGTGTACTACAGGTGTACCACACCAGGTCACAGTGTACTCCAGGTGTACCACACCAGGTGACAGTGTACTACAGGTGTACCACACCAGGTCACAGTGTGCTACAAGTGTACCACACCAGGTCACAGTGTACTACAGGTGTACCACACCAGGTCACAGTATACTACAAGTGTACCACACCAGGTCACAGTGTACTACAGGTGTACCACACCAGGTCACAGTATACTACAAGTGTACCACACCAGGTCACAGTGTACTCCAGGTGTACCACACCAGGTCACAGTATACCACACCAGGTCACAGTGTACTACAGGTGTACCACACCAGGTCACAGTATACCACACCAGGTCACAGTATACCACACCAGGTCACAGTATACTACAAGTGTACCACACCAGGTCACAGTGTACTCCAGGTGTACCACACCAGGTCACAGTGTACCACACCAGGTCACAGTGTACTCCAGGTGTACCACACCAAGTCACAGTATACTCCAGGTGTACCACACCAGGTCACAGTGTACTACAGGTGTACCACACCAGGTCACAGTATACTACAAGTGTACCACACCAAGTCACAGTATACTCCAGGTGTACCACACCAAGTCACAGTATACTCCAGGTGTACCACACCAGGTCACAGTGTACTACAGGTGTACCACACCAGGTCACAGTGTACTCCAGGTGTACCACACCAGGTCACAGTGTACTCCAGGTGTACCACACCAGGTCACAGTATACTACAAGTGTACCACACCAGGTCACAGTGTACTCCAGGTGTACCACACCAGGTCACAGTATGCTACAAGTGTACCACACCAGGTCACAGTGTACTCCAGGTGTACCACACCAGGTCACAGTGTACTCCAGGTGTACCACACCAGGTCACAGTATACTACAAGTGTACCACACCAGGTCACAGTGTACTCCAGGTGTACCACACAAGGTCACAGTATACTACAAGTGTACCACACCAGGTCACAGTGTACTCCAGGTGTACCACACCAGGTCACAGTGTACTCCAGGTGTACCACACCAGGTCACAGTATACTACAAGTGTACCACACCAGGTCACAGTGTACTCCAGGTGTACCACACCAGGTCACAGTATACTACAAGTGTACCACACCAGGTCACAGTGTACTCCAGGTGTACCACACCAGGTCACAGTGTACTCCAGGTGTACCACACCAGGTCACAGTATACTACAAGTGTACCACACCAGGTCACAGTGTACTCCAGGTGTACCACACCAGGTCACAGTGTACTCCAGGTGTACCACACCAGGTCACAGTGTACTACAGGTGTACCACACCAGGTCACAGTGTACTACAAGCGTACCACACCAGGTCACAGTGTACTGCAGGTGTACCACACCAGGTCACAGTATACTACAAGTGTACCACACCAGGTCACAGTATACTACAAGTATACCACACCAAGTCACAGTGTACTCCAGGTGTACCAAACCAGGTCACAGTATACTCCAGGTGTACCACACCAAGTCACAGTGTACTCCAGGTGTACCACACCAGGTCACAGTGTACTCCAGGTGTACCACACCAGGTCACAGTGTACTCCAGGTGTACCACACCAGGTCACAGTGTACTCCAGGTGTACCACACCAGGTCACAGTATACTACAAGTATACCACACCAAGTCACAGTGTACTCCAGGTGTACCAAACCAGGTCACAGTATACTCCAGGTGTACCACACCAGGTCACAGTGTACTCCAGGTGTACCACACCAGGTCACAGTGTACTCCAGGTATACCACACCAGGTCACAGTATACTCCAGGTGTACCACACCAGGTCACAGTATACTACAAGTATACCACACCAAGTCACGGTGTACTCCAGGTGTACCACACCAGGTCACAGTATACTCCAGGTGTACCACACCAGGTCACAGTGTACTCCAGGTGTACCACACCAGGTCACAGTGTACTCCAGGTGTACCACACCAGGTCACAGTATACTCCAGGTGTACCACACCAGGTCACAGTATACCACACCAGGTCACAGTGTACTCCAGGTGTACCACACCAGGTCACAGTGTACTCCAGGTGTACCACACCAAGTCACAGTGCACTACCGCACTTAGCTGAGCTGTCGGACCATATTAGAATAATGCTTAAGAGTAAAATTACCGCCATCACTCTACGGAGATTACAACCCATGTTTCACTTACTTGAACATTTTATGTTAACAATTATACAAAACCGTTGTTAAAGAGCAGAATCTTCGGAGCACGACGACGGGTTCGAACTGCCGTCCATAAGCTCACTATCCCAATGGACCATATCCCTAAAATCACGAGAAAATCACAGGCAAATCTTCTGAAAGATTTTTTCATATAAATACCATATTATTGTGATTTCATGATTGACTTGAGCTGTTAGTGGTTTACCTGTAGTTTACTGTGGTTTACCTGCCCTTCTCAAGAGGTGATCCTCTGGAACCTCAGGTGGTGAGAACTGATTACCGACCTTAATCTTATCTGGGTAAGAGACAATTACATTATCCCAGGATAATGGTCTTATGAGGAAGTTCTGAACCAGTATGACTATGGAATCTACGGCAGGGATATGAAGACAGGGAGCTGGGATATGAGGACAATTATATATATATATATATATATATATATATATATATATATATATATATATATATATATATATATATATATATATATATATATATATATATAAATGATTTTGGGTGGACCAAAGCACACACTAGAAATTGAAGAGACGACGACGTTTGGGTCCGTCAAGAATCATTATCAAGTTGATTGTGATAAGACGAGGTAAGCAAGAGAGACGTGAGGAGATGGAAACCCTAGAGGAAGATAAGAACAAGGGCAGAAGGTACGGAAGGTAAGGGGCAATAATTGGAATAAGAAAGAGGTCGTAAAAGAAACAAGAGAAAGAAAAATAAGGATAAAAGGAAGGATAGACTTATGTCAGGTGACGTTTGTTAAGAAGTTTATAACATTAGAGTATATAGTGTTAAAGGGAAGACTCAACAGCAACAACGCCAGGACTCAGGTTCATGTTGGGTATTAGAGCTGAGTCAACAAGACAGAGTCTGTGTTGAGTACAGGCAGGAAACATTATTTTAGAGGAAGACCAATCAAGAGGATGATTAGAATCCCTAAGAACACAGAAGAGAGCATTGTTAGTGTCTGCAGACTTAGCACTTCTCTTGTGTTCCTTAAGTCTGTCATTCAGTGTACGGCCAGTTTCACCAAAGTGTTGGAGAGGACAAGATGAACAGGAAATAGTGTAGACACCAGCAGCATTAGAAGCAGGAGGAGCAGTGTGAACTAGATTGCTAGGAAGTGTGTTAGTTTGTCGTAAGGCGAGATTTATGTCAAGAGGACGAAAGGTATTAGTAAAAGTTTTGAGTTCAGATATGAAGGGAAGGTAGAGCACAGTGCTACTAGTGTTGGAAGCAGGTTTAGGATGAAAGAAATTTCGTTTAGCTTGAGAGTAGACACAGTTGATGATATGCAAAGGGTAACCAAGGCGAGAGAAAGGTTTGTAGATAAAGGCAATTTCAGAATCAGGAAACTGAGGGTCGCTGAGGCGTAGAGCGCGGAGGAAGAGAGAGACGAGGACACTTTTCTTAACAGAAGGAGGATGGTAGGAAAAAAAGTGGGAGGATGGTAGGAAAAGAAGTGAATGTACATGCCACTATGCATGGGTTTGTGGTAGACAGAGAAAGAGAACTCAGACACAGACCTGTGAACATGAACGTCAAGAAAAAGAATGAGGGAATTAGATTCCCACTCAGATTTGAAACAGATGGAAGGAGCCAGATTGTTAAGAGATGCGAGGAAAGGCTGGAAAAGACTAAGGTCATGAGGCCATAGAGCCAAAATGTCATCAACATAGCCAAGCCACAGAAACGGACGAGTATCAACAGTGAGAAGAAGAACAGTTTCGAAGTATTCCATGTAGAGGCTGGCAAGAACATGGGAGAGAGGGGAACCCAGAACCACACCACAAAGAGAGAGAGAGAGAGAGAGAGAGAGAGAGAGAGAGAGAGAGAGAGAGAGAGAGAGAGAGAGAGAGAGAGAGAGAGAGAGAGAGAGAGAAGGAGAGAAGGAGAGAGAGAGAGAGAGAGAGAGAGAGAGAGAGAGAGAGAGAGAGAGAGAGAGAGAAAGAGAGAGGAGCCTGGTCCTCCTCACTGTGTTTGCTACTGGGATTGAAGATTCGTTCCTGAGCCGCTGTTGACACACTCTTGGTGGTGTTGTTGGTGGTGTTGTTGGTGGTGTTGTTGTTGTTGGTGGTGGTTGTGGTGTTGTTGTTGTTGTTGGTGGTGGTTGTGGTGTTGTTGTAACGGGGGGGTGGGGGAAAACAGCTCTCTTTTGTCCATTACCCCGCCCCCAGTTAACTCTTCTAGAGCACCCCCAGAGTTCCTGCCACAACCTCTCTAGTTCAACACCTTGTACCCTGGGTACTTGACCACCTTGGTGCTACACCCACAAGGCCTTGTACCTGATCCGCTGCCCGCAACTCCACAGAACTCTAGAACATTTCACTGCCACAAACGTATAAGAGAACCGAAAGGAAAGAAATGGATAATGAGGTAATGAGTGAGGGTTTGGGGTGAGGGAGGTAGAGAGGTGGTAGGAGTAGGTGGGAGGAGTAAGGAGGGTCGTCAGGTGAAAGGGGGAGAGAAGCGGAAAGAGAGGAGAGGGAGTAGGAGGTAGAAGGGTAGATAGGTAGAATAGAAAAGTAGATAGTAGAAGGGCTGCCACCAGTCAACTGGAATCATGTTCCATGTAAGATACTGTAAGTCCATAACTCCAGAGTAATCTACACACAGGTTTGCCATATATCAGCAATTCCAAGAACTCGGCAACACAATTAAAATCAAATTAAAAGTAAGTGAATCTATTATTTATTTAGCATGATAAATATCAGAATTCAACCCATCGAACTGAAGGTTCATTATTAATATACAAAGTGAGTCATTACCCAAGAATTCGATACCACTACAGCTGTCTACTCCCTGAGTCACACAACACTAGTAAACACGACTAAGTCACCTGCACAGTCACTCAGCGAGGACTGAGTCAAAGTTGCATAGAGAGGGGGGGGGAGGGTCTGCAGTTGTCAAGCAGTTGTCAAGCAGTCACCCCCCCCCCCGTCCGGCCGACAGCCTATCTCGGCTGCTGTCTTCTGCTCTGCTCTGATAGGAGAGCAGCAGAGCTCTGGTGCTCTCCTATCGCTCTCCTGTCTAGTGTACAGCTCCCTGGTATTTATTGGGGACCAACTAGCTAACTCCGCCCACAAGTAGATAGTCCCAGGCACTCTACCAAGCCACACCTACAACAGGCGGGTTGTTTGAAGGACCCACCGGCTACCCGCCTGCAATTATGAGCTTAGCAGCAACCAGGTCAACTTCACACGACCTGACCTAGGTCACTTCGTGGCCATTACTACTGTACAGGTGTGACTTTCAGGTGTTGTTGGTGGTGTTGTTGGTGTTGTTGTTGTTGTTGGTGTTGATGGTGGTGATGTTAATGGTGTTATTGTTGGTGTTGTTGTTGGTGTTGGTGGTGTTGTTGGTGTTGTTGTTGGTGTTGATGGTGGTGATGTTAATGGTGTTATTGTTGGTGTTGTTGTTGGTGTTGGTGGTGTTGTTGGTGTTGTTGTTGGTGTTGATGGTGGTGATGTTAATGGTGTTATTGTTAGTGTTGTTGTTGGTGTTGGTGGTGTTGTTGGTGTTGTTGTTGGTGTTGATGGTGGTGATGTTAATGGTGTTGTTGTTGGTGTTGGTGTTGGTGGTGTTGTTGGTGTTGTTGTTGGTGTTGTTGTTGGTGTTGTTGTTGGTGTTGTTGTTGGTGTTGTTGTTGGTGGTGTTGGTGTTGATGTTGGTGTTGTTGTTGTTGGTGGTGTTGCTGGTGTTGGTGTTGTTGTTGGTGTTGATGTTGGTGTTGTTGTTGTTAGTGGTGTTGTTGTTGTTGGTGTTGTTGGTGTTATTGTTGGTGTTGTTGTTGGTGTTGTTGGTGTTGTTGTTGGTGTTGGTGGTGTTGTTGGTGTTGTTGTTGGTGGTGTTGTTGGTGTTGTTGTTGGTGGTGTTGTTGGTGTTGTTGTTGGTGGTGTTGTTGGTGTTGTTGTTGGTGTTGTTGGTGTTGTTGTTGGTGTTGTTGTTGGTGTTGTTGTTGGTGTTGTTGTTGGTGTTGTTGTTGGTGGTGTTGTTAGTGTTGTTGTTGGTGGTGTTGTTGGTGTTGTTGTTGGTGGTGTTGTTGGTGTTGTTGTTGGTGTTGTTGGTGTTGTTGTTGGTGGTGTTGGTGTTGTTGTTGGTGGTGTTGTTGGTGTTGTTGTTGGTGGTGTTGTTGGTGTTGTTGTTGGTGTTGTTGGTGTTGTTGTTGGTGTTGTTGGTGTTGTTGTTGGTGTTGTTGTTGGTGTTGTTGTTGGTGGTGTTGTTGGTGGTGGTGTTGGTGGTGGTGTTGGTGTTGATGTTGGTGTTGTTGTTGTTGGTGGTGTTGCTGGTGTTGGTGTTGTTGTTGGTGTTGATGTTGGTGTTGTTGTTGTTAGTGGTGTTGTTGTTGTTGGTGTTGGTGGTGTTGTTGGTGTTATTGTTGTTGGTGGTGGTGTTGTTGGTGTTGTTGTTGGTGTTGTTGTTGTTGGTGTTGGTGTTGGTGTTGGTGTTGTTGTTGGTGTTGGTGTTGTTGTTGTTGTTGTTGTTGGTGTTGGTGTTGGTGGTGGTGTTGGTGTTGTTGGTGTTGGTGTTGGTGTTGTTGTTGTTAGTGGTGTTGTTGTTGTTGGTGTTGGTGGTGGTGTTGGTGTTGTTGGTGTTGATGTTGGTGTTGTTGTTGTTAGTGGTGTTGTTGTTGTTGGTGTTGGTGGTGGTGTTGGTGTTGTTGGTGTTGGTGTTGGTGTTGTTGTTGGTGTTGTTGTTGTTGGTGTTGGTGTTGTTGTTGGTGTTGTTGTTGTTGGTGTTGTTGTTGTTGGTGTTGGTGTTGGTCGTGGTGTTGGTGTTGTTGGTGTTGGTGTTGCTGTTGTTGGTGTTGGTGTTGGTGTTGTTGTTGTTGTTGGTGTTGTTGTTGGTGTTGTTGTTGTTGGTGTTGGTGTTGTTGGTGGTGGTGTTGTTGGTGGTGTTGTTGGTGTTGGTGGTGTTGTTGTTGGTGTTGGTGTTGTTGGTGTTGTTAATGTTGGTGTTGGTGTTGGTGTTGGTGTTGTTGGTGTTGTTAATGTTGGTGTTGGTGTTGGTGTTGGTGGTGTTGGTGTTGGTGTTGTTGGTGTTGGTGTTGGTGTTGTTGTTGGTGTTGTTGTTGGTGTTGTTGTTGTTGGTGTTGGTGGTGTTGTTGGTGGTGTTGGTGTTGGTGGTGTTGGTGGTGCTGTTGGTGTTGTTGGTGTTGGTGGTGTTGTTGGTGGTGTTGTTGTTGTTGGTGGTGTTGTTGGTGTTGTTGGTGGTGTTGTTAATGTTGGTGTTGGTGGTGTTCTTGGTGTTGTTGGTGGTGTTGTTGTTGTTGGTGGTGGTGGTGTTGTTATTGGTGTTGTTGTTGTTGTTGGTGTTGGTGGTGTTGTTGGTGTTGTTGGTGTTGTTGTTGTTGTTGGTGTTGGTGTTGTTGTTAGTGTTGGTGGTGTTGTTGGTGGTGGTGTTGGTGTTGTTGTTGGTGTTGTTGTTGTTGGTGTTGGTGGTGGTGTTGTTGGTGTTGGTGGTGTTGTTGGTGTTGTTGGTGGTGTTGGTGTTGTTGTTGGTGTTGGTGTTGTTGGTGTTGTTGGCGGTGTTGGTGGTGTTGTTGTTGTTGTTGGTGTTGGTGTTGTTATTGGTGTTGTTGTTGGTGTTGTTGTTGGTGTTGGTGTTGTTGGTGTTGGTGTTGTTGATGTTGTTGGTGGTGTTGGTGGTGTTGGTGTTGTTGGTGTTGGTGTTGGTGTTGTTGATGTTGTTGGCGGTGTTTTTGGTGTTGGTGTTGTTGGTGTTGGTGTTGTTGATGTTGTTGGTGGTGTTGGTGGTGTTGGTGTTGTTGGTGGTGTTGGTGTTGGTGGTGTTGGTGGTGGTGTTGGTGGTGTTGTTGCTGGTGTTGTTGGTGGTGGTGTTGTTGGTGTTGTTGTTGGTGTTGTTGTTGGTGTTGTTGGTGGTGTTGGTGTTGTTGGTGTTGTTGTTGGTGTTGGTGGTGTTGTTGGTGTTGGTGGTGTTGTTATTGGTGGTGTTGTTGGTGGTGGTGTTGTTGTTGGTGTTGTTGTTGTTGGTGTTGTTGTTGTTGGTGTTGGTGTTGTTGTTGTTGGTGGTGGTGGTGTTGTTGGTGTTGTTGTTGGTGTTGTTGTTGGTGTTGTTGGTGGTGTTGGTGTTGGTGGTGTTGGTGTTGGTGTTGGTGGTGCTGTTATTGGTGGAGTTGTTGTTGGTGGTGTTGTTGTTGGTGGTGTTGTTGGTGGTGGTGTTGGTGTTGGTGTTGTTGTTGGTGTTGGTGTTGGTGGTGTTGTTGGTGTTGGTGGTGCTGTTATTGGTGGTGTTGTTGGTGGTGTTGTTGTTGTTGTTGTTGTTGGTGGTGGTGTTGTTGGTGGTGTTGTTGGTGTTGTTGTTGGTGTTGTTGTTGGTGTTGTTGGTGGTGTTGGTGTTGGTGGTGTTGGTGTTAGTGTTGGTGGTGTTGTTATTGGTGGTGTTGTTGGTGGTGGTGTTGTTGTTGGTGGTGTTGTTGTTGGTGGTGGTGTTGGTGTTGGTGGTGTTGTTGGTGTTGTTGGTGGTGTTGGTGTTGGTGTTGTTGGTGTTGGTGGTGTTGTTGGTGTTGATGTTGGTGTTGTTGTTGTTGGTGGTGTTGGTGGTGTTGTTGGTGTTGTTGGTGGTGTTGGTGTTGGTGTTGTTGTTGGTGTTGTTGTTGTTGGTGTTGTTGGTGGTGGTGGTGTTGTTTTGGTGTTGGTGTTGGTGGTGTTGTTGTTGTTGGTGTGACTTTCAGATGTTGTTGGTGGTGTTGTTGGTGGTGTTGTTGGTGGTGTTGGTGGTAGTGTTGTTGGTGTTGGTGTTGTTGTTGTTGGTGGTGTTGGTGTTGGTGTTGTTGGTGGTGTTGTTGTTGGTGGTGGTGTTGTTGGTGATGGTGTTGGTGGTGTTGTTGTTGGTGGTGGTGTTGTTGTTGTTGGTGGTGTTGGTGTTGTTGGTGGTGGTGTTGTTGGCGGTGGTGTTGGTGGTGGTGGTGTTGTTGGTGGTGTTGTTAGTGTTGGTGATGTTGTTGTTGGTGTTGTTGTTGTTGGTGGTGGTGTTGTTGTTGGTGTTGTTGTTGGTGTTGTTGTTGTTGTTGGTGTTGTTGTTGGTGGTGTTGTTGGTGTTGTTGGTGGTGGTGGTGTTGTTGTTGTTGGTGGTGTTGTTGTTGATGTTGGTGTTGTTGGTGGTGTTGTTGTTGGTGGTGTTGTTGGTGGTGGTGTTGGTGGTGTTGTTGTTGTTGTTGTTAGTGGTTTTGATGGTGGTGTTGTTGATGGTGTTGTTGTTGGTGTTGATGGTGGTGTTGTTGATGTTGTTGGTGGTGTTGTTGATGGTGGTGTTGTTGTTGGTGGTGTTGTTGGTGTTGTTGGTGGTGGTGTTGTTGGTGGTGTTGTTAGTGTTGGTGATGTTGTTGTTGGTGTTGTTGTTGTTGTTGTTGTTGGTGGTGGTGGTGTTGTTGTTGTTGGTGTTGTTGTTGTTGGTGGTGTTGTTGTTGGTGGTGGTGTTGTTGGTGGTGTTGTTGTTGGTGTTGGTGGTGGTGTTGTTGTTGGTGGTGTTGTTGTTGGTGTTGGTGGTGTTGTTGTTGGTGTTGGTGTTGTTGGTGTTGTTGTTGTTGGTGTTGGTTTGGTGGTGTTGTTGTTGTTGTTGGTGGTGGTGGTGTTGTTGTTGGTTTTGGTGGTGTTGTTGTTAGTTTTGGTGGTGTTGTTGTTGGTGTTGTTGGTGTTGTTGTTGGTGGTGGTGTTGGTTTTGGTGGTGTTGTTGTTGGTGTTGTTGTTGTTGTTGTTGGTGGTGGTGTTGTTGGTGTTGGTTTTGGTGGTGTTGTTGTTGTTGGTGTTGTTGTTGTTGGTGGTGGAGTTGTTGTTGGTGTTGTTGTTGGTGGTGTTGTTGGTGGTGGTGTTGTTGGTGTTGTTGTTGTTGGTGGTGGTGTTGTTGGTGTTGTTGGTGGTGGTGTTGTTGGTGTTGGTGTTGGTGGTGTTGTTGTTAGTGGTGTTGATGGTGGTGTTGTTGGTGGTGTTGGTGTTGTTGTTGGTGTTGATGGTGGTGTTGTTGTTGGTGTTGTTGTTGTTGTTGGTGTTGTTGTTGGTGTTGGTGTTGGTGTTGTTGTTTGTGGTGTTGTTGTTGGTGGTGTTGTTGTTGGTGTTGGTGTTGTTGTTGTTGGTGGTGTTGTTGTTGGTGTTGGTGGTGTTGTTGTTGGTGTTGTTGTTGGTGTTGTTATTGGTGTTGGTGTTGTTGGTGTTGTTGTTGTTGGTGTTGGTTTGGTGGTGTTGTTGGTGTTGTTGTTGGTGTAGGTGGTGTTGTTGGTTTTGGTGGTGTTGTTGTTGGTTTTGGTGGTGTTGTTGTTGTTGGTGTTGTTGTTGGTGTAGTTGTTGGTGGTGGTGTTGGTGTTGGTTTTGGTGGTGTTGTTGTTGGTGTTGTTGTTGTTGGTGGTGTTGTTGGTGGTGTTGTTGTTGTTAGTGGTGTTGTTGGTGGTGGTGTTGTTGGTGGTGGTGTTGTTGGTGGTGGTGTTGTTGGTGGTGTTGGTGTTGTTGTTGTTGGTGTTGTTGGTGGTGTTGGTGTTGGTGTTGTTGTTGGTGTTGTTGTTGTTGGTGTTGTTGGTGGTGTTGTTGGTGGTGTTGGTGGTGTTGTTGGTGTTGTTGGTGGTGTTGGTGGTGGTGTTGTTGGTGGTGGTGTTGTTGGTGGTGTTGTTGGTGGTGTTGTTGGTGTTGGTGGTGTTGTTGGTGTTGCTGTTGGTGTTGTTGGTGGTGTTGTTGGTGTTGTTGGTGGTGGTGTTGTTGGTGGTGGTGTTGTTGTTGGTGGTGGTGGTGTTGTTGGTGGTGGTGGTGTTGTTGGTGGTGTTGGTGTTGTTGTTGGTGGTGTTGGTGTTGTTGTTGGTGTTGTTGTTGTTGTTGGTGGTGTTGTTGGTGGTGGTGTTGGTGGTGGTGTTGTTGGTGGTGTTGTTGTTGGTGGTGGTGGTGTTGTTGGTGGTGTTGGTGTTGTTGTTGTTGGTGGTGTTGTTGATGGTGGTGTTGTTGTTGTTGGTGGTGTTGTTGTTGGTGGTGTTGTTGTTGTTGTTGTTGGTGGTGTTGTTGTTGTTGGTGGTGGTGTTGTTGGTGGTGGTGTTGTTGCTGTCGTTGTTGTTGTTGTTGTTGTTAGTGGTGGTGGTGTTGTTGGTGGTGTTGTTGGTGGTGCTGTTGGTGGTGGTGGTGTTGTTGTTGGTGGTGTTGTTAGTGGTGGTGGTGTTGTTGGTGGTGTTGTTGTTGGTGGTGTTGTTGATGGTGGTGTTGTTGTTGTTGGTGGTGTTGTTGTTGGTGGTGTTGTTGTTGTTGTTGTTGGTGGTGTTGTTGTTGTTGGTGGTGGTGCTGTTGGTGGTGGTGTTGTTGCTGTCGTTGTTGTTGTTGTTGTTGTTGTTAGTGGTGGTGGTGTTGTTGGTGGTGGTGTTGTTGCTGTCGTTGTTGTTGTTGTTGTTGTTGTTAGTGGTGGTGGTGTTGTTGGTGGTGGTGTTGTTGCTGTCGTTGTTGTTGTTGTTGTTGTTGTTAGTGGTGGTGGTGTTGTTGGTGGTGTTGTTGGTGGTGCTGTTGGTGGTGTTGTTGGTGGTGCTGTTGGTGGTGTTGGTGGTGTTGTTGCTGTCGTCGTTGTTGTTGTTGTTAGTGGTGGTGGTGTTTTTTATTATTATTATTATTATTATTTTCTACCACAGACGTGGCCACACATTTACAATGCTAACCAGCATATATACATTTTCTTCTGTCCTCCATGGACAGGGTGAGAGATGTGTTAAACATATAGTTCAAGTGTTTATTGAATAATCAACCACAGAAGGTGATTCGGTGCTTTTAAAATGCTAAGCTAACCTACATACGTAAATACATAGATACACAGATTTACGTATGTCCTACATAAAGTGTTAGATGTGTCTTTTACATAGTGTTATTAATGTACATTCACAAAGGTGAAATGTAATTCTGATCAGCTTCCATATATACTTTATACCCATACATATACATACACACACATATACATACATATATACACACACACATGCATTCACATACATCTGTCTCATTTTCTCTGACAGGGTGAGATAGCTGATAAAGAAACTAGTGTGCAATTAAGCACTTAATCACTGAAGGTGATGAAGGTGCTTTTAGAAGCTCAGGTTATATAGTTACATCATATATATGGTGGTGTTGTTGTTGGTGGCGGTGTTGTTGGTGGTGTTGTTGGTGGTGTTGTTGGTGGTGGTGTTGTTGGTGTTGTTGTTGTTGGTGGCGGTGTTGGTGGTGGTGGTGGTGGTGTCGGTGTTGTTGGTGTTGTTGGGTGTTGGTGGTGTTGTTGGTGGTGTTGTTGTTGGTGGTGGTGGTGTTGGTGTTGTTGTTGGTGGTGGTGTTGGTGTTGTTGGTGGTGTTATTGGTGTTGGTGTTGGTGGTGGTGGTGTTGTTGGTGTTGGTTGTGGTGGTGGTGTTGGTGTTGTTTGTGGTGTTATTGGTGTTGGTGTTGGTGGTGTTGTTGGTGGCGGTGTTGTTGTTGGTGGTGGCGGTGTTGTTGTTGGTGGCGGTGTTGTTGGTGTTGGTGGTGATGTTGGTGTTGTTGTTGGTGGTGTTGGTGGCGGTGTTGTTGTTGGTGTTGTTGGTGGTGGTGGTGTTTTTGTTGGTGGTGTTGTTGGTGGTGGTGATGTTTTTGTTGGTGGTGTTGTTGGTGGTTTTGGTGTTGTTGGTGGTGGTGTTGTTGTTGGTGGTGAAGTTGTTGTTGGTGGCGGTGTTGTTGGTGGTGTTGTTGGTGTTGGAGTTGTTGTTGGTGGCGGTGTTGTTGTTGTTGGTGGTGGTGTTGATGGTGGTGGTGTTGATGGTGGCGTTGATGGTGGTGTTGGTGGTGGTGTTGTTGGTGGTGGTGCTGGTGTTGGTGGTGGTGATGCTGGTGTTGTGTTGTTGGTGTTGGTTGTGGTGTTGGTGTTGTTGGTGGTGTTGTTGGGTGTTGGTGTTGTTGGTGGTGTTGTTGGTGTTGGTGTTGTTGGTGTTGTTGGTGGTGGTGTTGTTGGTGTTGTTGGTTGTGGTGTTGTTGTTGTTGTTGGTGTTGTTGGTGTTGGTGGCGGTGTTGTTGGTGTTGGTGGTGTTGGTGTTGTTGTTGTTGTTGGTGGTGGTGTTGTTGGTGTTGTTGGTGGTGGTGTTGGTGTTGTTGGTGTTGGTGTTGGTGGTGTTGGTGTTGTTGGTGTTGTTGATGTTGGTGTTGTTGGTGGTGTTGTTGGTGGTGCTGTGGGTGTTGGTGGTGGTGTTGTTGGTGTTGGTCGTGGTGTTGTTGGTGGCGGTGTTGGTGTTGGTGGTGTTGTTGGTGTTGGTGTTGTTGGTGTTGGTGGTGTTGGTGTTGTTGGTGGTGTTGTTGGTGGTGCTGTGGGTGTTGGTGGTGGTGTTGTTGGTGTTGGTCGTGGTGTTGTTGGTGGCGGTGTTGGTGGTGTTGTTGGTGGTTTTGGTGTTGTTGGTGTGTTGTTGGTGTTGGTGGCGGTGTTGTTGGTGTTGGTGCTGGTGTTGGTGTTGTTGGTGTTGGTGGTGGTGTTGTTGGTGGTGGTGGTGGTGTTGTTGGTGGTGTTGTGGGTGTTGGTGGTGTTTTTGGTGTTGGTCGTGGTGGTGTCAGCACTTAAATCTGCAGATATAGCTCCGTTGCACAAGGGGGGGAGTAAAGCCTTGGCAAAAAATTATAGGCTAGTTGCACTAACATCACACATAATAAAAGTGTTTGAAAGAGTGATTAGGAATCAGATTTCTAGTTTTATGGAAAACAATGAATTGCACAATCCAGGACAACATGGATTTAGAGCGGGAAGATCCTGTCTGTCACAGTTACTCAACCACTATGACAAAATCACAGAAGCCCTAGAAGAAAAGCAAAATGCAGATGTTGTATACACAGACTTTGCAAAGGCGTTCGACAAATGTGACCATGGGGTGATAGCTCACAAAATGAGGTCAATGGGAATAACTGGAAAAGTAGGACGCTGGATACTCAATTTCCTGTCGAACAGAACACAAAGAGTAACAGTCAATCAGATAAAATCGAGTCCAAGCGATGTTAAAAGCTCTGTACCTCAAGGTACAGTCCTTGCACCGCTACTGTTCCTTATTCTCATATCTGATATAGACAAAAATACACGCCACAGCTTCGTGTCGTCCTTTGCAGATGACACAAAAATCAGCATGAAAATTACCTCTGCTGAAGACATTGAAAAACTACAAGCAGATGTCAACAAAGTTTTTGATTGGGCAGCAGAAAATAACATGATGTTTAACAGTGATAAATTTCAGGTACTCAGGTACGGCAAAAATGAGGATCTGAAACATAATACAGGGTACAAAACACAATCGAATCTTCCCATAGTAGGAAAACAGCATGTCAAGGATTTGGGAATAATGATGTCCGACGATCTAACGTTTAGGGAGCATAACCAAGCAAATATCGCGTCAGCCAGAAAAATGATCGGATGGATTACGAGAACTTTCAAATCCAGGGATCCCATCACAATGGTTGTACTCTTCAAGTCACTTGTGCTGTCCCGTCTCGAGTACTGCTCAGTACTCACTTCCCCCTTCAGAGCAGGAGAGATTGCTGAAATAGAGGGAATACAGAGAACATATACGGCACGCATAGACGAGATAAAACACCTAAATTATTGGGATCGTCTCAAAGCTCTCCAAATGTACTCTCTAGAAAGGAGACGAGAGAGATACCAAATAATATACACCTGGAAAATACTGGAGGGTCAGGTCCCAAATCTACACAGTAAAATAACAACGTACTGGAGTGAACGATATGGAAGAAAATGCAAGATTGAACCTGTGAAGAGCAGAGGTGTCATAGGCACAATCAGAGAGCACTGTATAAACATCAGGGGTCCGCGGTTGTTCAACGTCCTCCCAGCGAGCATAAGAAATATTGCCGGAACAACCGTGGACATCTTCAAGAGAAAACTGGACGGTTTTCTAAGAGAAGTTCCGGATCAGCCGGGCTGTGGTGGGTACGTGGCCCTGCGGGCCGCTCCAAGCAACAGCCTGGTGGACCAAACTCTCACAAGTCGAGCCTGGCCTCGGGCCGGGCTTGGGGAGTAGAAGAACTCCCAGAACCCCATCAACCAGGTGTTGGTGTTGTTGTTGCTGGTGGTGTTCGTGGTGGCGATGCTGGTTGTGGTGTTGTTGTTGTTGGTGGTGGTGTTGTTGTTGGTGGCGGTGTTGTTGGTGTTGTTGTTGTTGATAGTGGTGTTGTTGTTGTTGGTGGCGGCGGTGTTGTTGTTGGTGGTGTTGTTGGTGGTGTTGTTGGTGTTGTTGTTGGTGTTGTTGGTGGTGGTGGTGTTGTTGGTGGTGATGCTGGTGGTGGTGTTGTTGGTGGTGATGCTGGTGGTGGTGGTGTTGGTGGTGATGCTGGTGTTGGTGGTGTTGTTGGTGGTGGTGTTGTTAGTGGTGGTGTTGGTAATGCTGGTGGTGTTGCTAGTGGTGGTGGTGGTGATGATGTTGGTGGTGGTGTTGTTGTTGGTGGCGGTGTTGTTGGTGGTGTTGTTGGTGTTGATAGTGGTGTTGTTGTTGGTGGTGGCGGCGGTGTTGTTGTTGGTGGTGGTGTTGTTGGTGGTGTTGTTGGTGTTGTTGTTGGTGTTAGTAGTTGTGATGCTGGTGGTGGTGGTGTTGTTGTTGGTGGTGGTGTTGTTGGTGTTGGTGGTGATGCTGGTGGTGGTGTTGGTGGTGATGCTGGTGGTGGTGTTGTTGGTGGTGTTGGTGGTGATGCTGGTGGTGGTGGTGTTGTTGGTGGTGTTGGTGGTGATGCTGGTGGTGGTGTTGTTGGTGGTGTTGGTGGTGATGCTGGTGGTGGTGTTGTTAGTGGTGGTGTTGGTGATGCTGGTGGTGGTGTTGTTGGTGGTGTTGGTGGTGATGCTGGTGGTGGTGTTGTTAGTGGTGGTGTTGGTGATGCTGGTGGTGGTGTTGTTAGTGGTGGTGTTGGTGATGTTGGTGGTGATGTTGTTAGTGGTGGTGGTGGTGATGATGTTGGTGGTGGTGTTGTTGGTGGTGTTGGTGGTGATGCTGGTGGTGGTGTTGGTGGTGATGCTGGTGGTGGTGTTGTTGGTGGTGTTGGTGGTGATGCTGGTGGTGGTGGTGTTGTTGGTGGTGTTGGTGGTGATGCTGGTGGTGGTGTTGTTGGTGGTGTTGGTGGTGATGCTGGTGGTGGTGTTGTTAGTGGTGGTGTTGGTGATGCTGGTGGTGGTGTTGTTGGTGGTGTTGGTGGTGATGCTGGTGGTGGTGTTGTTAGTGGTGGTGTTGGTGATGCTGGTGGTGGTGTTGTTAGTGGTGGTGTTGGTGATGTTGGTGGTGATGTTGTTAGTGGTGGTGGTGGTGATGATGTTGGTGGTGGTGTTGGTGTTGGTGGTGTTGTTGGTGTTCTTGGTGGTTGTGGTGGTGTTGATGGTGGGTCAGGTGTGGTGGGTAGGAAGGTCTCCTGCCTCCCCTCCCTCCCACGTGTCTTCCCTACACCTAGTAACGTAGGTTTACAGCCCAATTATACCCTGTAAGGTAGGCCTACATGGTTGTGTATATAGGGGGGTGAGGGGTACCTGAGGGGGGTAAGGGGGTTAGGGGGGTGTGAGGGGGTGAGGGAGGGGGGGGGGACACCCAGAGGTGCTCGCTAGTCACCTGCGAAGTATTGATCTGGACCCCCATCTTGTCGCCACCCCGTGACTCTAAAATAGTCTCCGTACTCTTGTGCACCTGGTCACACACCTGGTCACACACCTGGCCATACACCTGGTCACACACCTGGTCACACACCTGGTCACACATCTGGCCATACACCTGGTCACACACCTGGTCACACACCTGGCCACACACCTGGTCACACATCTGGTCATACACCTGGTCACACACCTGGTCACAAACCTGGTCATACACCTGGTCACACACCTGGTCATACACCTGGTCATACACCTGGTCACACACCTGGTCACACACCTGGTCACACACCTGGTCACACACCTGGTCACACATCTGGTCACACATCTGGTCACACACCTGGTCACACACCTGGTCACACATCTGGTCACACACCTGGTCACACATCTGGTCATACACCTGGTCATACATCTGGCCATACACCTGGTCACACACCTGGTCACACACCTGGTCATACACCTGGTCACACACCTGGTCACACACCTGGTCACACATCTGGTCACACATCTGGTCACACACCTGGTCATACACCTGGTCACACATCTGGCCATACACCTGGCCATACACCTGGTCACACACCTGGTCACACACCTGGTCACACATCTGGCCATACACCTGGTCACACACCTGGTCACACACCTGGCCACACACCTGGTCACACATCTGGTCACACACCTGGTCATACACCTGGTCACACACCTGGTCACACATCTGGTCACACACCTGGTCATACACCTGGTCATACACCTGGTCACACATCTGGCCATTCACCTGGTCATACACCTGGTCACACACCTGGCCACACACCTGGCCACACACCTGGCCACACACCTGGTCATACACCTGGTCATACACCTGGTCACACACCTGGTCACACACCTGGTCACACATCTGGTCACACATCTGGTCACACACCTGGTCATACACCTGGTCACACATCTGGCCATACACCTGGTCACACACCTGGTCACACACCTGGTCATGCACCTGGTCACACACCTGGTCACACACCTGGTCATACACCTGGTCACACACCTGGTCACACATCCTGTTCACACACCTGGTCACACACCTGGTCACACACCTGGTCATACACCTGGTCTGTCACACACCTGGTCTGTCATACACCTGGTTAGTCATACACCTTGCTGGTCAGCGATACACCTGGTTAGTCATACACTTGATCGATCATACACTAAGTCACTTTGGTTTGGCTGACTAGGCATATGGCATACAAGCATACTGTCAACAAGAGAGAGAGAGAGAGAGAGAGAGAGAGAGAGAGAGAGAGAGAGAGAGAGACAGACAGACAGACAGAGAGAGAGAGAGAGACAGACAGACAGACAGAGAGAGAGAGAGAGACAGACAGACAGAGAGAGAGAGACAGACAGAGTCTCAGAATCCACAAGACATTAAATCAAAGGTCAAACCATGACTAACCGCCCTCACCAGACCCACATAAATGACACACCCATCATTAATAATTTATACCAAACTTCTGTGACCTGAAGCGTGTGGACCAATGAGGGCTGGCACATGTGTCGCTCTGAGACACCTGTCAGATACACACCTGCCTCGCCTCCTCCTAACTACCTGGAAAAACTCACCTGCTCAAGTCTTCTGAAATTATCAGGTAAACAATTGAAACGTTAAACAAAGCTCAGATTTCAAAATAATCGGTCAAACGAGCAACTGTGATCATTTAATCGGTCAAATGGGCAACATTATTGCATTTTCTTCCTTATTGGAGAGGTTAGGTGAGAATATGATGAAGGTTAGGTTAGGTCAGGTTGGGTCAGATTGCTAGCAACATTATATTAGTCTGAAGATACGTGAAAGTTTCTATGTTTATCTTTTAGACGTGAAAGGTGTGACGTCACAGAGCCAGAACGATAGTTTCTAGAGGCGAGAGAACCAGCCAATGAGAACCCAGTTCTTGGCCGGGGAGTCTGACGTAATCTTGAGCGACGTCACGCTACCAGGGGGCAACCCTCTGATGTAGATCTCGGGGACACGAGGATGTCACTCCTGTGCTTGACGTGGTGGGAGATACAGCATCCGCGGACGCTTGTGGGAGATACAGCATCCGCGGACGCTTGTGGGAGATGCAGCATCTACGGACGCTTGTGGGAGATGCAGCATCCACGGACGCTTGTGGGAGATGCATCATCCACGGACGCTTGTGGGAGATGTATCATCCACGGACGCTTGTGGGAGATGCAGCATCCACGGACGCTTGTGGGAGATACAGCATCCACGGACGCTTGTGGGAGATACAGCATCCACGGACGCTTGTGGGAGATACAGCATCCGCGGACGCTTGTGGGAGATGCATCATCCACGGACGCTTGTGGGAGATGCAGCATCCACGGACGCTTGTGGGAGATGCATCATCCACGGACGCTTGTGGGAGATGCAGCATCCACGAACGCTTGTGGGAGATGCAGCATCCACGGACGCTTGTGGGAGATGCAGCATCCACGGACGCTTGTGGGAGATGCATCATCCACGGACGCTTGTGGGAGATGCAGCATCCACGGACGCTTGTGGGAGATACAGCTTCCACGGACGCTTGTGGGAGATACAGCATCCACGGACGCTTGTGGGAGATACAGCATCCACGGACGCTTGTGGGAGATACAGCATCCACGGACGCTTGTGGGAGATACAGCATCCGCGGACGCTTGTGGGAGATGCATCATCCACGGACGCTTGTGGGAGATGTAGCATCCACGGACGCTTGTGGGAGATGCATCATCCACGGACGCTTGTGGGAGATGCAGCATCCACGAACGCTTGTGGGAGATGCAGCATCCACGGACGCTTGTGGGAGATGCAGCATCCACGGACGCTTGTGGGAGATGCAGCATCCACGGACGCTTGTGGGAGATGCAGCATCCGCGGACGCTTGTGGGAGATGCAGCATCCACGGACGCTTGTGGGAGATGCATCATCCACGGACGCTTGTGGGAGATGCATCATCCACGGACGCTTGTGGGAGATGCAGCATCCACGTACGCCAGTTTGATCTCCAGGACGAATTCTGACTGCACGTCCGTATGTCCGTGAGCCTTGGGACACTGGATATCCCATGCAGTGTAAACGAAGCATCTACTCTATTACGAAACCCGTACATCTTCCCTCGATCAGCGGCTTAATTTGCATTTATCAAACATTTTACAAGCTTGGACCGTCACAACTCAAGGTTGTAATTGTTATAGACAACCTCACAGTGCTTTTGAGCTCTTAAACGGTTTAATAAATACAAAGCTGCTATGATTGAGTAAAGATCTACAGGTTTCGTTAAAGGAATTATTAATGCTTGCATAATCAAGGCCTAGGAAACCGCTTATGAAAGTGAAGAGGATCTGTGAGGTATGTTAGTCCGAATGTTGCTGGAATGTTGGGGTGAAGTGGTCTGAATGTTGTAGGAATGTTGGGGTGAAGTGGTCTGAATGTTGTAGGAATGTTGGGGTGAAGTGGTCTGAATGTTGTGGGTGGTGAGGTGGTCTGAATGTTGTTGGAATGTTGGGGGTGAGGTGGTCCGAATGTTGTAGGAATGTTGTGGTGAACCACAAGGAGGCGCGGGGGAGCTTGAGGTGTGTGTTAGTGACGAGAAGAGCGTCGTCAAGGAGACAGGGAACAAAGGGACAGTGACCTCAGGAACACCGGAATACCTGACATTCCAAATGAATTTATCTCTCAGAGGGAAAAGTGTAGTAGAACTGTGAGGTAAAGTCGTGTGTACGGTGAAGACCAGAGGAGTGGAGGCATCGAGCACCAGTGGTGCTTCACGGACAGTGACCAGCTTGTTAACTTGGTCACGGTCCCTCTACCCTCACTACTGACCTACCACAGGGGGCCTCACGGCTGAGTGGACAGCGCTCGGTATTCGTAATTTTAAGGTTCCGGGTTTGATCCCCGGCGGAGGCCGGAACAAATGGACAGTTTCTTTCGCCCTGATGTTCCTGTTCATCTAGCACTAAATAGTTACCTGGGAGTTAGACAGCTGCTACGGGGTGCTTCCTGGGGGGGGGGGGCTAACAAAAAGTCCCCGCGGCCTGGTCGAGGACCGGGCCGCGGGGACTCTAAGCGCCGAAATCATCCCAAGATAACCTGCCCTGTTACCACCCACAATAGTTGCCTAACTCCCATAAACATATTTACTGCTAGGTGGACTGAGGCATCAGAAGTAACACTGCCCATCGGCTTGCCATACCCGGCAGTTGTATTTGATTCAACAGCCTGTCATGACGAGCGTTCCCAACGTCAAGAAACTCCCACACTAAATTGCCCTATCCTAACCAACCAGAGGACCCACGAACAGAAAACATAACGTCATTATGTCAATTTCGCAAACAGCCACCATTTTCTTGTACGAGTTTATGACCTTAAGTAAAGTATACGTCAAAATACGTCGTGTTATTATAAGGACGGGTTGGTACTGGTCGATTGTACTGACGGTCCTGTCCAATAGTCTACCGATAAACATCAGATTGTCGCGCTACTCGACACAACATCAGAAACGAGGGCGAGGCGACCACATCAATAAATCTATGGAATGAACACTCAAAAGTTGCAGGCGATGAGTCACAATAACGTGGCTAAATTATGTTGACCAGACCACACACTAGAAGGTGAAGGGACGACGACGTTTCGGTTCGTCCTGGACCATTCCCAAGTCGAATCACAATCGACTTGAGAATGGTCCAGGACGGACCGAAACGTCGTCGTCCCTTCACCTTCTAGTGTGTGGTCTGGTCAACACTCACAAGTTCACTTACGGAGGGGTGATGTTAGTTGTGTACTCGCCTATTTATGCCTCCAAGATGGTAAGTCTTGCTCTTGGACCCCGCCTTTCCAACTGTCGCTCCTCTGAGGTACTGACTTATCTATTTTCTCTCATCATATCTACCTGGTGTAAACTGGGGTGGAGGCTGGTGTATACTGGGGTAAACTGGGGTGGAGGCTGGTGTATACTGGGGTAAACTGGGGTGGAGGCTGGTGTATACTGGGGTAAACTGGGGTGGAGGCTGGTGTATACTGGGGTAAACTGGGGTGGAGGCTGGTGTATACTGGGGTAAACTGGGGTGGAGGCTGGTGTATACTGGGGTAAACTGGGGTGGAGGCTGGTGTATACTGGGGTAAACTGGGGTGGAGGCTGGTTAAAAAAAAAATTAAATCTGCTTCCTCTATATACACTGAATCTTGCCCCCTCCCACCCTCCTTCCCCATGCCATACCCCTTTCAACGACCCCCACATCCCATTTCAATGACCCCCCCCCCCTTCACACCATCCAGATCAACCTGTCCTCTTAAAAAGAACGTCGCTTTTGGCCGTTTGCCCGTATGGCCGAATTTGGACGTAATTTGAAAATTGAAAAAAAAATGAAAATAAATTTGGGATTTTTTTTCAACAACAGTAAGTTAAGGGTTCTCTGATAGGTTAGGAGGGCAGGAAATTCTCATAAAGTTTCAAAACGTTATGAAAAACGTTAATTTAAAGAGTCCTCTTATAACCTCTGCGCGTACGCCGGACGACTCCAACAGAAAACGGAACAGAACGTCACTTTTGTGAGTCGATTTCATTTCAAATTACGTCCAAATTTGGCCAAAGCGCGTATACCAGCGAAAAGTGACATTATTTTTAAGAGGACGGGTTGATCCATCACGAGCCCTCCCCCCACCCCCCCCCCCCCTCCTCTCCCACTCATATAATCATCTACCCCATTTTCATTCCCCATGGCCGTCTCACCCTCCCGTGAGAACCCATTTCCATTCCATAAGTAATGAGGAGTGAGTGAACTTGACATATCATCTGCATTAAACTTTATATATAAACACAAATGTATTACTAATACAGTAACCAATCTATTAATCTATTCTGATCAACTAATCAAGAAGATAATAACAATAATTATAGTGCGCCAGCTGGCAACACTGATGACTTAGACACGATTATAACGTGTCTGTTGGCAGCACTGACGAGGATGACTGAGACGCGATGATTATAATATTGTTGGCAGCACTGACGAGGATGCCTGAGACGCGATGATTATAATATTGTTGGTAGCACTGGCGAGGATGACTGAGACGCGATGATTATAACACTGTTGGCAGCACTGACGAGGATGACTGAGGCGCGATGATTATAATATTGTTGGCAGCACTGACGAGGATGACTGATGCGCGATGATTATAACATTGTTGGCAGCACTGACGAGGATGACTGAGGCGCGATAATTATAATATTGTTGGCAACACTGACGAGGATGACTGAGGCGCGATGATTATAATATTGTTGGTAGCACTGACGAGGATGACTGATGCGCGATGATTATAACATTGTTGGCAGCACTGACGAGGATGACTGAGGCGCGATAATTATAATATTGTTGGCAACACTGACGAGGATGACTGAGACGCGATGATTATAATATTGTTGGTAGCACTGACGAGGATGACTGAGGCACGATAATTATAATATTGTTGGTAGCACTGACGAGGATGACTGAGGCGCGATGATTATAATATTGTTGGCAACACTGACGAGGATGACTGAGGCGCGATGATTATAATATTGTTGGCAGCACTGACGAGGATGACTGAGGCACGATAATTATAATATTGTTGGCAGCACTGACGAGGATGACTGAGACTCGATGATTATAATATTGTTGGCAACACTGACGAGGATGACTGAGGCGCGATGATTATAATATTGTTGGCAGCACTGACGAGGATGACTGAGGCACGATAATTATAATATTGTTGGCAACACTGACGAGGATGACTGAGGCGCGATGATTATAATATTGTTGGCAGCACTGACGAGGATGACTGAGGCACGATAATTATAATATTGCTGGCAACACTGACGAGGATGACTGAGGCGCGATGATTATGATATTGTTGGCAGCGCTGACGAGGATGACTGAGGCGCGATGATTATAATATTGTTGGCAGCGCTGACGAGGATGACTGAGGCACGATGATTTCTCTTTTAGGAATCAAAATATTAACATAATGTTTCTTTTATTTCAGTTTAAATGTGAAAACTGCCGACGACCACAGACACAAGATTGGCAGAATAGACTTGTTAAATGGAGACAACGAACCACCGTAAGTGTCTACTCCTCCATCTTGTGAGAGAGAGAGAGAGAGAGAGAGAGAGAGAGAGAGAAAGAGAGAGAGAGAGAGAGAGAGAGAGAGAGAGAGAGAGAGAGAGAGAGAGAGAGGGGGCGGGGCGGGAGGGCCTCTTGTAAACACAGTCCAAAATACCTTCAGGTCAAGCATTTTCTACACCACTCTAGAGACCTATTACAGATAAAACACTGATGACAGGTTAACATTATACCCAATATGCTGAGTTAATTAGCTTCGGGTCTCGGTGTTTCATCTATGATCACAGGATCTCTCCGGGATCAAGTCAACAGGATCTCCAAATAGTATTGTGATAGGATCTCCAGAAGTTCAAGTTGACAGGATCTCTCAACAAAGCTTGACGACACATTAGTTATGTTACCGCTGCATTATTTCGTTTTCTGTTAGAGAATGCTCCATGTCCGTTTTCTGTCACAAATTCCCAAAAAATAACAATACAAATTTTAACCCCAAACTTCTTTAAAAATGATTTTGACACTACGATCAACAGGAGGATTAATTAGACTCATGTTAGAGGAACATGAAGTATTCAACAAAACCCGCGAATATCGAGCAAAGAATAAGAATAAGATAGCATGAAATTTGAATTAAATTGAAGAAAATCATCAGAATATTTACACAAAATCCTGCACAATGCAACAAGGCTCACAAGTACACATCCCCAGGAGGCAGCTGTCTAACTCCCTGGTACCAAACGCACGGGGGGTCGAAGTCCTAAGGGTCCGGGTTCGATCCCCGGTGGAGGCGGAAACATATGGGCAGAGTTTCTTTCACTCTAGTGTACCTGTTCACCTAGCACTAAATAGGTACCTGGGAGTTAGACAGCTGCTACGGGCTGCTTCCTGTGTGTGTGTATTCCTCTAGCTAAGGGAGGCCCGAGACAACCTCTTCAAGAGTCGCTCTATCCCTCATTAAATTAAGGGCCTACGGGCTCACCATAGCCCGTGCTACTTGGAATTTTACATTCCAGGTAGCGAATCTTTAACAACAACAACAACCTCATTAATGGAAATCTAAACCCTTAAATCCTCTATTTGAATTATAAATTGTAATTAAGCAGTTTTTTTTAACTAATATAAAATCAGTTCCAGAGGATAGGGATGACTTCTGGCATCCCGGTGGTCCGGTTCTTAGGGATGGGTGTACCAGAGAAGGATGGGTCCTGGGCCACCAGATGGGCCACAGTGATGGGTCCTGGGCCACCAGATGGGCCACAGTGATGGGTCCTGGGCCACCAGATGGGCCACAGTGATGGGTCCTGGGCCACCAGATGGGCCACAGTGATGGGTCCTGGGCCACCAGATGGGCCACAGTGATGGGTCCTGGGCCACCAGATGGGTCCTGGGCCACCAGATGGGCCACAGTGATGGGTCCTGGGCCATCAGGTGGGCCACAGTGATGGGTCCTGGGCCATCAGGTGGGCCACAGTGATGGGTCCTGGGCCACCAGATGGGCCACAGTGATGGGTCCTGGGCCATCAGGTGGGCCACAGTGACGGGCCCTGGACCATCAAGTGGGCCACAGTGACGGGCCCTGGACCATCAAGTGGGCCACTAGTGACGGGCCCTGGGCCATCAAGTGGGCCACGAGTGACGGGCCCTGGACCATCAGGTGGGCCACAGTGACGGGCCCTGGACCATCAAGTGGGCCACAGTGACGGGCCCTGGACCATCAAGTGGGCCACAGTGACGGGCCCTGGACCATCAAGTGGGCCACAGTGACGGGCCCTGGACCATCAAGTGGGCCACAGTGACGGGCCCTGGACCATCAAGTGGGCCACAGTGACGGGCCCTGGACCATCAAGTGGGCCACAGTGACGGGCCCTGGACCATCAAGTGGGCCACAGTGACGGGCCCTGGACCATCAAGTGGGCCACAGTGATTAAAATAAGCGAGCAATCTGATGCGGAGAATTCAAGGTGCAGGTTTCTAATTAAGGAATGTCACCTGTCTTAAAGGTGATGGTGGGAGAGGTAGAGTGTCTCACTGTCCCTGCCACCATACTGGGTGTGGTGAGGGAGTATAGTGTCCGCTGGCCACCATACTGGGTGTGGTGAGGGAGTATAGTGTTCCCTGGCCACCATACTGGGTGTGGTGAGGGAGTATAGTGTTCCCTGGCCACCATACTGGGTGTGGTGAGGGAGTATAGTGTCCTGGCCACCATACTGGGTGTGGTGAGGGAGTATAGTGTCCGCTGGCCACCATACTGGGTGTGGTGAGGGAGTATAGTGTTCCCTGGCCACCATACTGGGTGTGGTGAGGGAGTATAGTGTTCCCTGGCTACCATACTGGGTGTGGTGAGGGAGTATAGTGTCCCCTGGCCACCATACTGGGTGTGGTGAGGGAGTATAGTGTCCTGGCCACCATACTGGGTGTGGTGAGGGAGTATAGTGACCCCTGGCCACCATACTGGGTGTGGTGAGGGAGTATAGTGTCCCCTGGCTACCATACTGGGTGTGGTGAGGGAGTATAGTGTCCCCTGGCTACCATACTGGGTGTGGTGAGGGAGTATAGTGTCCCCTGGCTACCATACTGGGTGTGGTGAGGGAGTATAGTGTCCCCTGGCCACCATACTGGGTGTGGTGAGGGAGTATATAGTGTCCGCTGGCCACCATACTGGGTGTGGTGAGGGAGTATAGTGTCCCCTGGCCACCATACTGGGTGTGGAGAGGGAGTATAGTGTCCCCGGGCCACCATACTGGGTGTGGTGAGGGAGTATAGTGTTCCCTGGCCACCATACTGGGTGTGGTGAGGGAGTATAGTGTCCTGGCCACCATACTGGGTGTGGTGTGGGAGTATAGTGACCCCTGGCCACCATACTGGGTGTGGTGAGGGAGTATAGTGTCCTGGCCACCATACTGGGTGTGGTGAGGGAGTATAGTGCCCCTTGGCCACCATACTGGGTGTGGTGAGGGAGTATAGTGTCCCCGAGCCACCATACTGGGTGTGGTGAGGGAGTATAGTGTTCCCTGGACACCATACTGGGTGTGGTGAGGGAGTATAGTGTCCTGGCCACCATACTGGGTGTGGTGAGGGAGTATAGTGACCCCTGGCCACCATACTGGGTGTGGTGAGGGAGTATAGTGTTCCCTGGCCACCATACTGGGTGTGGTGAGGGAGTATAGTGTCCTGGCCACCATACTGGGTGTGGTGAGGGAGTATAGTGTCTCCTGGCCACCATACTGGGTGTGGTGAGGGAGTATAGTGACCTCTGGCCACCATACTGGGTGTGGTGAGGGAGTATAGTGCCCCTTGGCCACCATACTGGGTGTGGTGAGGGAGTATAGTGTCCCCGGGCCACCATACTGGGTGTGGTGAGGGAGTATAGTGACCCCTGGCCACCATACTGGGTATGGTGAGGGTGTATAGTGTCCTGGCCACCATACTGGGTGTGGTGAGGGAATATAGTGACCCCTGGCCACCATACTTGGTGTGGTGAGGGAGTATAGTGACCCCTGGCCACCATACTGGGTGTGGTGAGGGAGTATAGTGACCCCTGGCCACCATACTGGGTGTGGTGAGGGAGTATAGTGTCCTGGCCACCATACTGGGTGTGGTGAGGGAGTATAGTGTCCCCTGGCCATCATACTGGGTGTGGTGAGGGAGTATACTGTCCCCTGGCCACCATACTGGGTGTGGTGAGGGAGTATAGTGTTCTGGCCACTATACTGGGTGTGGTGAGGGAGTATAGTGTCCTGGCCACCATACTGGGTATGGTGAGGGAGTATAGTGTCCTGGCCACCATACTGGGTGTGGGGAGGGAATATAGTGTCCCCTGGCCACCATACTGGGTGTGTTGTACATGGTATGTACAACATACCATGTACACCATACCCTGTGCACCATACCCTGTACAACATACCATGTACACCATACCCTGTACACCATATCCTGTACACCATATCCTGTACACCACACCATGTACACAATACCATGCAAGGTGCTGGAGAAGATCGTGAGGAAAAGGCTCGTAGAGCATCTGGAGGGAAATAACTTTGTAACGCACCACCAACATGGGTTCAGGGATGGTAAATCGTGCCTCTCAGGTTTAATAGAATTTTATGACCAGGCAACAAAAATTAGGCAGGAAAGAGTAGAGTGGGCCGACTGCATTTTCCTGAACTGCCAGAAAGCCTTTCACACAGTACCCCATAAAAGGCTGTTAAAAAAAATTTGGAGCAACAGGCAGGAGTAAAAGGGAAGGTGCTCCAGTGGATAAGGGAGTACTTAAGCAACAGGAAACAGCGAGTAACGGTGAGGGGGAAGACATCAGAGTGGCGAGATGTCACCAGCGGAGTCCCACAGGGCTCAGTACTTGGACCCATCCTGTTTCTAATATATGTAAACGATCTTCCAGAGGGTATAGACTCATTCCTCTCAATGTTTACTGATGATGCAAAAATTATGAGAAGAATCAAGACGGATGAAGATAGACAGAAACTACAGGATGACCTGGACAAACTGGTGGAATGGTCTAGAAAATGGCTGCTAAAGTTAATCTCAGGAAAGTGTAAGGTGATGAAATTAGGCGAAGGGAGCAGGAGGCTGAACACAAGGTATCATCTGGGAGGGGAAATCCTGCAAGAGTCAAATAGAGAGAAAGATCTGGGGGTTGATATCACACCGATCCTGTCCCCAGAGGCCCACATCAAAAGGATATCATCAGCGGCATATGCTAGACTGGCCAACATAAGAACTGCCTTTAGAAACTAGTGTAAGGAATCTTTCAGAACCCTGTATACCACTTATGTAAGACCAATCCTGGAGTATGCAGCTCCAGCCTGGAGTCCATACCTAGTTAAACACAAGACAAAGTTAGAGAAGATTCAGCGGTATGCCACCAGGCTCGTCCCGGAACTGAGAGGAATGAGCTACGAGAAAAGGCTAAAGGAGCTGAACCTCACATCCTTGGAAAACAGAAGAGTAAGGGGAGACATGATAACCACCTACAAAATTCTCAGGGGAATTGACAGGGTGGACTCTTCAGCACGGGTGGGACACGAACAAGGGGACACAGGTGGAAAATTAGTACCCAGATGAGCCACAGAGACATTAGAAAGAACTTTTTCAGTGTCAGAGTAGTTAATAAATGGAATGCACTAGGAAATAATGTGGTGGAGGCTGACTCCATACACAGTTTCACATGTAGATATGATAGAGCCCAGTAGTCTCAGGAATCTGTACACCAGTTGAGAGGCGGGACCAAAGAGCCAAAGCTCAACCCCCGCAAGCACAATTAGGTGAGTACAATAACTTGCTAACACTCCCTAACTTGCATTCCATGCAAGATGATGGAAAAGATTGTGCGAAAAAAGCTAGTGGAACATCTGGAGCGGAAGACCTTTGTATCACAACATCAACATGGGTTCAGAGATGGCAAATCATGCCTAACAGGATTAATTAAGTTCTATGACCAGCCAACAAAAATCAGACAAGAGAGAGAGGGCTGGGCAGACTGCATATTTCTGGACTGCCAGAAAGGTTTTGACACAGTACCACATAAGAGACTAGTGCACAAACTGGAGATGCAGGCAGGAGTGAAAGGGAAGGTACTCCACTGGATAAGAAGTACCTAAGCAACAGGACACAGCGAGTCACCGTGAGGGGTGAGGTCTCGGAGTGGCGGGGAGTCACAGTGGAGTCCCACAGGGATCAGTCCTTGGACCTACACTTTCTGATATACGTAAATGATCTCCCAGAAGGAATTGACTCGTTCCTCTCGATGTTTGCTGATGATGCAAAAATTATATGAGGAGGATCAGGACAGAGGAGGATAGTATGAGGCTACAAGATGACCTAGACAAACTGAAGGAATGGTCCGACAAATGGCTACTAAAGTTCAACCCAGGTAAATGTAAGGTAATGAAACTAGCAGGAGGAACTAGGAGGCCAATCACTGGATACCGAATGGGAGATGAAGTCCTTCATGAAACGGACAGAGAGAAAGATCTAGGAGTTGATATCACACCAAACCTGTCTCCTGAAGCCCACATCAAAAGAATAACATCAGCGGCCTATGCGAGGCTGGCTAACATCAGAACTGCCTTCAGGAACCTGTGTAAGGAATCCTTCAGAACTTTGGACCAGATTCACGAAAGCACTTACGCTAACACTTACGAGCCTGTACATCTTTTCTCAATCTTTGCCCTGGAAACACAAACCGAAACTGTCTCTATTTTCCGCTTGTTACAACTTGTAATAAAGTTGTTACATCTTGGCTTAACGTGTTTATGACGTATTGGAACGTTGTTACAACTTGCTATATTGGTTGTTATAACTGGTTAGGAGGTGTTAAAACTT
>NC_091168.1:33248283-33313283 GCF_040958095.1 Procambarus clarkii | reverse complement strand
ACATGGCAGTTAGCACTATAATTGAGAGGGCAGCCTCTGCTGCCTGTAGACAGCCCGTTCTCGCACTTGCTTATAGTCAATATTGGCATATTTAATAAGTGCATATGTGACATACTAATTGATTGTAAATATTTTAGTTTACCTTGAAAAGCTTCATAGAAAACACCGACCTCACCTAACCTTCTTAATATGTTAAGATAAGCATCTTATTGCTTCTTATTTACAATTATTACTTAACCTGTCAACGGTATAGGTTAAGTAATAATTGTAATTAAGAAGCAATAAGATGTGTATCTTAACATATTAAGAAGGTTAGGTGAGGTCGGTGTTTTCTATGAAGCCTTTCAAGGTAAACTAAAATATTTACAGTCAATTAGTATGTCACATATGCACTTATTAAATAAGCCAATATTGACTAGAAGCAAGTGCGAGAACGGGTTGCTGTAGAAATATATCCCACTTGCTCATCATGGGGGACTTCAATCACGGAAGGATTGACTGGGAGAACAAGGAACCGTATGGAAGCGAGGATACATGGAGAGCCAAACTATTGGAGGTGGTGACTAGAAACATTTTAACCCAGCATGTCAGAGAACCCACAAGGATGAGAGGCAATGACGAACCAGCGAGACTCGACCTAGTCTTCACTCTGAACGATTCCGACATAAGAGAAATCGATTTTGAGACCCCGGTAGGAATGAGCGACCACAGTGTACTGACGTTTGAGTATCTGATTGAAGAAGGGTTATTGAACTCGAGGAGGGATACTGAAAACAAAAGGCTGGCATTCCGAAAGGGAAACTATGAGGAGTTAAGTAAATTCCTAACAGATATAGCATGGGAAACAGAGCTCAGGGGAAAGACGGCCCAAGGTATGATGGACTACATCACGCAGAAGTGCAAGGACGCAGCAAACAAGTTTGTCCCAGTCCAAAAGGAAAACAGTGAAATGAAGATGAGAAACCCATGGTTTAATCAGAGATGAAGGCTAGCTAAGCAGCAAAGTAAAAGGGCTTGGAGAAACTATAGGAATAACAGGACACTGGAGAGCAGAGAAAGATACCAGAGTGCCAGGAATGAATATGTCAGGATGAGAAGAGAGACAGAAAGACAATACGAAAATGACATCGCAAGCAAGGCAAACACTCGGCCTAAATTGCTGCACAGCCACATCAGGAGAAAAACAACAGTAAAGGAACAGGTTATGAAATTAAGGATAGGGGCGGAAGGATTCACTACAAATGACAAGGAAGTGTGTGAGGATCTGAATAAGAAGTTCCAGGAGGTCTTCACCTTAGAGCAAGGAGAAATTCCGGAGATAAGAGAGGGAATAGTTAACCAGGAACCACTAGAAGAGTTTGAGATTACCAGCGGAGAAGTAAGGAAGTGTTTACTAGAGTTGGATGTGACAAAGGCTATAGGCCCAGATGGAATCTCCCCTTGGATACTAAAGGAAGGAGCAGAAGAACTGTGCCTACCACTCCATAGTGTATAACAAATCTCTGGCAACAGGGGAACTGCCAGAAATTTGGAAAGCAGTTAACGTAGTCCCAATATACAAGAAAGGAGATAGACAGGAGGCACTGAACTACAGGCCAGTGTCCCTAACCTGCATACCATGCAAGCTGATGGAGAAGATTGTGCGAAGAAAGCTAGTGGAACATCTGGAGCGAAAGAACTTTGTAACACAGCATCAACATTGGTTCAGGGATGGAAAGTCCTGTCTCACAGGGTTACTTGAATTCTACGACTAGGCAACAAAAATAAGGCAAGAAAGAGAGGGGTGGGCAGACTGCATATTTTTGGATTGTCAGAAAGCCTATGATACAGTACCACACAAGAGGCTAGTGAAAAAGCTGGAGATGCAGGCTGGAGTGAAAGGGAAGGTACTCCATTTGATAAAGGAGTACCTAAGCAACAGGAGACAACGAGTCAGTGTGAGGGGTGAGGTCTCAGATTGGCGAGACGTTAATAGTGGAGTCCCGCAGGGGTCAAGTCCTTGGACCTATACTGTTTCTGATATAAGTAAATGATCTCCCAGAGGGTATAGACTCGTTTCTCTCAATGTTTGCTGATGATGCAAAAATTATGACAGGGTTGAAACAGAGGATGATAGTAGGAGGCTACAAGATGACCTAGACAGACTGAGTGAATGGTCCAACAAATGGCTGTTGAAGTTCAACTCGAGTAAATGCAAAGTAATGAAACTCGGCAGTGGAAACAAAAGGCCAGACACAGGATACAGAATAGGAGATGAAGTACTTAATGAAACGGACAAAGAGAAAGATCTAGGAGTTGATATCACACCAAATCTGTCTCCTGAAGCCCACATAAAAAGAATAACATCTGCGGCGTATGCGAGGCTGGCTAACATCAGAACAGCATTCAGGAACCTGTGTAAGGAATCATTCAGAATCTTGTACACCACATATGTAAGACCAATCCTGGAGTATGCGGCCCCAGCATGGAGCCCGTACCTTGTCAAGCACAAGACGAAGCTGGAAAGAATCCAAAGGTATGCCACTAGACTAGTCCCAGAACTAAGAGGCATGAGTTACGAGGAAAGGCTGCGGGAAATGCACCTTACGACACTGGAAGACAGAAGAGTAAGGGGAGACATGATCACTACCTTCAAAATCCTCAGGGGAATCGACCGGGTAAACAAGGATAAACTATTCAACTCTGGAGGGACGCGAACAAGGGGACACAGGTGGAAACTGAGTACCCAAATGAGCCACAGAGACGTTAGAAGGAATTTTTTATGTGTCAGAGTAGTTAACAGATGGAATGCATTAGGCAGTGATGTGGTGGAGGCTGACTCCATACACAGTTTCAATTGTAGATATGATAGAGCCCAGTAAGCTCAGGAACCTGTACACCGGTTGATTGACAGTTGAGAGGCGGGACCAAAGAGCCAGAGCTCAACCCCCGCAAGCACAAATAGGTGAGAGAGTACACGCATCAATTAAACATGCACAGAAACCACCATATAACATTTTCCACAGTATTTAACCATTTACTAATTCCATATAATCCTGTTATTCCTAGATCACAAAAGTCATGTATACGTATACATATATATACACACATATATACACACACTCTCTAAAGCAATATAATACACTTTGTATAAGCAGTTTTGTGTATATTTTTGACAAATGTGCTGTCATAACTATTCCTTCAAAACTCACATGATTCTTAACACTAACCACGTCTCCCCCCCCACACTAACCACGTCTCCCCCCCACACTAACCACGTCTCCCCCCCCACACTAACCACGTCTCCCCCCACACACTAACCACGTCTCCCCCCACACACTAACCACGTCTCCCCCACCCACACTAACCACGTCTCCCCCACACACACTAACCACGTCTCCCCCACACACACTAACCACGTCTCCCCCACACTAACAACGTCTCCCCCCCCACACTAACCACGTCTCCCCCCCCACACTAACCACGTCTCCCACACACTAACCACGTCTCCCCCCCACACACTAACCACGTCTCTCCCCACACACTAACCACGTCTCCCCCCCCACACTAACCACGTCTCCCCCCACACACTAACCACGTCTCCCCCACCCACACTAACCACGTCTCCCCCACACACACTAACCACGTCTCCCCCACACACACTAACCACGTCTCCCCCACACTAACCATGTCTCCCCCCCACACTAACCACGTTTCCCCCCCACACTAACCACGTCTCCCACACACTAACCACGTCCCCACACACTAACCACGTCTCCCCCCCACACTAACCACGTCTCCCCCCACACACACTAACCACGTTTCCCCCACACTAACCACGTCTCCCCCCCCCACACTGACCACGTCTCCCCCCCACACTAACCACGTCTCCCACACACTAACCACGTCCCCCACACACTAACCACGTCTCCCCCACACACTAACCACGTCTCCCCCACACACTAACCACGTCTCCCCCCACACTAACCACGTCTCCCCCACACACTAACCACGTCTCCCCCCACACTAACCACGTCTCCCCCACACACTAATCACGTCTCCCCCCCCACACTAACCACGTCTCCCACACACTAACCACGTCCCCCACACACTAACCACGTCTCCCCCACACACTAACCACGTCTCCCCCCCACACTAACCACGTCTCCCCCACCACACACTAACCACGTCTCCCCCACTCTAACCACGTCTCCCCCCACACTAACCACGTCTCCCACACACTAACCACGTCCCCCACACACTAACCACGTCTCCCCCCCCACACTAACCACGTCTCCCCCACACACACTAACCACGTCTCCCCCACATTAACCACGTCTCCCCCCCACACTAACCACGTCTCCCCCCCACACTAACCACGTCTCCCCCACCCACACTAACCACGTCTCCCCCCCACACTAACCACGTCTCCCCCACCCACACTAACCACGTCTCTCCCCACACACTAACCACGTCTCCCCCCACACACACTAACCACGTCTCCCCCACACACACTAACCACGTCTCCCCCCCACACTAACCACGTCTCCCCCCACACACACTAACCACGTCTCCCCCACACACTAACCACGTCTCCCCCCACACACTAACCACGTCTCTCCCCACACACTAACCACGTCTCCCCCCACACACTAACCACGTCTCCCCCCACACACTAACCACGTCTCTCCCCACACACTAACCACGTCTCCCCCCACACACTAACCACGTCTCCCCCCACACACTAACCACGTCTCTCCCCACACACTAACCACGTCTCCCCCCACACACTAACCACGTCTCCCCCCACACACTAACCACGTCTCCCCCCCACACTAACCACGTCTCCCCCACCCACACTAACCACGTCTCCCCCACACACACTAACCACGTCTCCCCCACATACACTAACCACGTCTCCCCCACATACACTAACCACGTCTCCCCCACACTAACCACGTCTCCCCCCCACACTAACCACGTCTCCCCCCCACACTAACCACGTCTCCCCCCCACACTAACCACGTCTCCCACACACTAACCACGTCTCCCCCCACACACACTAACCACGTCTCCCCCCCCACACTAACCACGTCTCCCCCCACACACTAACCACATCTCCCCCCCCCACACTAACCACGTCTCCCCCCACACACACTAACCACGTCTCCCCCCACACACACTAACCACGTCTCCCCCCCACACTAACCACGTCTCCCCCCACACACACTAACCACGTCTCCCCCCACACACTAACCACATCTCCCCCCCCCCACATTAACCACGTCTCCCCCCCCTAACCTAACCTCCCCCCCACACACTAACCACGTCTCTCCCCACACACTAACCACGTCTCCCCCACACACTAACCACGTCTCCCCCCCCCCACACTAACCACGTCTCCCCCCACACACACTAACCACGTCTCCACCCACACTAACCACGTCTCCCCCACACACTAACCACGTCTCCCCCCCCCCACACTAACCACGTCTCCCCCCACACACTAACCACGTCTCCCCCACACACTAACCACGTCTCCCCCCACAGGCGGGCGCCAGGCCTTCAGGGACTTCCTCAAGTGCGAGTACTCGGAGGAGAACATATTGTTCTGGCAGGCGTGCGAGGAGCTCAAGGGCGAGAACAACCCGGCCATCATCGAGGAGAAGGCCAGGCTTATATACGAGGACTACATCTCTATACTCTCTCCCAAGGAGGTAGGTGGAGGGCGAAGTGGTGGTGGAGGGGGAGGTGGAGGAGGGTGAGGTGGTGGTGGAGGGGGAGGTGGAGGAGGGTGAGGTGGTGGTGGAGGGGGAGGTGGAGGAGGGTGAGGTGGTGGTGGAGGGGGAGGTGGAGGAGGGTGAGGTGGTGGTGGAGGGCGAGGTGGTGGTGGAGGGCGAGGTGGAGGAGGGTGAGGGGGTGGTGGAGGGTGAGGTGGTGGTGGAGGGCGAGGTGGTGGTGGAGGGGGAGGTGGAGGTGGAGGGCGAGGTGGTGGTGGAGGGTGAGGTGGTGGTGGAGGGGGAGGTGGAGGAGGGTGAGGGGGTGGTGGAGGGTGAGGTGGTGGTGGAGGGCGAGGTGGTGGTGGAGGGCGAGGTGGTGGTGGAGGGCGAGGTGGTGGTGGAGGGCGAGGTGGTGGTGGAGGGGGAGGTGGAGGTGGAGGGCAAGGTGGTGGTGGAGGGGGAGGTGGTGGTGGAGGGCGAGGTGGTGGTGGAGGGCGAGGTGGTGGTGGAGGGGGAGGTGGAGGAGGGTGAGGGGGTGGTGGAGGGCGAGATGGTGGTGGAGGGGGAGGTGGAGGAGGGTGAGGTGGTGGTGGAGGGCGAGGTGGTGGTGGAGGGGGAGGTGGAGGAGGGTGAGGTGGTGGTGGAGGGGGACGTGGTGGTGGAGGGGGACGTGTTGGAGTGGTGTGGTGGATGGATGGACTGACAGTGAAGGCTTTCCAACCTGTAATTCATCAATTTTCAACGTGATATTGATGCCTTTTGAAGCTGAGATTCATAACTATGCAAGCTGGCACTGGTTAATTTAGACGCAGACACTATGCCGACCACACACACACAGATACGCTGATACCCCTCTTCTATGCCCCTTCTGCAGATATACCCACAACACTCTGCTAAGGTCCCCTTTGCTACACCGCCACAGCGGCCCCCCGAAACACACCCGCCAAACACACACCGAAACTACGACGTTGGTACAACGTTCGAACACTTTTTAACACCTCCTAACCAATTATAACAACCAATATAGCAAGTTGTAACAACGTTCTAATACGTCATAAACACGTTAAGCCAAGATGTAACAACTTTATTACAAGTGGTAACAAGCGGAAACTAGAGACAGTTTCGGTTTGTGTTTCCAGGGCAGGGCCCCTCCCCCTCCGAAACACAGGGGCCCCCAGTTTCAGACCCCTGGGTACACCAGTGGGCCCGCAGATGTAGCCTAGTCCCCCCTGGAAGTCTCTCCTCTATGGTATACCGCTGTAAACCGCGGGACTAGTACCATGTACTACAGACTCCTGCTGTATACTCCACTCTCCTCAGACCGGGGTTCAAGGTAGAGCCAGCGGTACTCTGGGAGGTTATGTACCCGTTTTGATTACTCTGTAACTCACTTTACCTCTGTAATGGGTGTTACATGAGCCATGGCGCAGCGGAGGGGTTAAGCCTCAAGCCGGATAACGGTCACTCGCCCGGTTATAGCACAAGTCCGCAACTTGAGACGTGATCCACCATCCCCACCACAACGTCCCCACCATATATGTCAACTCTACGTCAATCATGCAACCATTAATGGGAGACGAGAGTACGGAAATTACTCATAAATTCGTATGATGAATAATAACATGGTCACCCATGCAAACTGAAAGAAAATGGGGCGAGAAAATCACTAGGCTGGATGCATTATATTATGGTATCTATATATATTTTATTATGCATTATAATATACTTTATAATCTAGCCGTTGAGCACAATAATCCTCTAGTTAACTTAGTGAAACACTTGGGCAAGTTATGGAAAGATTTATACCTTTGGGAGTATCAGTACAACAGCTACAACATCCCTTGAGCTCTTATAGACTCTTGACCAACTTAGTCTCCCTATATATACAGATATATAAGCATTAAGCACTCATATGTGCATCGTATAAGCGGTAAGTCCTTCTGGCACTCATAATAATGAGTCCTTGTCAATACTAATGACCAATTACACCTCAATTGACTCCGAAGCCTCTGAATAACTTAAGGGGGGGTGAAGGGGGGGATGGGCGTTATAGTGTACTAAGCCACTATTTAAATCAAAGTCACCATGGCGACATTCCGCTATTCTCGCTATACGGGCTATTCATGCCCGTGCCACTGCTTTACGGGCTATTCATACCCGTGCCACTGCTTTACGGGCTATTCATGCCCGTGCCACCTCTTGGGTGGCTTAATCTTCATCAATCAATCAATGGCGACATTCGTCTCATTCTTGCTCGCATGCATTGCTCCCATTAGGGGTGGGCAAAATTCCTGGTATTGGGTCATCGTTCGCGGCTCCCCCTGACTGTTATCCTCGAATTATCACGTGGAACTTCCTCTTGACCCGAAGTGTTCTGTCTTCGCCCCCTGACCCGTGGACCGGTCCAGAGACGCTGCTACAGTCTTGGCCTCCAGGTGTAGAGGCAACTGCAAATACTTTCAAGTGTTTAGAGTGCTTGCTGAGGGCATCACACAGCTCTATGCACAGCCTCTATGTTGACAAAAGTGATCCCAGACCGGAGCGCCATGCAGTACGTCCTTCCTGAATGAAGTCTCGAGTGACACTGACTTCCTGGGCCAATGAACTGCCTCGCAGCTCGCCCCTCGCGAGTCACGTGACCTAAATCCCGCCATCTTTGGGCGGGAAAACCCAGATGATGCGACACTACTGGGCGCCATATTCAAAATCTCGCAGACTATGATGCCACCGAAATTCAAAACATACAAAATTACATAAATACATCTATTGTTACCTAATTTGAACTGAAAGATGCTCTGCTTCGTCTTACAGATTCAAGAGGTTCATGTATGACTCTTGACAAAGAGAGAAACAGTGTTATGATGATGGTTTAGGAACAATCTTTATACTACAAACCTTCTCATGTTGTCTAATCCTCTCACAGACATACTCACACCCCCCCCCCCCCCTGGACACAACCCCCCCCCCCTCCTGCCCCACTGTACAAGGGGGGGGGGCAGCAACAGGAATCAAAGAACAACATTTGAGAGTGGACACACTTCCACAACTGCCCCTCGGAGGCTCACATGAACAAGGCCACACCGACGACACTTGGGCCGCTGACGATAGTTAGCACGTCGTTAAGAAACCTAAATGAGGCCTCGTTCAAGACAATCTAACCATTTTCTTATACCAGTACTGCTGTATGCAGCACCGGCCTGGAACCAATATTCACTGTTAGGGTTCAGTTCTTAGATCAATACTGTTTCTGATGTATGTAAATGATCTCCCAGAGGGTATAGACTCGTTCCTCTCATTGTTTGCTGATGATGCTAAGATGATGAGGAGGATTAAGACAGAGGAAGATAGTATGAGGCTACAAGATGACCTAGACAGACTGAAGGAATGGTCCGACAAATGGCCACTAAATTTCAACCCAAGTAAATGTAAGGTAATGAAACTAGGAGGAGGAACTAGGAGGCCAGACACAGGATACCGAATAGGAGATGAAGTCCTTCATGAAACAGACAGAGAGAAAGATCTAGGAGTTGATATCACACCAAACCTGTCTCCTGAAGCCCACATAAAGAGAATAACGTCTGCGGCATATGCGAGGCTGGCTAACATCAGAACTGCCTTCAGAAACCTGTGTAAGAAATCATTCAGAATCTTGTACACCACATATGTAAGACCAATCCTGGAGTATGCGGCCCCAGCATGGAGCCCGTACCTTGTCAAGCACAAGACGAAGCTGGAAAAAGTCCAAAGGTATGCCACTAGACTAGTCCCAGAACTAAGAGGCATGAGTTACGAGGAAAGGCTGCGGGAAATGCACCTCACGACACTGGAAGGCAGAAGAGTAAGGGGAGACATGATCTCTAGCTACAAAATTCTCAGAGGAATTGACAGAGTTGAAAAGGATAAACTACTCAACACTGGTGGGACGCGAACAAGGGGACACAGGTGGAGACTGAGTACCCAAATGAGCCACAGGGACGTTAGAAAGAACTTTTTCAGTGTCAGAGTAGTTAAGAGATGGAATGCATTAGGCAGTGATGTGGTGGAGGCTGACTCCATACACAGTTTCAAGTGTAGATATGATAGAGCCCAGTAGGCTCAGGAACCTGTTCACCAGTTGATTGACAATTGAGAGGCGGGACCAAAGAGCCAGAGCTCAACCCCCGCAAGCACAACTAGGTGAGTACTGAGAGGTTAGGCATATACAACTCCGTGCTTATCTTCGCCTGAGGTCCTGAAAGCCTCCCACAACAGCCCTGTTGGTCCACTGTTACATGCCAGAGAAGGTAATTCGTGCACAATGTGTAAGGTAGCGCTCGGACACCCACATTGGCTGGCCCGGGGTCGATCAATGGTCCCGTCTCCCCCCCCCCTCTCCCTCCCCCTCCCCCCCCCCAACACACACGCACCACCACAGCAACCACCACTACCACCACCATTATCACAACTACAACAACCATCTCTACCACCACACCACCCTCCTAAAATGATCCAATATGTACTGATGGACCACCAGAAAGTACCAATATGTACTGATGGACCACCAGAAAGTACCAATATGTACTGATGGACCTCCAGAAAGTACCAATATGTAGTGATGGATCACCAGAAACTACCAATATGTAGTGATGGACCGCCAGAAACTACCAATATGTAGTGATGGACCACCAGAAACTACCAATATGTAGTGATGGACCACCAGAAACTACCAATATGTAGTGATGGACCACCAGAAAGTACCAATATGTAGTGATGGACACCAGAAAGTACCAATATGTAGTGATGGACCACTAGAAACTACCAATATGTAGTGATGGACCACCAGAAACTACCAATATGTAGTGATGGACCACCAGAAAGCACCAATATGTAGTGATGAACCGCCAGAAAGTACCAATATGTAGTGATGGACCGCCAGAAAGTACCAATATGTAGTGATGGACCACTAGAAACTACCAATATGTAGTGATGGACCACCAGAAAGTACCAATATGTAGTGATGGACCACCAGAAAGTACCAATATGTAGTGATGGACCACTAGAAACTACCAATATGTAGTGATGGACCACCAGAAACTACCAATATGTAGTGATGAACCACCAGAAAGCACCAATATGTAGTGATGAACCGCCAGAAAGTACCAATATGTAGTGATGGACCGCCAGAAAGTACCAATATGTAGTGATGGACCACTAGAAACTACCAATATGTAGTGATGGACCACCAGAAACTACCAATATGTAGTGATGGACCACCAGAAACTACCAATATGTAGTGATGGATCACCAGAAACTACCAATATGTAGTGATGGACCACCAGAAACTACCAATATGTAGTGATGGACCACCAGAAACTACCAATATGTAGTGATGGACCACCAGAAACTACCAATATGTAGTGATGGACCACCAGAAACTACCAATATGTAGTGATGGACCACCAGAAACTACCAATATGTAGTGATGGACCACCAGAAACTACCAATATGTAGTGATGGACCACCAGAAAGTACCAATATGTAGTGATGGACCACCAGAAAGTACCAATATGTAGTGATGGACCACCAGAAAGTACCAATATGTTGTGATGAACCACCAGAAAGTACCAATATGTAGTGATGAACCGCCAGAAAGTACCAATATGTAGTGATGGACCACCAGAAAGTACCAATATGTAGTGATGGACCGCCAGAAAGTACCAATATGTAGTGATGGACCACCAGAAAGTACCAATATGTAGTGATGGACCACCAGAAAGTACCAATATGTAGTGATGGACCACCAGAAAGTACCAATATGTAGTGATGGACCACCAGAAAGTACCAATATGTAGTGATGGAACACATCTTCCAGTTCCTGGTGGAACTGGAAGATGTGTCAACACAAACGCATCTTAAACCAGCAAATTACGGAACCAACACGAGTAATAATATACTATAAAGAGCAAGACACAAGTGAAACACCTTGGAAGAGCCTAATGTCGTCTATGCCTCACTGATTGTCTATACCCCAATGATCTCAATATATAGGCAAGACATCACATCTCTTGCAAGGCGCCTGACAATGCACAAACAGCAGGGCCTCATCGAAAGAGCGTATAATCTCTATACACAACCAGATCATCACCAGAGATGTCCTGACAAACACCACTGAAATCGACAGATACAACGACAATTTAAGTTCAGACATCGACAAATGTCAAACGGATATAGATGGCGGATTCCCAGAAGTATGGGTGAAACTGCAGTCGACTCTCATCGTGTCACTTCCATTATGTGATGCTATGTTGATGTTTCTTTATCTACTCTGGTGTGGGGGCTACACCCAGGTGTTGTGTCTCTATTTTACGCCGTGAAGATGAGTCAAATCACGAAAGCGCTCGGGTTATCTGTGTTGTATTTCTGCTATGTGAATACGTACTCATAACTGCTTTACGTGTATATGTGATTAAACATTATATTATATATATATATATATATATATATATATATATATATATATATATATATATATATATATATATATATATATATATATATATATATATGTCGTACCTAGTAGCCAGAACGCACTTCTCAGCCTACTATGCAAGGCCCGATTTGCCTAATAAGCCAAGTTTTCCTGAATTAATTTATTTTCTCTAATTTTTTTCTTATGAAATGATAAAGCTACCCATTTCATTATGTATGAGGTCATTTTTTTTTTATTGGAGTTAAAATTAACGTAGATATATGACCGAACCTAACCAACCCTACCTAACCTAACCTAACCTATTTTTATAGGTTAGGTTAGGTTAGGTTAGGTAGCCGAAAAAGTTAGGTTAGGTAGTCGAAAAACAATTAATTCATGAAAATTTGGCTTATTAGGCAAATCGGGCCTTGCATAGTAGGCTGAGAAGTGCGTTCTGGCTACTAGGAACGACATATATATATATATATATATATATATATATATATATATATATATATATATATATATATATATATATATATGCGCGAACAAGTCTGAATGGTTCCCAGGACTATATGCAACTGAAAACTCACACCCCAGAAGTGACTCGAACCCATACTGTCAGGAGCACTCTGCTGGCGTACAGGATCCCTTAACTGCTCGACCAATACGACCGGACAAAACAGGATGGTAGCCGAGGCTATTTCCATCCCCCGCCGGCACTCGGTTGGTAATTTTTGGCAGGGTATTTTATCAAATCACCTCATTCTTTGGGGCACACGTGAGGAACACAAATGCGAACAAGTACCGAGCGGTTAAGGGATCCTGTACGGCAGCAGAGTGCTCCTGGCAGTATGGGTTCGAGTCACTTCTGGGGTGTGAGTTTTCAGTTACATATAGTCCTGGGAACCATTCAGACTTGTTCGCGCATATATATATATATATATATATATATATATATATATATATATATATATATATATATATATATATATATATATATATGTCGTTCCTAGTAGCCAGAACGCACTTCTCAGCCTACTATGCAAGGCCCGATTTGCCTAATAAGCCAAATTTTCCTGAATTAATATATTTTCTATAATTTTTTTCTTATGAAATGATAAAGCTATCCATTTCATTATGTATGAGGTCAATTTTTTTTATTGGAGTTAAAATTAACGTAGATATATGACCAAACCTAACCAACCCTACCTAACCTAACCTAACCTATCTTTATAGGTTAGGTTAGGTTACGTAGCCGAAAAAGGTAGGTTAGGTTAGGTTAGGTAGGTTAGGTTGTCGAAAAATAATTAATTCATGAAAACTTGGCTTATTAGGCAAATTGGGCCTTGCTTAGTAGGCTGAGAAGTGCGTTCTGGCTACTAGGTACGACATTATATATATATATATATATATATATATATATATATATATATATATATATATATATATATATGTATATATATATATATATATATATATATATATGTATATATATATATATATATATATATATATATATATGTATATATATATATATATATATATATATATATATATATATATATATATATATATATATATATATATATATATATATTAGTATATTTTGGTAGCAGTCTTTCCTGTAGACATATATTATTAAATATGACCGAAAAAGTAAGATTAATAATTCTAACACGAATTTTCTCAATCTTTCGTACATTACACTTCACTGTTGGAGGTAAATCAAAAATTAATTCTCCAAAATTCATTTTTATTTCTAGTCTGACGCGACACGGGCGCGTTTCGTAAAACTTATTACATTTTCAAAGACTTTAGTTCACAAATACACAACTGAATAGAACTTACGTATCTCCGATTTTATATCTACATTTGAGTGAGGTGGGAGGGGTGATGTGGCATTAACACAAGACAGAACAAGAGGGGATATTAATAGGGTATTAAAAGTATCAACACAAGACAGAACACAAACAATGGGTATTGAATAGAAGTGTTTGTAGAAAGCCTATTAGTCCATATTTCTTGATGCTTCTATATTGGAGCGGAGTCTTGAGGTGGGTAGAATATAGTTGTGCAATAATTGGCTGTTGATTGCTGGTGTTGACTTCTTGATGTGTAGTGCTTCGCAAACGTCAAGCCGCCTGCTATCGCTGTATCTATCGATGATTTCTGTGTTGTTTACTAGGATTTCTCTGGCGATGGTTTGGTTGTGGGAAGAGATTATATGTTCCTTAATGGAGCCCTGTTGCTTATGCATCGTTAAACCCCTAGAAAGAGATGTTGTTGTCTTGCCTATATACTGGGTTTTTTGGAGCTTACAGTCCCCAAGTGGGCATTTGAAGGCATAGACGACGTTAGTCTCTTTTAAAGCGTTCTGTTTTGTGTCTGGAGAGTTTCTCATGAGTAGGCTGGCCGTTTTTCTGGTTTTATAGTAAATCGTCAGTTGTATCCTCTGATTTTTGTCTGTAGGGATAACGTTTCTATTAACAATATCTTTCAGGACCCTTTCCTCCGTTTTATGAGCTGTGGAAAAGAAGTTCCTGTAAAATAGTCTAATAGGGGGTATAGGTGTTGTGTTAGTTGTCTCTTCAGAGGTTGCATGGCTTTTCACTTTCCTTCTTATGATGTCTTCGACGAAACCATTGGAGAAGCCGTTATTGACTAGGACCTGCCTTACCCTACAGAGTTCTTCGTCGACTTGCTTCCATTCTGAGCTGTGGCTGAGAGCACGGTCGACATATGCGTTAACAACACTCCTCTTGTACTTGTCAGGGCAGTCGCTGTTGGCATTTAGGCACATTCCTATGTTTGTTTCCTTAGGTTAGACTGCAGTGTGGAAACCTCCGCCCTTTTCCATGACTGTTACATCTAGAAAGGGCAGCTTCCCATCCTTTTCCATCTCGTAAGTGAAACGCAGCACGGAACTCTGCTCAAATGCCTCCTTCAGCTCCTGCAGATGTCTGACATCAGGTACCTGTGTAAAAATGTCGTCAACATACCTGCAGTATATGGCCGGTTTCAAGTTCATGTCGACTAAGACTTTTTGCTCGATGGTACCTATGTAGAAGTTTGCAAACAGGACACCTAGGGGAGAACCCATGGCGACCCCATCTACTTGCTTATACATGTGCCCATCCGGGCTCAAGAAGGGTGCCTCTTTAGTACAAGCTTGGAGTAGTTTCCTCAGAATATTTTCTGGTATGTCAAGAGGAGTACAGGCTGGATCACGATACACTCTGTCGGCTATCATTCCGATTGTCTCGTCCACAGGTACGTTGGTAAACAGCGATTCTACGTCCAACGAGGCTCTTATCCCTGTGGCCCGTGTGCCCCGCAGTAAGTCAACAAATTCCTTTGGAGACTTCAGGCTGAAGGCGCAAGGAACATAAGGAGTCAGCAGGCCGTTGAGTCGCTTCGCCAGTCTGTACGTGGGTGTGGGTATCTGGCTAATGATTGGCCGAAGTGGGTTTCCAGGCTTGTGCGTCTTGACATTTCCATACGCATATCCAGGTTTATATTCCCCAATGATCTTTGGCAGGTGGAGTCCGGATTTCTTGGCGTTCACAGTTTCGATCAGTTTGTTGACTTTTGCTTTTAATTCGGCTGTAGTGTCCTTCGTTACCCTTTGGAACTTAGTTTGGTCAGAGAGTATGATGTTCATTTTCGCCAGATATTCGTCTTTTTTAAGAATGACATATATTGGCGACTTGTCACCTCTCCTGACAACTATCTCCTTGTTCTCACGAAGGCTTTTAGCTGCCGCTTTAAGCTCGGGGGACAGTATGGTGCTTCTGTAGTTGCCTCGATTCTTTCCTCCTTCTGCAATAAGTTCTGCTTGTAAGGTATCTTTGGTAGTGACCTTCTTTTGTGTCTCGAGGTCGAATATGTCGTCCAACAGAATTTTCAACTCTACTTTCCGGGCCATCTCACTCGGTCTGGACATAACATGACAGTTTATGCCCAGATTTAGGAGAGTGACTTGGTCCTCAGTGAGGTTAATTCCTGCAAGGTTCAGGAAGCCATCTCTAGGTCGTGGAATTGCCATAGGTCCTCCATTCAATACCCATTGTCATAGGTCCTCCTTCTATTCAATACCCATTGTTTGTGTTCTGTCTTGTGTTGATACTTTTAATACCCTATTAATATCCCCTCTTGTTCTGTCTTGTGTTAATGCCACATCACCCCTCCCACCTCACTCAAATGTAGATATAAAATCGGAGATACGTAAGTTCTATTCAGTTGTGTATTTGTGAACTAAAGTCTTTGAAAATGTAATAAGTTTTACGAAACGCGCCCGTGTCGCGTCAGACTAGAAATAAAAATGAATTTTGGAGAATTAATTTTTGATTTACCTCCAACAGTGAAGCGTAATGTACGAAAGATTGAGAAAATTCGTGTTAGAATTATTAATCTTACTTTTTCGGTCATATTTAATAATATATATATATATATATATATATATATATATATATATATATATATATATATATATATATATATATATATATATATATATATATATATAATGTGTGTGTGTGTATATCACGAAAATAAACACGTGATTAAGAATGTGACAATGTCAGACCACGGAGGAAAAATGAAACAGAAAATTTCCTTAAGTACTTTCGTATATTAAATACATCTTCAGAAGGTCGAATATATATATATATATATATATATATATATATATATATATATATATATATATATATATATGTGTGTGTGTGTGTGTGTGTGTGTGTGTGAGAGAGGGAAAGAGAGAGAGAGAGAGAGAGAGAGAGAGAGAGAGAGAGAGAGAGAGAGAGAGAGAGAGAGAGAGAGAGAGAGAGAGAGAGAGAGAGAGAGAGAGAGAGACAGAGAGAGAGAGAGAGAGAGAGAGAGAGAGAGAGAGAGAGAGAGAGAGAGAGAGAGAGAGAGAGAGAGAGAGAGAGAGAGACAGAGAGAGAGAGAGAGAGAGAGAGAGAGAGAGAGAGAGAGAGAGAGAGAGAGAGAGAGAGAGAGAGAGAGAGAGAGAGAGAGAGAGAGAGAGAGACAGAGAGAGAGAGAGAGAGAGTATACACTTATGAAATACTCCTCAGGCAAGCCAGGCTTGCTGAACAACACCTCCATACCTCCCTCAGGTGTCTGGGGCGTAGATTGGCTGAATACTAATGACGCTAATTTGCATACGCCAGGTATAGGGGCCAGCAGGGAAGGGAGACGCCCCCCCCCCCTTCCTTCACCAGCCCTTCAAACACACTCCTGTGTCTCTGTATCTCCTCTGGGAACCTCGGTTACTGTATTCTAAACTTGTATTTCTTTGTTCTCACATTGTAATTGCAGAATCGTGCACCAGCTCCTAATCCCCATGTCGCAAACTACTTATCTGTCAGTGCAATGTTCGTTGCCTATCTTGAGGTTATCTTGAGATGATTTCGGGGCTTTAGTGTCCCCGCGGCCCGGTCCTCGACCAGGCCTCCAGGCCTCCAGGCCTCCAGGCCTCCAGGCCTAATCTTATGTTGTTTAAGGAGTTCGTCCCCAAGTCACTTATCAAAAAACATTTCATCTGAATACGACACTTATATATATGAAGTTCTCCCTAGTAGTTCTCCCTAGGGGAGCCGGTCGGCCGAGCGGACAGCACGCTGGACTTGTGATCCTGTGGTCCTGGGTTCGATCCCAGGCGCCGGCGAGAAACAATGGGCAGAGTTTCTTTCACCCTATGCCCCTGTTACCTAGCAGTAAAATAGGTACCTGGGTGTCAATCAGCTGTCACGGGCTGCTTCCTGGGGGTGGAGGCCTGGTCGAGGACCGGGCCGCGGGGACACTAAAGCCCCGAAATCATCTCAAGATAACCTCAAGATAGTACCTCAAAGGCTAATTTTCTTATTGAGCTCCATCTACTGCATGCAATTGATCTCAATATATCATCATCTATTATGTTAATTCACGTTAATAATTATTTTCAAAACTAACGGTAAAGAGATAGGTTGAAACTGTTAATTCTAAAGGTTAGGACCCCACGTGGTGAAGAGTTACTAGCGAGAACAAGCCCAGATATACAGACAGAATTGTCAACACCCACACCCCCACAACACCCACACCCCCACAACACCCACACCCCCACAACACCCACACCCCCACAACACCCACACCCCCACAACACCCACACCCCCACAACACCCACACCCCCACAACACCCACACCCCCACAACACCCACACCCCCACAACACCCACAACCCCACATTGACCACATGAGCCAGACGCCTACACCCACACGCAGGCTGGCTAAGCGACTCTTAACTCTATACCCGTCATGTGTGTTTTCAGCATTAAGTCTCCAAAGGAATTTATCGACTTATTGTGAGTGTTTCAGACCTGGGGAGTGAGAGAGCCTCAAGGTGTTCAGTCGCTGCTCACACACCGGCCCGGGGATGACAGTATAGGAGTGATGATGGACACAGCTTATTCCACTCCTGTTTGTTCTCATTTTGACGTGACAGAAGGCACACTTAGCAAGCTACTCCGAGCATGTACTAAAGAGTACTTCCTGAGTTATGGTGGGGTCGCATATACAACATGGCGTCGCTAAGGGCTGCCTCCTCGATATGTTGTTACATATGTACTCTCGAACATAGACGTGTTCTTACCTGCCGCCTGGTGGAGGCTGACCACATATACTTGCTGCAGCTTAACAACGCATTCAAGCGTAGTGCAAAGCTTCTCTTGCAAGATGCAGAGAGAAAGTAAGATGCTTTTCTTAAATATAATGCGGAAAGTAACATTGTAATGTGTCTTAATGATAGTAGTGAGAGTCGTGACAGGTACAAGGGCAGCGTTGACAATGTCTAAATGTCTACGCCAACCGCTGCCTCACCCACTGCTCCAGGTGGCAGCTGGGTGAGGAGGACCTCGCTACAGTAAGACATGTCCTCCTCAATAAGCCATACTCTCACGGATATGTCGAAGAAATCATTAAAAGGTGAACCACTCTACTACCGCCCCTCAAACTGGCAACAATATCGTATCACTTCCCGCTATTGAACCATTCTACAGAAACTTTGTTTTTGCACAACTCACAAAATGGACGAAAAAGTCCCCAAAAAAGACATTATTGTAAGAACCCGCGACGACAGGAAGAACAACTTGGAGTTATCAATATACAACCACAACAACAACAACAATAACTTGTGTATGAGCCATATAACATGAATATTATTAATGGGTTTTGCACTTTGGATCCAGTTTTAATGAATGACTTAAACACAGATCTTAGTAAGGAAACAACTAAACAACTATTCCCACACTGACATTACACTTAGGAACTGACGTAATTCTATAGGCCATCTGTTTCTCATCTTATGTTTCATAAACATAAAACATAAGAAAAGTAGGAAAACCTTTTCCTGCTTATATATGGGGTGGAGGGCAGGGGAAGGGGTACGGGGGGGATGAGGAGGGGGTATGGGGGTGAGAAATAAAGGGGGGTGGGGGGAAAGAAGGGGGGTATGGAGGGTGTTAGGGAACCCCCTGGAGTGCCTTATTAGTGTCGAGTGTGTCTCAGGCGGTGCCAGTAGCTTTGTCAACAACTGGAGATGTCGACTTCCAAGAGGGGGGTGGGGGGAGGGGGGGTAGGGGGTATTTGAATTGCTCCCCTCCCCCTCCCCCTCCCCCCACTCCCTTTCCACACTCCAATCCCCAATTTTCTTCCTGGAACGATTTCACTCTCTGCACCGCACGACACTTTTACTTGCACTCACTGCTTCCCCAAGTCCATCCCCTTGCACTCACTGCTTCCTCAAGTCCCTCCACTTGCACTCACTGCTTCCTCAAGTCCATCCACTTGCACTCACTGCTTCCTCAAGTCCTTCCACTTGCACTCACTGCTTCCTCAAGTCCATCCACTTGCACTCACTGCTTCCTCAAGTCCCTCCACTTGCACTCACTGCTTCCCCAAGTCCATCCACTTGCACTCACTGCTTCCCCAAGTCCCTCCACTTGTACTCACCGCTTCCCCAAGTCCATCCACTTGCACTCACTGCTTCCTCAAGTCCATCCACTTGCACTCACCGCTTCCCCAAGTCCATCCCCTTGCACTCACCGCTTCCCCAAGTCCATCCCCTTGCACTCCCTACTTCCTCAAGTCCCTCCACTTGCACTCCCTGCTTCCTCAAGTCCCTCCACTTGCACTCCCTGCTTCCTCAAGTCCCTACACTTGCACTCACCGCTTCCCCAAGTCTATCCGCGTGCAATCAAAACACTTTAATTTTTACGTCTTGGGCAAAACAGTTGCTTTTTTAACGTTTTGGTTTGACAAAACCGTTGTATTTCTAGTTCGTTTTATCTACGCGTCTCTCACTCCCTCTCTCCACCAGTCAATTCAATCTCTGCTGAATTTACTTTATTTAAATTAATGCTAAAGTCTATGGACATGGCACAGAACATTTCACAGACACAGTCTTCGGGAAACAGGGCCCCGGGTCGACACCCTTCAGTATGAAACTGCCAATAAAATCATTATTAATCCTGCAATGTATAATGGTGCCCCAAGCGTCTGAACTTCAACCTTAAACGGACAGACAGACATTCTCTATGAAAAATTAGATTATATTATATATATATATATATATATATATATATATATATATATATATATATATATATATATATATATGTCGTACCTAGTAGCCAGAACTCACTTTTTGGCCTACTATTCAAGGCTCAATTTGCCTAATAAGCCAAGTTTTCCTGAATTAATATATTTTTTCTAATTTTTTTCTTATGAAATGATAAAGCTACCCATTTCATTATGTATGAGGTCAATTTTTTTTTATTGGAGTTAAAATTAACGTAGATATATGACCGAACCTAACCAACCCTACCTAACCTAACCTAACCTATCTTCATAGGTTAGGTTTGGTTAGGTAGCCGAAAAAGTTAGGTTAGGTTAGGTAGGTTAGGTAGTCGAAAAACAAATAATTCATGAAAACTTGGCTTATTAGGCAAATCGGGCCTTGCATACTAGGCTGAGAAGTGCGTTCTGGCTACTAGGTACGACATATATATATATATATATATATATATATATATATATATATATATATATATATATATATATATATATATATATATATATATATATTCCTGGTGTGAAAAGAACTGTCGTGGAGGACCTTCCTCGTCTTAAGAAATGGCCAAAAAATTATTTGTCCCAAAAATGTTAAACGATTTTCTTTTTCCTCTCCCGCTGGTGAGTGACGTCAGGTGCTTGTCCAGCGCCGTGTGAGTCCTCACCTAAATGTGCATGCAGGTCGGCGTTCAATCCCCGACCGTACAAGTGGTTGGGCGCCATTCCTTCCCCCCGTCCCATCCCAAATCCTTATCCTGACTCTTTCCCAGTGCTATATAGCCGTAATGGCTTGGCGTTTTCTCGTTATATTTCGCTTCCCCCTTTCCCCTTCTCTCTCCTTTCCTTCAGTGAGGTAAGGTCCAGTTCTCTCAGACTTTCCACATAGCTCAATCCCTTTAGCGCCGGAACTGAGCTGAAGAGGTTGAGATAATTTTGAGATCGAATTGCAGTTGATTTACAAACCAACTCAAATGATTTATTTACAAGGAAACTCGACTGATCGATTTTCAGTGTATACTCAGCTGACTGATTTACGAAGCAACTGAATTGTTTAATTTGCAGCAAATGATCGATTTACAAAGCAACACAGCTGATTTACAAAGCAACACAGCTGATTTACAAAGCAACACAGCTGATTTACAAAGCAACACAGCTGATTTACAAAGCAACACAGCTGATTTACAAAGCAACACAGCTGATTTACAAAGCAACACAGCTGATTTACAAAGCAACACAGCTGATTTACAAAGCAACACAGCTGATTTACAAAGCAACACAGCTGATTTACAAAGCAACACAGCTGATTTACAAAGCAACACAGCTGATTTACAAAGCAGCTCAATTGATCACTTTACAAAGCAACTCGGTTTGAAGGGAAATAATCGATTCAAGAGCTGAACATCAAAATATTAATTTGAGTCTCTGCATTAACGCAGAAAATAAGATTCTTTAGTCTATGCCTAATTCTGCTTCCCACATAAGAGTGTTTTGACCAGAAAGTGACCGGTTACCTTCCTAATACTGATAACTACCATTTGACTAATTACTGGACATAATAATACGGTAACAATGAGAAGATCAACTGGAGCACTCTACTCTAAGGTCGAGTTCTAAATGCTATTATCACCCGGAGTTCATTTACCGGCATGTACTCAGTACTTTAGAATAGTAGTAATAGAATGCCCAAAATATAAATTTAATAACATAACGCCCAATTTAAAAACTAATAACAGAATGCCCAATTTAAAAACTAATAACAGAATGCCCAATTTAAAAACTAATAACAGAATGCCCAATTTAAAAACTAATAACAGAATGCCCAATTTAAAAACTAATAACAGAATGCCCAATTTAAAAATCAAAATTCAAAAGTGTATCCTGTCCCACGGTACACATACTCGGTATACTTTTGATCTGACTTTGCTGTGAAGTTAAGTATACCTTTGACAGTAAGAAATTGGAACGTACCTTAAAATTGGTGGATTTCTGTCCCTCGCTGTATATTCTTACCTGTAATTTCATGAAAGCAAATTACACCGTGTAATAAATTCTGTTTTCCCTGGGTTGTAAGAGTTATTCTCTAATTGTTTAACACTCCAACGTATAGAAAAATAGTTAAAATTCCCTTTATACATTATACATTTCAATCCCCATGCCCCACAATTAAAATACAATGACCACAAAAACGAACATATGTATAATATATATATATATATATATATATATATATATATATATATATATATATATATATATATGTCGTACCTAATAGCCAGAACGCACTTCTCAGCCTACTATGCAAGTCCCGATTTGCCTAATAAGCCAAGTTTTCATGAATTGCCCGAAAACGCTTTGCGTAATAGTGGCTTTAGGCTTTGTATGTACTAGCTCTTATCTATAATGCCAACAAACTTTGTAAAATCTCTTTATGTATGTACCTTTGCCTAAATAAAATTATTATTATTATTATTATTAATTATAATTAACGTTTTTTTCGACTACCTAACCTAACCTAACGTATAAAGATAGGTTAGGTTAGGTTAGGTAGGGTTGGTTAGGTTCGGTCATATATCTACGTTAATTTTAACTCCAATAAAAAAAATTGACCTCATACATAATGAAATGGGTAGCTTTATCATTTCATACGAAAAAAAAATTAGAGAAAATATATTAATTCAGAAAAACTTGGCTTATTAGGCAAATCGGGCCTTGCATATTAGGCTGAGAAGTGCGTTCTGGCTACTAGGTACGACATATATATAAACACATTTACCTAGTAGCCAAAACGCACTTCTCGGCCTACTATGCAATGCGCGATTTCCCTAATAGGCCGAGTGATTTTCTTTATTAAAAAAATCTAACTGATATATTTGAATTATTGTTATGTTATATTAAGACCATAAATGATTGACAGTTATGTTAGTTTAGGTTAAGATAAGATAGGTTAGGCTAGGTTAGGTAGGGTTGGTTAGGTTAGGTAGGGTTGGTTAGGTTCAGTCATATATCTACGTTAGTTTTAACTCAAATTAAAAATAATTGAATTTATACATAATGAAATGTATAGCTTTATCATTTCATAAGAAAAAATTACAAAAGTATATAAATTCAGGAAAACTTGGCTTTTTAGGCAAATCGGCCCTTGCACAGTAGGCCGAGTACTGCGTTCTGGCTACTAGGTACAACATACATGTATATACTTGAGGATCAAGGAACTCTTACCTTGTGTCCATGAATGAGGCGTGTGGGATACCAGGTCTAGTGGGGGTCAGACTTGGGCAAGTGTTTGACCCCACACAGGCTGGGACTCGACCCCACGTACAGAAAAAGCGCCGTTTTCCTGCTCTAGTTTCGCACTTGCATGAGATGGGATGAATAATTAAGGCGCTCGTCCTCGAGTTAACACTGAACAAGTTGGTGGTGGCGTTCGTCACCATTGTTTTGCTACTAGTTCAAATTCAAATTCAAATTTTGCTACTAGTCTTAAGACAAGTAGCATAACCTATCAATCTTAAGACCTATCTGCCTCTGAAGGGTTGTTTAGGACACCATAATAAGTGAGTGGTTACTGATTAACCACTCACTATACTATAGGTTTGAATATAGTCAAAAACTACAGTGTACGCACACCGGGGAGCAGAGTATACCCTTAGTGTATACATCGTTTTCTATTGTATTGAGAACAATTGAGAGAACGTTCTCTATTGTATGGTATACCCTGAACATGTAAGTCACTGTGGCTAAGCACTTGATGTGTCTTGTACGATAAGAGCGGTTGAATTATTTGCTAACGTCTTACATAGTTTCACTACACTCGCCACAAGACAAGACATCACAACACAACCATCACTAACAATAGTTAACACCTTAATCATCTGACCTGCGGAAGTAAAGTGTGCTTTCGGGTTTCGAATGGAGCTGCTCCAAGCCAGCGGTCCGTGCTCACCAACTCAGCAGCCCGTCCTCGCATACAAAGACCCAAACGTGATTCCATCCACCCGCCAAACCTCAGCTGTTTATGCAGCCCGTCCTCCAAACAAAGATCTAAAAGTGATTCCATGCACCCACCAAACCCCCTGTTTATGAATGAAAAGCGGTTTACACACGACTCACACCTACTGACGTTCGAACATATCCGGAACAAGTGTTTCACTGACGAATTTTGTTCGAATCACAACGCTGTAAATGCTTCACCCACGTACTACAAATACAAATAATCGCCAACAGAACCTAAACACCTAACCTAACCTAACCTATGCCTATATATGCACAATATGCTAATATATTATAATATTAATTTATACTTGAGAAAATCCCGTTTTGAATGAACAGCATATTAAAATTTATGAATGCGTCTGTGGGGTCGACCGCTGGATGTAATGGACTTGAGTCGAGGACGGGTTGGTTTATGAGTGAAAAACGGTTTACACACGACTCACAACTGATGACCTCCGAACACTTACGGAACAAGTGCTTTGCTCACGTCCTCTGTTCGAACCACAAATCTATAAATGCTTCCCCCACGTACTTCAAATACAAATAATCGTCAACAGAACCTAAACACCTAACCAAACCTACCCCTAACTATACATAGAGTTTGTATGTATAATAATATTAATTTACATATAAGAACAAACAAATTTATAATACACAGTATGATAAAATTTATGTGTCTGGGGAGGACGGCCGCTACTCTAACTAGCCTAGTGTGAGTTCGGGTTGACTGATGACGTTCGACTAAGGAGGTAAACTTGTTTTCTTTATAACAAAACAATAATAAATACAATTAAAGGCAAGGTACCGAAGCACCAGGACAGTGTCATAACACCACAGGAATGATCAACAAACACCAAGCTGTATATACAAAATAAACAAGACAACAAATCAATACAGAAAGTTACAAACATCAAAACAGAAAGTTACAAACATCAAAACAGAAAGTTACAAACATCAAAACAGAAAGTTACAAACATCAAAACAGAAAGTCAAACACCACTGAAATACAAGTATAACTCCATGCATGCATAAGGGGAACAATACAACAACAAAAATGAAAAAAATAAATAAATACATAAAGCTAGGAACATACAGAATGGACCCAAACACTCCAAGGTCGTTACCACCCACCAAAAATTACATGAAGGCAATTAAGGGAAAGCCTTCAACCCCAAACATGCATACAACCACAACCAAACCGAACAAATATAGAGGAACGCAATGCAAAGGAGAGGCCAGCCACGAGACCTAATTTAACAACATACAATAGGAACAGACGGAGCCCAGCACACAACACAGAACAATCATCAGAAGCAAGGAGCGGTGACACGACACTGAACCTTGCTACAAAACACCCACGCACATCATGCCCACATAAACAGTAAGGGACGACAAGCATCAGGAGCTGAACTGGAAAATATTTGAAAGAGATCGGTTTTATGGCGGGATTTAATTCAAATTTATTTGTGCAGAAAACGAGGTTCTGAAAAAATGAAATTCCGTTCCTGAAATTTTTTTTTTGACTGACAAATCTTGTAATGGCACCATTATCCAGGAAGCCATTGTTTGTTAATGGTGAACTTTGTTAAGTGTAATTATAGGAGGATGGTTGTTGATGAGAGTAAAGCTGCAGCATAGTTCACACAACAACCAAACACAACCCTCATGAAACATACTTGTCTTCGCTGGTGCAGCAATAAAAGTCTCACAGTAAAATAGGCTTATTATTCTTAACACATTCAAACATTGTATTCTCCAATACAGGAGAATTTTGAGAATTCTCACAGGAGAATTTTGCTCATTATTAATCGCCAATTTGAGCACATTTCTAATAGGCTTCCAGTCCCGGGCAATGGGTCACATTATTAAAGCTTCTCTCTCAATGTTACATTATGGTGTCACTAATCAAAATGGTGAACCAAGCAGTCTTTATATATAAGCGTTAAATGTGTCTGTCCGAGGTTATAAGCCAGATGCTTATGGGCAGCCTCAAACAAGTTTGCAGGGATCTGGGAGCCGCGGTTAGTGCTTCAGTTACATTACTCAAGTATTGATCTCACATGTGTAGTGCATGCATGCAAAAGCCTCTTTTTATAGATCCTTAAATGATCTTCTTATGTTTGCTAACTTCACATATGCTGCTGATGTTATCCTGTTCACATGAGCTTCTGGTGTTGGGATTATGTCTACTTCCAGATATTTTTATCTTACTGTTTCTTAAAAATTACTTCGACCTTATAGTATACTTAAATACAGGTCTCCTGTACCCATTTTCATTATTTTACACTTATTTGGATTGAATTCCAGCAGCCATTTATCTGCTCACTCCTAACGTTTGTCAAAGTCTTCTTGCAGCACCCTACAGTTCTCTTCGGTTCCTACTCTCCTCATTAACTCTACATCGTCTGCAAACATCAACACGTATCAGTTCTCTCCCTCTACAAGCTCATTTACATTATTTAGATTGATTGATTGATTGTTGCCGCCGAAGGCGGCTAGTTTATTGTGCATCCCATACACATCCTGTGAGCCGTAGCGCAAAAGCATTACAGAGGGCACAAAAGATCAATGTTCCTGGGATTGTTCCCCGTGGAATATCACTTTCCACTCCTCTCCAGCCTGACGCCTCACTATGACCCTTTGTTTCCTCTCCATCATCACCTCCAGCACCCAGTCCAGTGACTCCTGTTTTCCCTGGGTTTGTATCCATCTTATGTATTAGTCTTTTGAGAGGAACTGTATCAACCATTTTTGGCAGTGTAGAAAGATGCAGTCACCCCATCCTTTCTTCTTTTGTGTTATTTTGGTGAACATGTCATACGATTTAATCATGTCTGTCAAGTATGATTTCTCGTCTGAAGCTGTGTTGTGCCTCTTATAACAGTTACTCCCCACATGTTCTACAGTCCTTTTTCTGACAACATTCTACAATCTTGCATGTTAATGACACTGGTCTATAGTTTAGTACTTCATATCTGCCCCACTTTTTTTTAATATTACAACCACATTTGCCTTTTTCCAGATTTCCGGCAGCTCTCTATCTTTAGTGTAATGTTGAACATTATATTTATTTATTTTTATTTATTTATATTTATATATATACATGAAAGGTACACTGGGATTGTGAGGATACATAGAATAGTAATTACAATCTTGTAAAGCCACTACTACGCGCAGCATTTCGGGCAGAATGAGTTTAATGGGTCACACAAGATTCCCGCAGCTTCCTTCAGCACCCATGGTGATATCTGGTCTGGTGTTACTGCTTTCGATACATCCAGTTCCTCCAGGTATCTTTTGACCTTCTCTACATTAACTTCAATTGTGTCTAGTGTTGCAGACGATGAGCCACAATAACGGGTCTGAAGATGTGATGACCAAACCTCACATTATATAATGGAGAAACGACGACGTTTCGGTTCGTCGTGGACCATTACTAAGTCGTGATTTTGTCTAGTGTTGTTTCTGGTCGTCTCTTGTCACTACAAGGGAGCCGGTCGGCCGAGCGGACAGCTCGCTGGATTTGTGATCCTGTGGTCCTGGGTTCGATCCCAGGCGCCGGCGAGAAACAATGGGCAGAGTTTCTTTCACCCTATGCCCCTGTTACCTAGCAGTAAAATAGGTTCCTGGGTGTTAGTCAGCTGTCACGGGCTGCTTCCTGGGGGTGGAGGCCTGGTCGAGGACCGGGCCGCGGGGACACTAAAAAAAAAACCGAAATCATCTCAAGATAACCTCAAGATAACCCTCCTGTAGTCCCCACTTCTGTTTTCTTTCTTGCTCCTTCTCCTGTTTCCAACTCTCTCAGTTCTACAGCGTCATCAAACACTTAACACATTGGCCTCTGGCTCCTAGTGGGACCTCATATTTTAAGTTCTCTACATCTTCTTCATTTTAGATAAACACCAGGTCTAGGGAGGCTGGTAGATCTGCTTCATTTTCTCTTGTTGGCTCCTTGATATGCTGCCACAGGGAGTGTTTGCCTGTATAGTGTCCACAAGTCTTGCTCTCCGTGTCTCATCTTCCCAGTCAGGATCCTTTGTTGACAATTTATTTCCCTGCGATTAAAATCTCCAAGTATCAGGATCTCTGGCTCTCCTTGCCACTGTGACCCCCCCCCCCTCCCTACTCTATTATCTTCAGACATGCTTTATTACATTGATCATATTACAAAACAATTACTGGCAACTCCATTGTTCTCACTGTTATCATGTCAAGTATGACATCCTACTGGTGGATTATCTCTGGAATCTCTTATCTCCTCAAAACTCCAGTTTTGTTGTATCAGTAACAACTCCTCCACCTTTATGTTTATCATCTCTTTTTCCTACTACCTGACACCATCGTGGGAATATTTCATCTTCTATTACGTGGCCTGACAGCTGAATGGACATCGCTCGGGATTCGTAGTCTTGAGGTTCCGGGTTCTATTCCTGGTGGAGACGGAAAAAAATGGGCAGAGTTTCTTTTACCATGATGCATCTGTTCACTTAGCAGTAAATATGTACCTGGGAGTTAGACAGCTGCTACAGGTGGGTAGGGGGGGGTATAACAAAACGGTGGCCTGTTCGAGGACTGGGCCGCCGGGACGCTAAGCCTCGAAATCATCTCAAGATAACCTCAAGATGCTCTTTAGTTTTGTCTCTGTAACTGCAATGATTTGAGGATGCAGTCCTGCAGTTTTGCAGCTTGCCTCTTGTAATGTCTGCATTCCTGTATCAAATTGTAAGATTACTCATTTCTACTGGCTGTTTAGTTTCCTTCCGGGATGAGGGAGAGGGGCTAGATTCTCCCTTTGGGCTAGCCCCCATTCTGGGGCTTGGAATTTGTAAGTGTTGGCATAGCCAACTGTCCTGCATTTGCCTGTCCTGCTCTTGCGCTGGTCTAACCTCCTGCTCCATCCTAACTCCACTTATTCTTTCCATTTCCCTCTGCTCTTCTTCTCTATCATTCTTAGCTTGGTGACAATTATACTGTGTGGCAGGTGTGGTAGTGACAATTATACTGTGTGGCAGGTGTGGTAGTGACAATTCCACTGTTGCAGGTGTCGCTGGACTCGAGAGTGCGGGAGATCATCAACAGGAACATGGTGGACCCGACGCCCCACACCTTCGACGAGGCGCAGACGCAGATATACACTCTCATGCACCGCGACTCCTACCCGCGCTTCATCAACTCCGCCATCTACAAGCGCCTCGCACAACTCAATAATAACGGGAGCAGCAGCAGTAGCAGAAAAGAAAGTTCAACATAGGCGTCCGTGTGTGTGTGTGAGTGTGTGTGTGTGTGTGTGTGTGTGAGAGTATGTGTGTGTTTCAACACCCCCCCCCCCCCCCCCGTTCCCCTTTCTATTCCTTATTCCCTCCATCCTTTCCACCCCCCTTCCTTTTTTCCCCTTATTTACCTTCCCATTTCCTCACTCTTGCCTAAGTGTATTACCTCCCTCGTCGACCTCACAATGCACCCTTTTCCTTATTTCTGAGTTGGGGACCAGAAATTACATGATAAAAAATGCGTTCATTGAAAACGGGATTAGGGCAATGCGTTGGTCACAACTGAAGAACGGATTGTGAGTATATAAGTTTGTAAATTAAGTACATAAGTATGCTTGAGCGTTTATAAGTAGGTGAAGAGCTAAGCTCCAACGTTCATCACTCAACGCACAGATAATCCCCCTTCCCAAACGGGTGAGAACATTTAGGAGCTCAACTAATGTGAGTCAGACCAATGCTTGGTGGGTTAGGCGTTGTTCATTTCAATCTTTTTTCTACCTCCTAGTTTGTGCAACCACTTGTTGTCCAAGAGGCATGAATTAGGCACAGCTTAACGTGATATCTGAGGCAAAAGTAATGCAAAATACTAATTGGCACACTAAACAAATTAAAAACAAAACAAAAAATATTTGCAAATGTAAAGAAAACGGATGAGAGAGGAACAGATGTCAGTTTCTCTCACATTTTTTTTTCTTTCAGTAGAGATGGTAATTTATCTTGTCAGAAGAGACAGTACAAATAAGTTTAAGCTGAGAACGATCGTGTCCAAAAAATAAACTGCCACACCTCTCCTACAACCCCCATTATTTGCATACAAAAATTGAAGAGAGTGCCAGCCTTAGCTTGGTGGAAGAAAATGCTAGACCTTGCCAGTCGCTACACTTAAAGGGTAACTCAAATAAACCCTTACGACAGGTATAACTAAATTAATCTATACGGATGGATTTGACTATTTTCTTCTCGTTTAGATTTTGACTTGACGAAAACTTTATAAATAAAGGTATTACTACAAATAATATTGAATTAATAGATGTTTTTAGATATTATTAATAGTTTAAGAAAGGCGTGAAAAATGGTGCCCGATAGCACAAAGGTGTAACGCTTTTTACCTTAATAAGCTTTAAAGATGTGTAGGATACTCAAAATTTCACCCCCAAAGCTTAACGATGTGCTCAAAGCTTATTATGGTAGATATCGTCACATTCCAAGTATTATTTAATGCCAGAAAAAAGAAATGTATATTGTAGAATTTCAAGTTAAGAGAATTTTTGTATCTTGGATAATTGTGAGTTGAATGCATATCCCAATACAATTATACGCCCGTATATATGTCAAGGTATTACCGAAATATTATATATTGCCCTTCTTACCCTAAAAAAAAATATTCCAACTAATTTTCTGTTTTCAAAATCGTGGGGGTATGGAATTTTATATTTAACATATATGAAAAATAGAACACCTGTACTTAAAAAAAAAAAAATTCGATGCCTCTGGATGACTAAATAGATATATAATCCTCTTTTATGATAGTTTGTTAATGTAAATATTTCGCTCTGGGGACGTACTCGGGAATGGGGGGTGAGTGTCTCGTCTAGACATAGAACCACCTGGTTGCAAGGAACTGTCAATTACTTAATTAACTCTTGCCGTCTAAACTCCTGCACCAATTTCAGCTAACGCAAGATCAAATCAACTGTTACATAAGTGACTTCCTGTGGATATACATCCATACTAAATCGTATACAATTACCTCTCAATGACGAAGCCTATGCACTTGGGTTTCGTGAGGTGAAGTCATCATCAATAGTCACATTTTCCACTATATGACATTTGATATGAAGGATTTTCATTGTTGTAGTTGCATACTTTGTTTTGTCCCCCCCCCCAGCGACCGTGACGTGCAGGGGTAGCGCCATTGCAACACTATGGGTAACACAAGATCCCCGCAGCTTCCTTCAGCACCCATGGTGATATCTGGTCTGGTGTTACTACTTTCGATACATCCAGTTCCTCCAGGTATCTTTTGACCTTCTCTACATTAACTTCAATTGTGTCTAGTGTTGCAGACGATGAGCCACAATAACGGGTCTGAAGATGTGATGACACCCAGCAACACTAATCAACGTCATCAACGTTGATTCAGACTCAGCGACGTTGATTGAACGAGTAACCAACACCAGACTTGGGTATTGTACCCACTTGGTAACACTCTTGGTATGGCACACACGAAGGTCGAAGGGGAATAAGAGTTGTCAATATACTCCAGAATTTCAGAATGGTATCACCATCAACCCTTATTGTTGTCTCTGATGGGTTCCCAGCGACGAGGCCTCAAGTCTTCGTCTTAAGCATGAAGTCTTTATGTTTATGAAGCCTCTCAAGCCAATGGCCGATCTTCCCGAGGATGCAATACACAATAGTTGCCTAAATCCTAGATAACTATGCTAGGTGAACAGAGGCACCGAGAGTAGGGAAACGTGGCGTAACGTCTTGCTCTGCCTTGGAATCGAACCTGGAAACAACCGGTTGTGAGCAGTGCGTCAAAAACGACGGAATGGCGTCTTAAGGCGAGACGCAGACAGACGAAGGGACGATCTTGACATGAGAAAAGGAAGAGGGAGCGGGGGGGGGGAGGGTCATATGGTATTGGGAAGGGGGGAAGATTAATATATTCGAGGGTAAATCCCGAGTACGTCTCCAGGTAGCGGCCCAAAATCCCCAGTGCTGTTATGACTGTTTCTCGTCTAGGTATTTGTATGTAGACAATTGAACAGAACTGTATGAGCATGTCAAATTTTTAAGATGTCATTGAGGCATCACATTAACCATCAAAGCTCAATACTTTTTCCTTAAGGATGCTGGGTGGATTACAAACCAAATACTCTTTTTTAAGTCAACAGTTTCTGACATGTCAATTACCTCACTTTTTACACAAGAGTGCATTTGTCATATTTTTTTTTTTTGTCTTAGCCTCTATAGAAAATACACACGAATACCAATGGCATTTCCTGTGCAGCAATTCAGAGATTATTTTCAAATAGACGATAGATAATTATGAGGAGGAATTTTTAAACTGTTCATTGACAGAAAAATATGGTGAGGCTTTTCAGAGCATTAGTGCTGGAAATTACCAATGTCCCGTAAGTGTCCAGTGTAAGACCCGCGTTCGAGCCTGCTCATGCGGCCTATAGCGGGCACTGTCAACAGAAAAACAATGTGCAACAGAGCCAAACAATTGTGCAGATACAGGCCTGTTAGATTGGCGTGGCAGGACCCATAGAAAAGATGCGAGTTTATCGTGTGTTTTTAGCAGGCCTACCATGTGAAAATAATTACCAGAAGGGTCTGACAGTGTCCGTCGCCAGGGAATGAAGACATCTGACACCGGGGAGATGTGACACATGTGTCACACATGTGTCACACATATGCCAAAGACATACGTCTAGTCTGGAGTGCTCACTGTGTTCGGCTGTGGCCCAGCCTGGCTACAGCACGGCTACAGCCTGGCTACAGCACGGCTAAAGCCTGGCTACAGCACGGCTACAGCACGGCTAAAGCCTGGCTACAGCACGGCTACAGCCTGGCTACAGCACGGCTACAGCCTGGCAACAGCCTGGATACAGCCTGGCCACAGCACGGCTACAGCCTGGCTACAGAACGGCTATAGCCTGGCTACAGACTAGCTACAGCACGGCTACAGCCTGGCTACAGCCTGGCTACAGCATGGCTACAGCCTGGCTACAGCACGGCTACAGCCTGGCTACAGCACAGCTACAGCCTAACTACAGCACGGCTACAGCCTAGCTACAGCACGGCTACAGCCTGGCTACAGCATAGTTACAGCCTAGCTACAGCACGGCTACAGCCTGGCTACAGCACGGCTACAGCCTGGCAACAGCCTGGCAACAACCTGGTTACAGCACGGCTACAGCTTGGCTACAGCACGGCTACAGCACAGCTACAGCACGGCTACAGCCTTGCTACAGCACAGCTACAGCCTGGCTACAGCATGGCTGCAAAACAGCTACAGCCTGGCTACATCCTGGCTACAGAACGGCTACAGCACGGCTACATCCTGGCTACAGCACGGCTACAGCCTGGCTATAGCACAGCTACAGCACGGCTACAGCCTGGCTATAGCACAGCTACAGCCTGGCTACAGCACGGCTACAGCCTGGCAACAGCCTGGATACAGCACGGCTACAGCCTGGATACAGCACGGCTACAGCCTGGCTACAGCCTGGCTACAGCCTGGCTACAGCACAGCCACAGCACGGTTACAGCCTGGCTACAGCCTGGCTACAGCACGGCTACGGCCTGGCTACAGCACGGCTACAGCCTTGCTACAGAGCTACAGCACGGCTAGAGCACGGCTATAGCCTGGCTACAGCACGGCAACAGCCTGGCTATAGCACGGCTACAGCCTGGCTACAGCACGGCTACAGCATGGCTACAGCATGGCTACAGCACAGCTACAACACGGCTACAGCACTGCTACAGCCTGGCTACAGCACGGCTACAGCATGGCTACAGCCTGGCTACAGCACGGCTACAGCACGGCTACAGCCTGGCAACAGCCTAGCTACAGCATGGCTACAGCCTGGCTACAATATGGCTACAGCACATCTACAGCCTGGCTACAGCACGGCTACAGCCTGGCTACAGCACGGCTACAGCACATCTACAGCCTGCCTACAGCACGGCTATACCCTGGCTACAGCACGGCTACAGCATGGCTACAGCACATCTACAGCCTGGCTACAGCACGGCTATACCCTAGCTACAGCACGGCTACAGCCTGGCTACAGCACATCTACAGCACGGCTACAGCCTGGCTACAGCACGGCTACAGCCTGGCTACAGCACGGCTATACCCTAGCTACAGCACGGCTACAGCCTGGCTACAGCACATCTACAGCACGGCTACAGCCTGGCTACAGCACGGCTACAGCCTGGCTACAGCACGGCTACAGCCTGGCTACAGCACGGCTACAGCCTGGCTACAGCACGGCTACAGCCTGGCTACAGCACAGCAACAGCCTGGCTACAGCACAGCTACAGCCTGGCTACAGCACGGCTACAGCCCGGCTACAGCACAGCTACAGCACAGCTACAGCATGCCTACAGCCTGGCTACTGCACGGCTACAGCTTGGCTACAGCACGGCTACTGCCCGGCTACAGCTTTGCTACAGCAGAGCTACTGCATGCCTACAGCCTGGCTACAGCACGGCTACAGCCTGGCTACAGCATGGCTACAGCACAGCAACAGCCTGGCTACAGCACAGCTACAGCCTGGCTACAGCACGGCTACAGCCTGGCTACAGCACGGCTACAGCACGGCTACAGCCTGGCTACAGCACGGCTACAGCCTGGCTACAGCATGGCTACAGCACAGCAACAGCCTGGCTACAGCACAGCTACAGAAAGGCTACAGCACGGCTACAGCACGGCTACAGCACGGCTACAGCACGGCTACAGCCTGGCTACAGCACGGCTACAGCCTGGCTACAGCATGGCTACAGCACGGCTACAGCCTGGCTACAGCATGGCTATAGCATGGCTACAGCACGGCTACAGCACGGCTACAGCCTGGCTACAGCACGGCTGCAGCACGGCTACAGTCTGGCTACAGCCTGGTTACAGCACGGCTACAGCCTGGCTACAGAATGGCTATAGCATGGCTACAGCACGGCTACAGCCTGGTTACAGCACGGCTACAGCCTGGCTACAGAATGGCTATAGCATGGCTACAGCACGGCTACAGCACGGCTACAGCCTGGCTACAGCATGGCTACAGCATGGCTACAGCACGGCTACAGTACGGCTACAGCCTGGCTACAGCACGGCTACAGCATGGCTATAGCATGGCTACAGCACGGCTACAGCACGGCTACAGCCTGGCTACAGCATGGCTGCAGCACGGCTACATTCTGGCTACAGCCTGGCTACAGCACGGCTACAGCATGGCTATAGCATGGCTACAGCACAGCTACAGCCTGGCTACAGCATGGCTACAGCCTGGCTACAGCATGACTACAGCCTGGCTACAGCCTGGCAACAGCCTGGCTAAAGCATGGCTACAGCCTGGCTACAGCATGGCTACAGCCTGGCTACAGCATGGCTACAGCCTGGCTACAGCACGGCTACAGCCTGGCTACAGCATGGCTACAGCCTGGCTACAGCATTGCAATAGCATGGCTACAGCCTGGCTACAGCATTGCAATAGCATGGCTACAGCATGGCTCTAGCACGGCTATAGCACGGCTACAGCATAGCTACAGCACGGCTACAGCCTGGTTACAGCACGGCTACAGCACGGCTGCAGCCTGGCTACAGCACGGCAACAGCACAGCTACAGCCTGGCTACAGCACGGCAACAGCACGGCTACAGCACAGCTACAGCCTGGCTACAGCACGGCTACAGCCTTGTTACAGCCTGGCTACAGCACAGCTACAGCCTGGCTACAGCACAGCTACAGCACGGCTACAGCACGGCTACAGCCTGGCTACATCACAGCTACAGCACGGCTACAGCCTTGCTACAGCCTGGCTACAGCACGGCTACAGCACAGCTTCAGCCTGGCTACATCACAGCTACAGCACGGCTATAGCCAGGCTACAGCACGGCTATAGCCAGGCTACAGTACGGCTATAGCACGGCTACAGCCTTGCTACAGTACGGCTACAGTCGGTCTACAGCATGGATACAGGACGGCTAAAGCACGGCGACAACCTGGCTACAGCACGGCTACAGCCTGGCTACATCACGGCTACAGCCTGACTACAGCACGGTTACAGTCTGGCTAAAACACGGCTACAGCCTGGCTACAGCACGGCTACAGCCTGGCTACAGCCTGGCTACAGCATGGCTACGGCCTGGTTACAGCATGCCTACAGCCTGGCTACAGCATGCCTACAACCTGGCTACAGCATGCCTACAGCCTGCCTACAGCTTGCCTCCAGCCTGGCTACAGCATGCCTCCAGCCTGGCTACAGCATGCCTACAGCCTGGCTACAGCATGCCTACAGCCTGGCTACAGTCTGGCTACAGCATGCCTACAGCCTGGTTACAGCATGCCTACAGCCTGGTTACAGCATGCCTACAGCCTGGCTACAGCATGCCTACAGCATGGCTACAGCATGCCTACAGCCTGGCTACAGTATGGCTACAGCCTGGCTACAGCATGGCTACAGCACGGCTACGGCCTGGCTACAGCACGGCTACGGCCTGGCTACAGCACGGCTACGGCCTGGCTACAGCATGCCTACAGCCTGGCTACAGCATGCCTACAGCATGCCTACAGCCTGGCTACAGCATGCCTACAGCCTGGCTACAGCACGGCTACGGCCTGGCTACAGCACGGCTAGGCCTGGCTACAGCCTGTCCACAGCACGGCTACAGCCTGTCTACAGCACGGCTTCAGCCTGACTACAGCACGGCTACAGCCTGTCTACAGCACGGCTACAGCCTGGCTACAGCCTGTCTACAGCATGGCTACAGCCTGACTACAGCACGGCTACAGCCTGGCCACAGCACGGCTACAGCCTGGCTACACCACGGCTACAGCCTGGCTACAGCACGGCTACAGCCTGGCTACAGGACGTCTACAGCACGGCTACAGCACGGCTACAGCCTGGCTACAGCACGGCTACAGCCTGGTTACAGCACAGCTACAGCCTGGCTACACCACGGCTACAGCCTGGCTACAGCACGGCTACAGCCTGGCTACAGGACGTCTACAGCACGGCTACAGCCTGGCTACAGCACGGCTACAGCCTGGTTACAGCACAGCTACAGCCTGGCTACAGCACAGCTACAGCCTGGCTACAGCACGGATACAGCCTGGCTACAGCACGGCTACAGCCTGGCTACAGCACGGCTACAGCCTGGCTACAGGACGTCTACAGCACGGCTACAGCACGGCTAAAGCCTGGCTACAGCACGGCTAGAGCCTGGCTACAGCCTGGCTACAGCCTGGCTACAGCACGGCTAGAGCCTGGCTACAGCCTGGCTACAGCACGGCTACGGCCTGGCTACAGTACGGCATCGGCCTGGCTACAGCATGCCTACAGCCTGGATACAGCATGCCTACAGCCTGGCTACAGCACGGCTACAGCCTGGCTACAGCACGGCTACGGCCTGGCTACAGCACGGCTACGGCCTGACTACAGCATGCCTACAGCCTGGCTACAGCATGCCTACAGCATGCCTACAGCCTGGCTACAGCACGGCTACAGCCTGTCTACAGCACGGCTACAGCCTGACTACAGCACGGCTACAGCCTGACTACAGCCTGGCTACAGCACGGCTACAGCCTGGCTACAGCACGGCTACAGCCTGGCTACAGCACGGCTACAGCCTGGCTACAGCCTGGCTATAGCCTGGCTACAGCACGGCTACAGCCTGGCTACAGCACGGCTACAGCCTGACTACAGCCTGGCTACAGCCTGGCTACAGCCTGGCTACAGCCTGACTACAGCCTGTCTACAGCACGGCTACAGCCTGTCTACAGCACGGCTACAGCCTGGCTACAGCATGGCTACAGCCTGTCTACAGCACGGCTACAGCCTGACTACAGCCTGGCTACAGCACGGCTACAGCCTGGCTACAGCACGGCTACAGCCTGGCTACAGCACGGCTACAGCCTGGCTACAGCACGGCTACAGCCTGGCTACAGCACGGCTACAGCCTGACTACAGCCTGGCTACAACCTGGCTACAGCCTGGTTACAGCCTGGCTACACCACGGCTACAGCATGGCTACAGCCTGACTACAGCCTGGCTACAGTCTGGCTACAGCCTGGCTACACCGCGGCTACAGCCTGGGTACAGCACGGCTACAGCCTGGCTACACCACGGCTACAGCCTGGCTACAGCACGGCTACACAGATTATACTCTCACAAATTTTATGTATTGTAATCATTTCATGGATTACATTTGATTACATATACAGTGAATATGCTTACATTGTTAAATTAGAACCCCCCCCCCCCCCCCTAGTCCTAATATAATTTGTAATGTAAGTCAAAATTGCTGTTCCTTGTTACAAAGCAATATTTGTTATTTCAATGTTAACAATTCGGTCCAGTCTTTCAATGGTGATTATTTTTATTTTTAAGAAATGTAACTGGATCTAATAAAGCCATATTGTCTTCAATATCATGTAAATCCCTCTGTATGAGCCCCTTTTCCTTCACCCTTCTTCACCTCTCCCACAAGACGCTGGTTACAGTCTGAAAAGGGAAGGAATTAGCAAGTTTAGAGGAACAGGGTAAAGGGGGCACTGAGTTCCAAAAAGCGTGCCTAACTACTTGCATCATCGGGGATTGAACACCGACCTTGCAGGATGTGAGGTTGACCAGACCAAGAGGGCTGACATGGGGGGGGGGGAGAATGGGGGTTTTTACTACTTGTGTCAAAACGTTTCTTGATAGGAACGGGATATTGATCCCCGGTTACCTTTTGGGATTATTCCGGGGCTTAGCGTCCCCGCGGCCCGGTCCTCGACCAGGTCTTAGTTGAGAGGTGAGCTGGGAACCACTGCCACACTGCGTGTGCTGGGACTAGCGCTGTGGGGGCTGTGACAAGGGGTGAGGGGCTGGGATCCCAGCTTCCATTAGCCTCCTGCAGGAGTCATCCTTCTGCAGGGGTCAATCATCCTTCAGGAGTCATCCTCCTGCAGAAGTCAATCATCCTACAGGAGTAGGCCTCCTGCAGAAGTCAATCATCCTTCAGGAGTAGGTCTCCTGCAGGAGTCAATCATCCTTCAGGAGTAGGTCTTCTGCAGGAGACAATCATCCTTCAGGAGTAGGTCTCCTGCAGGAGTCAATCATCCTTCAGGAGTAGGTCTTCTGCAGGAGACAATCATCCTTCAGGAGTAGGTCTCCTGCAGGAGTCAATCATCCTTCAGGAGTAGGTCTCCTGCAGGAGTCAATCATCCTTCAGGAGTAGGTCTTCTGCAGGAGACAATCATCCTTCAGGAGTAGGTCTCCTGCAGGAGTCAATCATCCTTCAGGAGTAGGTCTTCTGCAGGACACAATCATCCTTCAGGAGTAGGTCTTCTGCAGGAGTCAATCATCCTTCAGGAGTAGGTCTTCTGCAGAAGTCAATCATCCTTCAGGAGTAGGCCTCCTGCAGGAGTCAATCATCCTTCAGGAGTAGGCCTCCTGCAGGAGTCAATCATCCTCCAGGAGTAGGTCTTCTGCAGGAGACAATCATCCTTCAGGAGTAGGCCTCCTGCAGGAGACAATCATCCTTCAGGAGTAGGCCTCCTGCAGGAGTCAATCATCCTTCAGGAGTAGGCCTCCTGCAGGAGACAATCATCCTTCAGGAGTAGGTCTTCTGCAGGAGTCAATCATCCTTCAGGAGTAGGTCTTCTGCAGGAGTCATCATCCTTCAGGAGTAGGTCTTCTGCAGGAGTCAATCATCCTTCAGGAGTAGGTCTTCTGCAGGAGTCAATCATCCTTCAGGAGTAGGTCTTCTGCAGGAGTCATCATCCTTCAGGAGTAGGTCTACTGCAGGAGTCATCATCCTTCAGGAGTAGGTCTTCTGCAGGAGTCAATCATCCTTCAGGAGTAGGTCTTCTGCAGCAGTCAATCATCCTTCAAGAGTAGGTCTTCTGCAGCAGTTAATCATCCTTCAGGAGTAGGCCTCCTGCAGGAGTCAATCATCCTTCAGGAGTAGGCCTCCTGCAGAAGGACAACTCATAATGAAAAACATTTTCCTGAATGGATGCAAACACCCCCTCCCCCCCATCCTCCCCCCCCCTCTCCCAATCCTCCCCTCCCTCCCAATCCTCCCCCATTACATGGTATTCCATGCTGTCTTTAATCCTTTTTTTTCCCTCATCATCCAATGAACGACGGTGTACTTTTCAAGACTAATAGAGTCCTGCTGTACATAGTCTATGTAGATATGGTGACCATAAATCTACTCTTGAATAGCGAAGTACTGTTTCTGATAGAATATAAGTTAAACAGAATTAATATGTATCTTCTTTCTATATCCTAATTGATGTACTCATCGCCAGTTGCTACCTTGTCGGGCTGATGGAGAGTTCTCTGTGAGTTCTGGAGAGTTCTCTGAGTTCTGGAGAGTTCTCTGTGAGTTCTGGAGAGTTCTCTGAGTTCTGGAGAGTTCTCTGAGTTCTGGAGAGTTCTTGAGAGTTCTCTGTGAGTTCTGGAGAGTTCTCTGAGTTCTGGAGAGTTCTCTGAGTTCTGGAGAGTTCTCTGTGAGTTCTGGAGAGTTCTCTGAGTTCTGGAGAGTTCTCTGAGTTTTGGAGAGTTCCCTGTGAGTTCTCTAGAGTTCTCTGTGAGTTCTCAAGAATTCTATCAATAAAATTACAAGAGAAAAATATTGCCATAATTTAAATAAAAATATCACTGAAGGATTTAAATTAGATATAACTGGAATACACTTGAATCATGCAATGATACACTTCAATCATGCAATGATACACTTCAATCTTGCAATGATACACTTCAATCTTGCAATGATACACTTCAATCTTGCAATGATACACTTCAATCATGCAATGATACACTTCAATCTTGCAATGATACACTTCAATCTTGCAATGATACCCTTCAATCTTGTAATGATACACTTCAATCATGCAATGATACACTTTAATCATGCAATGACACACTTCAATTATGCAATGATACACTTCAATCTTGCAATGATACACTTCAATCTTGCAATGATACACTTCAATCTTGCAATGATACACTTCAATCTTGCAATGATACACTTCAATCATGCAATGATACACTTCAATCTTGCAATGATACACTTCAATCTTGCAATGATACACTTCAATCTTGCAATGATACACTTCAATCTTGTAATGATACACTACAATCATGCAATGAAACACTTCAATCATGCAATGACACACTTCAATTATGCAATGACACACTTCAATCTTGCAATGACACACTTCAATCATGCAATGATACACTTCAATCTTGCAATGACACACTTCAATTATGCAATGACACACTTCAATCTTGCAATGACACACTTCAATCATGCAATGATGTACTTTAATCATGCAATGATACACTTCAATCTTGCAATGATACACTTCAATCATGCAATGATACACTTCAATCTTGCAATGATACACTTCAATCTTGCAATCATACACTTCAATCATGCAATGATACACTTCAATCATGCAATGATACACTTCAATCATGCAATGGTACACTTCAATCTTGCAATGATACACTTCAATCTTGCAATGATACACTTCAATCTTGCAATGATACACTTCAATCATGCAATGATACACTTCAATCATGCAATGATACACTTCAATCATGCAATGGTACACTTCAATCTTGCAATGATACACTTCAATCTTGCAATTATACACTTCAATCATGCAATGATACACTTCAATCTTGCAATGATACACTTCAATCTCGCAATGATACACTTCAATCTTGCAATGATACACTTCAATCTTGCAATGATACACTTCAAGCATGCAATGATACACTTCAATCTTGCAATTATACACTTCAATCATGCAATGATACACTTCAATCTTGCAATGATACACTTCAATCTTGCAATGATACACTTCAATCTTGCAATGAGACACTTCAATCTTGCAATGAGACACTTCAATCTTGCAATGAGACACTTCAATCTTGCAATGATACACTTCAATCATGCAATGATACACTTCAATCTTGCAATGACACACTTCAATCATGCAATGATGTACTTTAATCATGCAATGATACACTTCAATCTTGCAATGATACACTTCAATCTTGCAATAATACACTTCAATCATGCAATGATACACTTCAATCATGCAATGATACACTTCAATCATGCAATGGTACACTTCAATCTTGCAATGATACACTTCAATCTTGCAATGATACACTTCAATCTTGCAATGATACACTTCAATCATGCAATGATACACTTCAATCATGCAATGATACACTTCAATCATGCAATGGTACACTTCAATCTTGCAATGATACACTTCAATCTTGCAATTATACACTTCAATCATGCAATGATACACTTCAATCTTGCAATGATACACTTCAATCTCGCAATGATACACTTCAATCTTGCAATGATACACTTCAATCTTGCAATGATACACTTCAAGCATGCAATGATACACTTCAATCTTGCAATTATACACTTCAATCATGCAATGATACACTTCAATCTTGCAATGATACACTTCAATCTTGCAATGATACACTTCAATCTTGCAATGAGACACTTCAATCTTGCAATGAGACACTTCAATCTTGCAATGAGACACTTCAATCTTGCAATGATACACTTCAATCATGCAATGATACACTTCAATCTTGCAATGATACACTTCAATCATGCAATGATACACTTCAATCTTGCAATGATACACTTCAATCTTGCAATGATACACTTCAATCTTGCAATGATACACTTCAATCTTGCAATGATACACTTCAATCTTGCAATGATAAACTTCAATCTTGCAATGATACACTTCAAGCATGCAATGATACACTTCAATCTTGCAATTATACACTTCAATCATGCAATGATACACTTCAATCTTGCAATGATACACTTCAATCTTGCAATGATACACTTCAATCTTGCAATGAGACACTTCAATCTTGCAATGGTACACTTCAATCTTGCAATGATACACTTCAATCTTGCAATGATACACTTCAATCTTGCAATGGTACACTTCAATCTTGCAATGATACACTTCAATCATGCAATGATACACTTCAATCTTGCAATGATACACTTCAATCTTGCAATGATACACTTCAATCTTGCAATGGTACACTTCAATCTTGCAATGATACACTTCAATCATGCAATGATACACTTCAAGTATGCAATGATACACTTCAATCATGCAATGATGTACTTTAATCTTGCAATGATACACTTTAAACCTGCAATGATACACTTTAAACCTGCAATGAAACACTTTAAACCTCTAATGATGCACTTCAATCTTGTAATGATACACTTCAATCTTGTAATGATGTACTTCAATCTTGCTAAGATGTACTTCATTTATAATGTACTTCGCCCTCTGGAGGGTTATTAAGGCCACCACAATAACTTACTGACACAACCACCATGTTTGGTGATTAGGGGTTAAGGCCTGTCAACCTTAACAGGGTTAATGAGGCCAAAGCAATATGCCACAGTCATCTTGGTTGCTGGGAGTCATCATCTTGGTTGCTGGGAGTCATCATCTTGGTTGTTGGGAGTCATCATCTTGGTTGTTGGGAGGTCATCATCTTGGTTGCTGGGAGTCATCATCTTGGTTGCTGGGAGTCATCATCTTGGTTGCTGGGAGTCATCATCTTGGTTGTTGGGAGGTCATCATCTTGGTTGCTGGGAGTCATCATCTTGGTTGTTGGGAGGTCATCATCTTGGTTGTTGGGAGTCATCATCTTGGTTGTTGGGAGTCATCATCTTGGTTGCTGGGAGTCATCATCTTGGTTGCTGGGAGTCATCATCTTGGTTGCTGGGAGTCATCATCTTGGTTGCTGGGAGGTCATCATCTTGGTTGCTGGGAGTCATCATATTGGTTGCTGGGAGTCATCATCTTGGTTGCTGGGAGTCATCATATTGGTTGCTGGGAGTCATCATCTTGGTTGCTGGGAGGTCATCATCTTGGTTGCTGGGAGTCATCATCTTGGTTGCTGGGAGTCATCATCTTGGTTGCTGGGAGTCATCATCTTGGTTGTTGGGAGTCATCATCTTGGTTGCTGGGAGGTCAACGTCTTGGTTGCTGGGAGTCATCATCTTGGTTGTTGGGAGTCATCATCTTGGTTGTTGGGAGTCATCATCTTGGTTGTTGGGAGTCATCATCTTGGTTGTTGGGAGTCATCATCTTGGTTGCTGGGAGTCATCATATTGGTTGTTGGGAGTCATCATCTTGGTTGCTGGGAGTCATCATATTGGTTGCTGGGAGGTCATCATCTTGGTTGCTGGGAGTCATCATATTGGTTGCTGGGAGTCATCATCTTGGTTGCTGGGAGTCATCATCTTGATTGCTGGGCGTCATCATCTTGGTTGCTGGGAGGTCAACATCTTGGTTGTTGGGCGTCATCATCTTGGTTGCTGGGAGTTATCATCTTGGTTGCTGGGCGTCATCATCTTGGTTGCTGGGCGTCATCATCTTGGTTGCTGGGAGGTCATCATCTTGGTTGCTGGGAGTCATCATCTTGGTTGCTGGGAGTTATCATCTTGGTTGCTGGGCGTCATCATCTTGGTTGCTGGGCGTCATCATCTTGGTTGCTGGGAGGTCAACATCTTGGTTGCTGGGCGTCATCATCTTGGTTGCTGGGCGTCATCATCTTGGTTGCTGGGAGGTCATCATCTTGGTTGCTGAGAGGTCAACATCTTGGTTGCTGGGCGTCATCATCTTGGTTGCTGGGAGGTCAACATCTTGGTTGTTGGGCGTCATCATCTTGGTTGTTGGGAGTCATCATCTTGGTTGCTGGGAGGTCAACATCTTGGTTGCTGGGAGGTCATCATCTTGGTTGCTGGGAGGTCATCATCTTGGTTGCTGGGAGGTCAACATCTTGGTTGCTGGGCGTCATCATCTTGGTTGCTGGGCGTCATCATCTTGGTTGCTGGGCGTCATCATCTTGGTTGCTGGGAGGTCAACATCTTGGTTGCTGGGAGGTCATCATCTTGGTTGCTGGGAGGTCAACATCTTGGTTGCTGGGAGTCATCTTGGTTGCTGGGAGTCATCATCTTGGTTGCTGGGAGGTCATCATCTTGGTTGCTGGGAGGTCATCATCTTGGTTGCTGGGAGGTCAACATCTTGGTTGCTGGGAGTCATCATCTTGGTTGCTGGGAGGTCAACATCTTGGTTGCTGGGAGTCATCTTGGTTGCTGGGAGTCATCATCTTGGTTGCTGGGAGTCATCTTGGTTGCTGGGAGTCATCATCTTGGTTGTTGGGAGTCATCATCTTGGTTGTTGGGAGGTCAACATCTTGGTTGTTGGGAGTCATCATCTTGGTTGCTGGGAGTCATCTTGGTTGCTGGGAGTCATCATCTTGGTTGTTGGGAGGTCAACATCTTGGTTGTTGGGAGTCATCTTGGTTGCTGGGAGTCATCATCTTGGTTGTTGGGAGTCATCATCTTGGTTGTTGGGAGGTCATCATCTTGGTTGCTGGGAGTCATCATCTTGGTTGCTGGGAGTCATCTTGGTTGTTGGGAGTCATCATCTTGGTTGTTGGGAGGTCAACATCTTGGTTGTTGGGAGTCATCATCTTGGTTGCTGGGAGTCATCTTGGTTGCTGGGAGTCATCATCTTGGTTGTTGGGAGTCATCATCTTGGTTGTTGGGAGGTCAACATCTTGGTTGTTGGGAGTCATCATCTTGGTTGCTGGGAGTCATCTTGGTTGCTGGGAGTCATCATCTTGGTTGTTGGGAGTCATCATCTTGGTTGTTGGGAGGTCAACATCTTGGTTGTTGGGAGTCATCATCTTGGTTGCTGGGAGTCATCTTGGTTGCTGGGAGTCATCATCTTGGTTGCTGGGAGGTCATCATCTTGGTTGCTGGGAGGTCAACATCTTGGTTGCTGGGAGTCATCATCTTGGTTGCTGGGAGGTCATCATCTTGGTTGCTGGGAGTCATCTTGGTTGTTGGGAGTCATCATCTTGGTTGTTGGGAGGTCAACATCTTGGTTGTTGGGAGTCATCATCTTGGTTGCTGGGAGTCATCTTGGTTGCTGGGAGTCATCATCTTGGTTGTTGGGAGTCATCATCTTGGTTGTTGGGAGGTCAACATCTTGGTTGTTGGGAGTCATCATCTTGGTTGCTGGGAGTCATCTTGGTTGCTGGGAGTCATCATCTTGGTTGTTGGGAGGTCAACATCTTGGTTGTTGGGAGTCATCATCTTGGTTGCTGGGAGTCATCTTGGTTGCTGGGAGTCAACATCTTGGTTGTTGGGAGTCATCATCTTGGTTGTTGGGAGTCATCATCTTGGTTGTTGGGAGTCATCATCTTGGTTGTTGGGAGGTCATCATCTTGGTTGTTGGGAGTCATCATCTTGGTTGCTGGGAGTCATCATCTTGGTTGTTGGGAGTCATCATCTTGGTTGTTGGGAGGTCATCATCTTGGTTGCTGGGAGTCATCATCTTGGTTGTTGGGAGGTCATCATCTTGGTTGCTGGGAGTCATCATCTTGGTTGCTGGGAGTCATCATCTTGGTTGTTGGGAGTCATCATCTTGGTTGTTGGGAGGTCATCATCTTGGTTGTTGGGAGTCATCATCTTGGTTGTTGGGAGTCATCATCTTGGTTGTTGGGAGGTCATCATCTTGGTTGCTGGGAGTCATCATCTTGGTTGTTGGGAGGTCATCATCTTGGTTGCTGGGAGTCATCATCTTGGTTGTTGGGAGTCATCATCTTGGTTGTTGGGAGGTCATCATCTTGGTTGCTGGGAGTCATCATCTTGGTTGTTGGGAGTCATCATCTTGGTTGTTGGGAGGTCAACATCTTGGTTGTTGGGAGTCATCATCTTGGTTGTTGGGAGTCATCATCTTGGTTGCTGGGAGTCATCTTGGTTGCTGGGAGTCATCATCTTGGTTGTTGGGAGGTCAACATCTTGGTTGCTGGGAGTCATCATCTTGGTTGTTGGGAGTCATCATCTTGGTTGTTGGGAGGTCAACATCTTGGTTGTTGGGAGTCATCATCTTGGTTGTTGGGAGTCATCATCTTGGTTGCTGGGAGTCATCTTGGTTGCTGGGAGTCATCATCTTGGTTGTTGGGAGGTCATCATCTTGGTTGTTGGGAGGTCAACATCTTGGTTGTTGGGAGTCATCATCTTGGTTGCTGGGAGTCATCTTGGTTGCTGGGAGTCATCATCTTGGTTGTTGGGAGGTCAACATCTTGGTTGTTGGGAGTCATCATCTTGGTTGCTGGGAGTCATCTTGGTTGCTGGGAGTCATCTTGGTTGCTGGGAGTCATCTTGGTTGCTGGGAGTCATCTTGGTTGCTGGGAGTCATCTTGGTTGCTGGGAGGTCATCATCTTGGTTGCTGGGAGTCATCATCTTGGTTGCTGGGAGTCATCATCTTGGTTGTTGGGAGTCATCATCTTGGTTGCTGGGAGTCATCATCTTGGTTGTTGGGAGTCATCATCTTGGTTGTTGGGAGTCATCATCTTGGTTGCTGGGAGTCATCATCTTGGTTGCTGGGAGGTCAACATCTTGGTTGTTGGGAGTCATCATCTTGGTTGCTGGGAGTCATCATCTTGGTTGCTGGGAGTCATCTTGGTTGCTGGGAGGTCATCATCTTGGTTGCTGGGAGTCATCATCTTGGTTGCTGGGAGTCATCTTGGTTGCTGGGAGGTCATCATCTTGGTTGCTGGGAGTCATCATCTTGGTTGCTGGGAGTCATCTTGGTTGCTGGGAGGTCATCATCTTGGTTGCTGGGAGTCATCTTGGTTGCTGGGAGTCATCTTGGTTGCTGGGAGTCATCTTGGTTGCTGGGAGTCATCTTGGTTGCTGGGAGTCATCTTGGTTGCTGGGAGGTCATCATTTTGGTTGCTGGGGGGGGGCGGTCACCGTCCTAGTAGCTAGGAGGCATTACACAGGAAAATAGTCTATATGCAGATGAGCTAATTAGCATACTGCGAGCAAAATGGTACATTGCGCCTCAGTGGTAACGTTCCCATCATGCACCTCAGCGTCACTCATCCTGTGAGTGGACACACCGCCATAGTGACAGTATTGGGCAGCGTCACCCATCCTGTGAGTGGACACACCGCCATAGTGACAGTATTGGGCAGCGTTACTCATCCTGTGAGTGGACACACCGCCATAGTGACAGTATTGGGCAGCGCCACTCATCCTGTGAGTGGACACACCGCCATAGTGACAGTATTGGGCAGCGCCACCCATCCTGTGAGTGGACACACCGCCATAGTGACAGTATTGGGCAGCGTCACCCATCCTGTGAGTGGACACACCGCCATAGTGACAGTATTGGGCAGCGTCACTCATCCTGTGAGTGGACACACCGCCATAGTGACAGTATTGGGCAGCGTTACTCATCCTGTGAGTGGACACACCGCCATAGTGACAGTATTGGTCAGCGTCACTCATCCTGTGAGTGGACACACCGCCATAGTGACAGTATTGGGCAGCGCCACTCATCTTGTGAGTGGACACACCGCCATAGTGACAGTATTGGGCAGCGTCACTCATCCTGTGAGTGGACACACCGCCATAGTGACAGTATTGGGCAGCGTTACTCATCCTGTGAGTGGACACACCGCCATAGTGACAGTATTGGTCAGCGTCACCCATCCTGTGAGTGGACACACCGCCATAGTGACAGTATTGGGCAGCGCCACTCATCTTGTGAGTGGACACACCGCCATAGTGACAGTATTGGGCAGCGTCACTCATCCTGTGAGTGGACACACCGCCATAGTGACAGTATTGGGCAGCGTCACTCATCCTGTGATATGACACACCGCCATAGTGACAGTATTGGGAAGCACCACTCATCCTGTGAGTGGACACACCGCCATAGTGACAGTATTGGGCAGCGCCACTCATCCTGTGAGTGGACACACCACCATAGTGACAGTATTGGACAGCGTCACTCATCCTGTGAGTGAACACACCGCCATAATGACAGTATTGGGCAGCGCCACTCATCCTGTGGTATGACACACCGCCATAGTGACAGTATTGGGCAGCGCCACTCATCCTGTGAGTGGACACACCGCCATAGTGATAGTATTGGACAGCGCCACTCATCCTGTGAGTAGACACACCGCCATAGTGACAGTATTGGGAAGCACTACTCATCCTGTGAGTGGACACACCGCCATAGTGACAGTATTGGGCAGCGCCACTCATCCTGTGAGTGGACACACCGCCAGAGTGACAGTATTGGGAAGCACCACTCATCCTGTGAGTGGACACACCGCCATAGTGACAGTATTGGGAAGCACCACTCATCCTGTGAGTGGACACACCGCCATAGTTCCAGTTTTTTCTGAAGCACCACTCATTCTGTGAGTGGACACACCGCCATAGTGACAGTATTGGGCAGCACCACTCATTCTGTGAGTGGACACACCGCCATAGTGACAGTATTGGGCAGCGCCACTCATCCAGTGAGTGGACACACCACCATAGTGACAGTATTTGCAAGCGCCACTCATCCTGTCAGAGGACACACCGCCATAGTGACAGTATTGGGCAGCACCACTCATCCTGTGAGTGGACACACCGCCATAGTGACAGTATTGGGCAGCGCCACTCATCCTGTGAGTGGACACACCACCATAGTGACAGTATTGGGCAGCGCCACTCGTCCTGTGAGTGAACACACCGCCATAGTGACAGTATTGGGCAGCGCCACTCATCCTGTGAGTGAACACACCGCCATAGTGACAGTATTGGGCAGCGTCACTCATCCTGCGAGTGGAGACACCGCCATAGTGACAGTATTGGGCAGCGCCACTCATCCTGTGAGTGGACACACCACCATAGTGACAGTATTGGGCAGCGCCACTCATCCTGTGAGTGAACACACCGCCATAGTGACAGTATTGGGCAGCGCCACTCATCCTGCGAGTGGAGACACCGCCATAGTGACAGTATTGAGCAACGTCACTCATCCTGTGAGTGGACACACCGCCATAGTGACAGTATTGGGCAGCGCCACTCATCCTGTGAGTGAACACACCGCCATAGTGACAGTATTGGGCCGCACCATTCATCCTGTGAGTGAACACACCGCCATAGTGACAGAATTGGTTCACTCAGCCCAACAGGTGAGTCAGGTGAACCAACAGGTTAGTCAGACCAGCAGGTGAGTCAGGCCAGCAGGTGAGTCAGCTGTCACGCGTCACTCACCTTGGCCTTGTGTCACGTGAAGTTACAGTTGACAGTTAAACAGCGGGGGATCATGCTACTGATCCTGTAACCTCACGCCATGGGTGTTCGCTCCCTTCACTGGGGTATCATGCATCACCCCAGGGAGCCCTCTAAGTCATGCCACAAGACCAGTCACCACTATTTGACCTTGGACCCAAGGGGGAGAGGAGAAGGCCAAGCACACACTGCTTGAGCTCAATCCTGCAATGTGCGACTCCCCACCAAGCCTGCCCACCTGTGCGTGCAAAGTTTGCCGGACTTCCAGCCGAATCCTCTATCTCACTTTATCCTTTCTGGTCGCCAGCTGGGTATTCTTCTCTGCGTCCCAGCAATGCTGTTGGTTCGTGTATAATATTGTATATACAGCCTTAGGCCCTCTTTCTATATAAGGCCAGTACTAGAATTCGAATATAATGTCGTGTTGCCAACCCAGGGTCACTTTCTAAGTAATGCCAATATCAGTATTCAAATATAATATCGTGTTGCCAACCCAAGATTTCCTTCAATGTGAGGCCAGTACCAGTGTGTATAATCATATATCATTGACTCACAAATGCTCAATGAGATGGAGATGACACCAAAATCAATAAGAAAAGCAATGTATAGACACACACACACACACACACACATATATATATATATATATATATATATATATATATATATATATATATATATATATATATATATATATATATATATATATATATATATATATATATATATATATATATATATATATATATATATATATATATATATGAACGTATGAATATCCATGGAAATGATTGGGGGGGTGACAGTAGCGTTCCTCTGGTGACCGCCGGCAACTTGCATCAGCTGACCGAGTTTAAATGGAGCACTGTGAGCGCCACACTGGGGGGCGACTCCGTCAGTGTAGGTCCACAGTCCTCCACAGGTCGGCCACTCACGCCACCCGCTGTCTTCACCAGGCAGTAGATAGTATATATGTGCTGTCCTACAGCCTAATCTACTCCTAATGACTCCTAGAAACACTAGTAAATATCTACATATAACAACAGGCCTATCTTGCCTAACATCAAGGGAAAAATAATCCACCTTATCAAGTCCTGCCCTCAGACGCCTGGACGCCTGGACTCACGTCGTTTCTTGACGTTCCAGATGAGTCACCAGTCCCTAGGCGTCGTGAAGACTCTCGTCATCTCCGTACTGGCTCCCGTAGTGAAGTTCCTGGGCGCTGGCTCGTCCAGTCGTCACTGCACACGTCGTTCCCTCCGGCGTCTTCTCCTTTCTGAGTTCCCAGTGGGCATGAACCAATCACAACAGCTCTGAACACCTCGGAGTTCCACTGACGGCGAGCCACTTCTTGCTCCTGCCGCAGCCACTCCCTCGACTCTTCCAAGACCATCAGCTCACAGCTCTCGGAGCTCTTACACGGAGCCGCTGGAACTCGGCTCCTCGCACTTCCCTGAAGTACTGCAGTCCTTGGTAGTCACTATAAACTTGTCAGGCAGTGTAATTCCACTGAGTGAAGCTCCTAGACCTCGGAACTCGAGAGCTCAACCAGCGCACGTCTACTCTCAACGAAGCACCGCGAAACTCTGAGCGCCTGGCGCTCTGCAGGCGATGAGCCAGGCCTCCCGGTGACGTCACAGACCCAGCGGCGGGCTCTGATTGGTCAATCATGTCATGTGACCTCAGCCAGCCAATCACCAGCCGGCTGACGTTGTACACAAAATGGCGGATTTGAAGGTAGTGGACGCCATTTTGTTGTACCTAGGGCGCGACTTCCCACCCTTTACCTACAAACTTAAAATGCAATTTTCACCATGAATAGGTAACCATTTCGGTAGCCTCATACATCAAAAGAGTTCCTGCACTTCAGGGAATCAGCAGGGTAAGCTGATATGACTCTTAATGCTGACTTATGGGAGAAATAGGAGAGGGCACCGTAACACAGCCCAGCAGATGAACCAGCAGGTGAGTCAGCCCATCAGGTGAACCAACAAGTGAGTCAACCCAACAGATGAGTCAGCCCAGCAGGTGAGTCAGCCCAGCAAGTGAATCAGTCTAGCAGGTGAACCAATAGATGAGTCAGCCCAGCAGGTGAACCAGCAGGTGAGTCATTCTAGCAGGTGAACCAGCAGGTGAGTCAGTCTAGCAGGTGAACCAACAGATGAGTCAGCTCAGCAGGTGAACCAGCAGGTGAGTCAGCCCATCAGGTGAACCAACAGGTGAGTCAGCCCAGCAGGTGAACCAGCAGGTGAGTCAGCCCATCAGGTGAACCAACAGGTGAGTCAGCCCAGCAGGTGAACCAACAGATGAGTCAGCTCAGCAGGTGAACCAGCAGGTGAGTCAGGCCAGCAGGTGAACCATCAGGTGAGTCAGCCCAGCAGGTGAACCAGCAGGTGAGTCAGCCCAGCAGGTGAACCAGCAGGTGAGTCAGCCCAGCATGTGAACCAGCAGGTGAGTCAGCCCAGCATGTGAACCAGCAGGTGAGTCAGTCTAGCAGGTGAACCAGCAGGTGAGTCAGCCCAGCAGGTGAACCAGCAGGTGAGTCAGCTCAGCAGGTGAACCAGCAGGTGAGTCAGCCCAGCAGGTGAACCAGCAGGTGAGTCAGCCCAGCAGGTGAGTCAGCCCAGCAGGTGAACCAGCAGGTGAGTCAGCCCAGCAGGTGAACCAGCAGGTGAGTCAGCCCAGCAGGTGAACCAGCAGGTGAGTCAGCCCAGCAGGTGAACCAGCAGGTGAGTCAGCCCAGCATGTGAACCAGCAGGTGAGTCAGTCTAGCAGGTGAACCAGCAGGTGAGTCAGCCCAGCAGGTGAACCAGCAGGTGAGTCAGCTCAGCAGGTGAACCAGCAGGTGAGTCAGCCCAGCAGGTGAGTCAGCCCAGCAGGTGAACCATCAGGTGAGTCAGCCCAGCAGGCGAGTCAGTCTAGCAGGTGAACCAGCAGGTTCACCTGCTGGTTCACACACCAGTACACACCATCCTGGTACTGGCTACCAGTACACACCATCCTGGTACTGGCTACCAGTACACACCATCCTGGTACTGGCTACCAGTACACACCATCCTGGTACTGGCTACCAGTACACACCATCCTGGTACTGGCTACCAGTACACACCATCCTGGTACTGGCTACCAGTACACACCATCCTGGTACTGGCTACCAGTACACACCATCCTGGTACAGGCTACCAGTACACACCATCCTGGTACTGGCTACCAGTACACACCATCCTGGTACTAGCTCCCAGTACACACCATCCTGGTACTGGCTACCAGTACACACCATCCTGGTACAGGCTACCAGTACACACCATCCTGGTACTGGCTCCCAGTACACACCATCCTGGTACTGGCTACCAGTACACACCATCCTGGTACTGGCTACCAGTACACACCATCCTGGTACTGGCTCCCAGTACACACCATCCTGGTACTGGCTACCAGTACACACCATCCTGGTACTGGTTACCAGTACACACCATCCCAACACTGGCTCCCAGTACACACCATCCTGGTACTGGCTACCAGTACACACCATCCTGGTACTGGCTCCCAGTACACACCATCCTGGTACTGGCTACCAGTACACACCATCCTGGTACTGGCTACCAGTACACACCATCCTGGTACTGGCTACCAGTACACACCATCCTGGTACTGGCTACCAGTACACACCATCCTGGTACTGGCTACCAGTACACACCATCCTGGTACTGGCTACCAGTACACACTATCCTGGTACTGGCTACCAGTACACACCATTCTGGTACTGGCTCCCAGTACACACCATCCTGGTACTGGCTCCCAGTACACACCATCCGAACACTGGCTCCCAGTACACACCATCCTGGTACTGGCTCCCAGTACACACCATCCCAACACTGGCTCCCAGTACACACCATCCTGGTACTGGCTACCAGTACACACCATCCTGGTACTGGCTCCCAGTACACACCATCCCAACACTGGCTCCCAGTACACACCATCCTGGTACTGGCTCCCAGTACACACCATCCCAACACTGGCTCCCAGTACACACCATCCTGGTACTGGCTACCAGTACACACCATCCCAACACTGGCTCCCAGTACACACCATCCTGGTACTAGCTCCCAGTACACACCATCCTGGTACTGGCTCCCAGTACACACCATCCCAACACTGGCTCCTAGTACACACCATCCCGGTACTGGCTACCAGTACACACCATCCCAACACTGGCTCCCAGTACACACCATCCTGGTACTGGCTACCAGTACACACCATCCCAACACTGGCTCCCAGTACACACCATCCCGGTACTGGCTCCCAGTACACACCATCCCAACACTGGCTCCCAGTACACACCATCCTGGTACTGGCTACCAGTACACACCATCCCAACACTGGCTCCCAGTACACACCATCCTGGTACTGGCTACCAGTACACACCATCCTGGTACTGGCTCCCAGTACACACCATCCTGGTACTGGCTACCAGTACACACCATCCTGGTACTGGCTACCAGTACACACCATCCTGGTACTGGCTACCAGTACACACCATCCTGGTACTGGCTACCAGTACACACCATCCTGGTACTGGCTACCAGTACACACCATCCCAACACTGGCTACCAGTACACACCATCCCAACACTGGCTACCAGTACACACCATCCTGGTACTGGCTACCAGTACACACCATCCTGGTACTGGCTCCCAGTACACACCATCCTGGTACTGGCTACCAGTGCGCACCATCCTGGTACTGGCTACCAGTACACACCATCCTGGTACTGGCTACCAGTACACACCATCCTGGTACTGGCTACCAGTACACACCATCCTGGTACTGGCTACCAGTACACACCATCCTGGTACTGGCTCCCAGTACACACCATCCTGGTACTGGCTCCCAGTACACACCATCCTGGTACTGGCTCCCAGTACACACCATCCCAACACTGGCTCCCAGTACACACCATCCTGACACTGGCTACCAGTACACACCATCCTGGTACTGGCTACCAGTACACACCATCCTGGTACTGGCTCCCAGTACACACCATTCTGGTACTGGCTCCCAGTACACACCATCCTGGTACTGGCTACCAGTACACACCATCCCAACACTGTCTCCCAGTACACACCATCCTGGTACTGGCTCCCAGTACACACCATCCTGGTACTGACTCCCAGTACACACCATCCTGGTACTGGCTCCCAGTACACACCATCCTGGTACTGGCTCCCAGTACACACCATCCTGGTACTGGCTACCAGTACACACCATCCTGGTACTGGCTCCCAGTACACACCATCCTGGTACTGGCTCCCAGTACACACCATTCCAACACTGGCTCCCAGTACACACCATCCCAACACTGGCTCCCAGTACACACCATCCCAACACTGGCTCCCAGTACACACCATCCCAACACTGGCTCCCAGTACACACCATCCCAACACTGGCTCCCAGTACGCACCATCCCAACACTGGCTCCCAGTACACACCATCCCAACACTGGCTCCCAGTACACACCATCCCAACACTGGCTCCCAGTACACATCACCCCTGACACTGGCTCCCAGTAAATATGACCTCAAGTCAAAGAATCTTTATACCTTCAAGTTGGGCGACCCTTAAGTCTCCCATCTCAACTTAGTCACACATTCCTAAGTGCCAACTTTAAGAAGCCATTTCCCTTAAGTTTGAAAGAAAAAAATTATATATAACATTTCCAAAATAACATTTTTGATGTTATTATGAATTTTTGGTTCAATGGGTCAGATAATTGTGTGACTATATGGCTCTTGGCAGGGATATGAGATAGACTAATTGTTGGGGGTATGAGAAGAAATCCTGGTCAGTATGATTGTATAGTCCTTGGATGGGATATGATGACAAGGAGCTGGGGTATGAGGACAAGGAGCTGGGATATGAGGACAAGGAGCTGGGATATGAGGATAATGAGCTGGGATATGAGGACTAGGAGCTGGGATATGAGGATAATGAGCTGGGATATGAGGATAATGAGCTGGGATATGAGGACAAGGAGCTGGGATATGAGGACAAGGAGCTGGGGTATGAGGACAAGGAGCTGGGATATGAGGACTAGGAGCTGGGATATGAGGACAAGGAGCTGGGGTATGAGGACAAGGAGCTGGGATATGAGGACAAGGAGCTGGGATATGAGGACAAGGAGCTGGGATATGAGGACTAGGAGCTGGGATATGAGGACTAGGAGCTGGGATATGAGGACAAGGAGCTGGGATATGAGGACAAGGAGCTGGGGTATGAGGACAAGGAGCTGGGATATGAGGACAAGGAGCTGGGATATGAGGACAAGGAGCTGGGATATGAGGACAAGGAGCTGGGATATGAGGACAAGGAGCTGGAGTATGAGGACAAGGAGCTGGGATATGAGGACAAGGAGCTGGGATATGAGGATAATGAGCTGGGATATGAGGACAAGGAGCTGGGATATGAGGATAATGAGCTGGGATATGAGGACAAGGAGCTGGGATATGAGGACAAGGAGCTGGGGTATGAGGACAAGGAGCTGGGATATGAGGACAAGGAGCTGGGATATGAGAACAAGGAGCTCGGAAACGAGGACAAGGAGCTAGGACACGGGAACAAGGAGCTGGGATATGAGGACAAGGAGCTGGGATATGAGGACAAGGAGCTGGGATATGAGGACTAGGAGCTGGGATATGAGGACAAGGAGCTGGGATATGAGGACAAGGAGCTGGGGTATGAGGACAAGGAGCTGGGATATGAGGACTAGGAGCTGGGATATGAGGACAAGGAGCTGGGGTATGAGGACAAGGAGCTGGGATATGAGGACAAGGAGCTGGGATATGAGGACTAGGAGCTGGGATATGAGGACTAGGAGCTGGGATATGAGGACAAGGAGCTGGGATATGAGGACAAGGAGCTGGGATATGAGGACAAGGAGCTGGGATATGAGGACAAGGAGCTGGGATATGAGGACAAGGAGCTGGAGTATGAGGACAAGGAGCTGGGATATGAGGACTAGGAGCTGGGATATGAGGACAAGGAGCTGGGATATGAGGACAAGGAGCTGGGATATGAGGACTAGGAGCTGGGATATGAGGACAAGGAGCTGGGGTATGAGGACAAGGAGCTGGGATATGAGGACTAGGAGCTGGGATATGAGGACAAGGAACTGGGATATGAGGACAAGGAGCTGGGATATGAGGACAAGGAGCTGGAGTATGAGGACAAGGAGCTGGGATATGAGGACTAGGAGCTGGGATATGAGGACAAGGAGCTGGGATATGAGGACAAGGAGCTGGAGTATGAGGACAAGGAGCTGGGATATGAGGACTAGGAGCTGGGATATGAGGACAAGGAGCTGGGATATGAGGACAAGGAGATGGGATATGAGGACTAGGAGCTGGGATATGAGGACAAGGAGCTGGGGTATGAGGACAAGGAGCTGGGGTATGAGGACAAGGAGCTGGGATATGAGGACAAGGAACTGGGATATGAGGACAAGGAGCTGGGATATGAGGACAAGGAGCTGGAGTATGAGGACAAGGAGCTGGGATATGAGGACTAGAGCTGGGATATGAGGACAAGGAGCTGGGATATGAGGACAAGGAGCTGGGATATGAGGACTAGGAGCTGGGATATGAGGACAAGGAGCTGGGGTATGAGGACAAGGAGCTGGGGTATGAGGACAAGGAGCTGGGATATGAGGACAAGGAACTGGGATATGAGGACTAGGAGCTGGGATATGAGGACAAGGAGCTGGGATATGAGGACTAGGAGCTGGGATATGAGGACAAGGAGCTGGGGTATGAGGACAAGGAGCTGGGATATGAGGACAAGGAGCTGGGATATGAGGACAAGGAGCTGGGATATGAGGACTAGGAGCTGGGATATGAGGACAAGGAGCTGGGGTATGAGGACAAGGAGCTGGGGTATGAGGACAAGGAGCTGGGATATGAGGACAAGGAACTGGGATATGAGGACAAGGAGCTGGGATATGAGGACAAGGAACTGGGATACGAAGACAAGGAGCTGGGATATGAGGACAAGGAGCTAGGATATGAGGACAAGGAGCTGGGAAATGGGGACAAGGAGCAAGGATATGAGGACAAGGAGCTGGGATATGAGGACAAGGAGCTGGGGTATGAGGATAATGAGCTGGGATATGAGGACAAGGAGCTGAGGTATGAGGATAATGAGCTGGGGTATGAGGACAAGGAGCTGGGATATGAGGACAAGGAGCTGGGATATGAGGACAAGGAGCTGAGATATGAGGACAAGGAGCTGAGATATGAGGACAAGGAGCTGGGATATGAGGACAAGGAGCTTGGATCTGAGGACAATGAGCTGGGATATGAGGACAATGAGCTGGGATATGAGGACAAGGAGCTCTGATATGAGGATAATGAGCTGGGATATGAGGACAAGGAGCTGGGATATGAGGACAAGGAGCTGGGATATGAGGACAATGAGCTTGGATATGAGGACAATGAGCTGGGATATGAGGAAAATGAGCTGGGATATGAGGACAAGGAGCTGGGATATGAGGACAAGGAGCTGGGATATGAGGACAGTGATCTGCGATATGAGGACAAGGAGCTGGGATATGAGGACAAGGAGCTGGGATACGACGACAAGGAACTGGGATACGACGACAAGGAGCTGGGATATGAAGACAAGGAGCTGGGATACGAGGAGAAGCCGTTGGGATAAGAGGACAAGGAACAGGGATATGAGGAAAAGGAGCTGGGATATAAGGACAAGGAACTGGGATATGAGGACAAGGAGCTGGGATATGAGAACAAGGAGCTGGGATACGAGGACAAGGAGCTGCGATATGAGGACAAGGAGCTGGGATATGAGGACAAGGAGCTGGGATATGAGGACAAGGAGCTGGGATATGAGGACAAGGAACTGGGATATGAGGACAAGGAGCTGGGATACGAGGACAAGGAGCTGGGATACGAGGACAAGGAGCTAGGATACGAGGACAAGGAGCTGGGATACGAGGACAAGGAACTGGGATACGAAGACAAGGAACTGGGATACCTGGTTGATGGGGTTCTGGGAGTTCTACTCCCCAAGCCGGGCCCGAGGCCAGGCTTGACTTGTGAGAGTTTGGTCCACCAGGCTGTTGCTTGGAGCGGCCCACATACCCACCACAGCCTGGTTGGTCCGGCACTCCTTGGAGGAATAAATCTAGTTTCCTCTTGAAGATGTCCACGGTTGTTCCGGCAATATTTCTTATGCTCGCTGGGAGGGTGTTGAACAGCCGTGGACCTCTGATGTTTATACAGTGTTCTCTGATTGTGTCTATGGCACCTCTGCTCTTCATTGGTTCTATTCTACATTTTCTTCCATATCGTTCACTCCAGAACGTTGTTATTTTACTGTGTAGATTTGGGACCTGTCCCTCCAGTATTTTCCATGTGTATATTATTTGGTATCTCTTTCGTCTTCTTTCTAGTGAGTACATTTGGAGAGCTTTGAGACGATCCCAATAATTTAGGTGTTTTATCTCGTCTATGCGTGCCGTATATGTTCTCTGTATTCCCTCTATTTCAGCAATCTCTCCTGCTCTGAAGGGGGAAGTGAGTACTGAGCAGTACTCAAGACGGGACAACACAAGTGACTTCAAGAGTACAACCATTGTGATGGGATCCCTGGATTTGAAAGTTCTCGTAATCCATCCTATCATTTTTCTGGCTGTCGCAATATTTGCTTGGTTATGCTCCTTAAACGTTAGGTCGTCCGACATTATTATTCCCAAATCCTTTACATGCTGTTTTCCTACTATGGGTACATTTGATTGTGTACATTTGATTATTTTGTGTATATAAACACAAAATAATTGTTTTGAGAATTTCATGAAATAATCATGAGATTTTTTTTTTAAGTTAACCTAATTAATTTTATTTACAACATTTGTAGCATAAAAGATGTTATTAAGAGGCTTTTTTTATTATTTTTTTATTTTTTTATTATTTGTTTGTTTAATCCAACAATACTTATTGTTCAGGACTTAGTTTTGATTTGATCTTTTGTCTGTCAGTTGTTAGACTGTTAAGGAGACGCGACAGGTAATACCTAATTTGGGTCTTGTTAAACGGGTTTTGTCGGCTTTTTTTAATGTTGGTGATTGGCAATTATGGTTTAGGAGTCAATAAAAGCCTTGAACTTGATCTTAAGAATTTTAAGTTCAAGTGCATTTACATTCCAGTTAATGTGAACGTTCTAACGACTTGAGAGTGGGTGAAATGTGTTGATAAATGTAAGTGTTTCGGTGAAGGAAATGTGAGTGGACTCTGGTCAAACACTGTAACAACACCCTTAATATAAGCCCTGGTGTGTCTAATTATATCCCATATAAGCTTCAATATAGCACGTCACTACAATATAGCATCCATTTAACCTGTGTGTTCTCTATTTATTTATTTATTTCCATCCGGCTGGCCTTATATATATTATCCAGTGTTTTTCTTCTATACAGTTATTCTTTATTGTCCCTTTCTTTCACCTTTTTGTTCCCTTTTATCCAAGGTTTCATCCTCCCTTTCTTGGTGGTGAGGTGACCATTTGCCTTTGTCAAAGGAAACTTGCTTTACCGAGAAGCTAAAGTCAAATTCCAAGGAAAAACATTGTCGTCAAAGTGGCTGGAACATGGGACTCCGCAGGGAGGAATACTGAGCCCCTTCCTCTTCAACTGTCTCATGGAACAGTTCATGAAGCTCAAGCTACCAAAAGCCAAACTGCTCAACTATGCAGACGACTTTGTGGTCATCATTAGTGGCAAAGGTGCAAGGAACCATGCATAAAAATGCCTAGATATTATCAGCAGGGAAGCGGAACGCATAGCAGTGAAAATAAACAGCAATAAAATCAAATCAATGGTCGTTAACTAAGAACTCAAGACATCAGACTCGGCGGTCTCACTTCTTACAGGACGGCGTTCGATCCCCGTGATCCAGGTGGTACGGTATCGTTCACCTACTATCCTTAGTTTGTCATATATCCCTTCCAAGCGCTATATAGTCTGAACTATATACCTATGGACAGGGAGGGGGGGGAGGTATTCTAAGCATCCAGACATGAGATGAAGGAAGAGACACCCTTGTTAATATCTACCCCACTATGCTGAAGCCCAGAGACGAGTGTTCGATCCCTTCTCACTGCTTCAATATACTTCCTCACTGACACATAATATTTCAATGTTTTGAACATTTTATGAGCGTCTTGAACACTGATAACTCAACGAGAAGGTAGTTAACACCTGGGCCTTTGTGATTGGTTAATTAATGCGGCACCATCGGGAAGCAACGTTCTGATTGGTCTATTGACATCACGGGGTCCTCCTTGCCGCGCTCTGATTGGTCCACTTCACCGTCATCAGATTAATAACTTCAACTCAGTAAAAGTGGTTCAGTTCTGAAGACTTTTGAGTGAGCGTTGTATTATAGATCAGGTCGGTTGAGTGAGCGTTGTATTATAGATCAGGTCGGTTGAGTGAGCGTTGTATTATTGATAAAGATCTCATATATATATATATATATATATATATATATATATATATATATATATATATATATTTTTTTTTTTTTTTTTTTTTTTTTTGAGATATATACAAGAGTTGTTACATTCTTGTACAGCCACTTCGGGCAAGTCCTTAATCCTATGGTCCCTGGAATACGATCCCCTGCCGCGAAGAATCGTTTTTTCATCAAAGTACACATTTTACTGTTGCGTTAAACAGAGGCTACAGTTAAGGAATTGCGCCCAGTAAATCCTCCCCGGCCAGGATACGAACCCATGACATAGCGCTCGCGGAACGCCAGGCGAGTGTCTTACCACTACACCACGGAGACTGCCGTGGTGTGTGTGTGTATATATATTTATATATATATATATATATATATATATATATATATATATATATATATATATATATATATATATATATATATATATATATATATATATATATATTAGTATATTTTGGTAGCAGTCTTTCCTGTAGACATATATTATTAAATATGACCGAAAAAGTAAGATTAATAATTCTAACACGAATTTTCTCAATCTTTCGTACATTTCTTTTCACTGCTGGTGGTAATTCAAAAATCAATTCTCCAAAATTCATTTTTATTTCTAGTCTGACGCGACACTTGAGCGCGTTTCGTAAAACTTATTACATTTTCAAAGACTAGTTTACACATACACAACTGAATAGAACTTACATATCTCCGATTTGTTTATATCTACATTTGAGTGAGGTGGATGGGGTGAGGTGGTATTAATAGGGTATTAAATTCCTAAACACAAGACAGAACACGAAACAATGGGTATTGAATGGAAGTGATTGTAGAAACTTAAGGAGATTGTAGAAACTTAAGGAGATTGTAGAAACTTAAGGAGATTGTAGAAACTTAAGGAGATTGTAGAAACTTAAGGAGATTGTAGAAACTTAAGGAGAGGAGCGGTTAGTCTGCGGTTTGTTATGGTCTGCCTCTAAGCTACTCCGTTTTCTTTTATCTGACGAGGTCGCTTGTAGTCCACAGGGCGTGTTGATCTTTACCTGAATTTACCTGGATTTAACACTCAAGTGGCCTTGATAAGGACAAGAAGCCGGCGGCTTGTCAACGGTTCCCCCTCTTTACTCACCTAATTGAACTTATCTTGATGTAGTTACCTTGCAGTACCGGTTAGGCTTATCGAGGTCACCCATACAGTTTAGGCACATTAATGAACATTACCAGTATGTCAACCACAACAGTTGCCTAACTCCCGGGGCATGTATTTAATACTAGGTGAACAGAGGCATCAGGTGGTAAAGCAAAGGTTGCCAAAATTAATCCTTCCTGCCGCAGGAATCGAACCTGGGCCCGTTGGCTGTGAGCCCGGCTACCTATCGTCCCACACACCCGGGCCGGAAGTCATTGGGCAATATCCCACCCACTGACGAAACCTTTACATCTTGGCTGCGGTGTTTCCATTTAATAAACAGTTTACGAGTTCTGGAAGTGGACAACCACAAGGTTATTGTTGTTATGGACCGCCTCGTAGCGCCTCGGAGCTCGTCAAGTATCTAATATATGTAACACCGTTTAACACCGCCGTCATGAGTGTGGACGGATGTAGAGGTTTCGCAAGTGGCTGAGGTAAGTGATGAAGTGAGGCGGTTGACACAATGGGGCGGCGGCGGCGGGTGAGATGGCCGGTGTGTGGCGGGAAACTTTCACCTGTAAATGTTAGTGGTCCAGCACCCTCTGCCACACCTGCTGCCTCCTGCGGCGCGCACACACGCACGCACGCACACACACGCACACGCACGCACACGCACGCACATACCTTGTCAACCAGGCAAGAAAGAGAGGGGTGGGCAGACTACATATTTTTGGATTGTCAGAAAGCCTTTGATACAGTGCCACACAAGAGGCTAGTGAAAAAGCTGGAGATGCAGGCTGGAGTGAAAGGGAAGGTACTAAATTGGATAGAGGAGTACCTAAGCAACAGGAGACAACGAGTCAGTGTGAGGGGTGAGGTCTCAGATTGGTGAGACGTTACGAGTGGAGTCCCGCAGGGTTCAGTCCTTGGACCTATACTGTTTCTGGTATATGTAAATGATCTCCCAGAGGGTATAGACTCGTTTCTCTCAATGTTTGCTGATGATGCAAAAATTATGAGGAGGATTGAAACTGAGGATGATAGTAGGAGGCTACAAGATGACCTAGACAGACTGAATGAATGGTTCAACAAATGGCTGTTAAATCTTAACCCGAGTAAATGCAAAGTAATGAAACTAGGCGGTGAAAACAGGAGGCCAGACAAAGGATACAGAATAGGAGATGAAGTACTTAATGAAACAGACAGAGAGAAAGATCTAGGAGTTGATATCACACCAAACCTGTCTCCTGAAGCCCACATAAAAAGAATAACATCAGCGGCCTATGCGAGGCTGGCTAACATCAGAACAGCGTTCAGGAACCTGTGTAAGGAATCATTCAGAATCTTGTACACCACATATGTAAGACCAGTCCTGGAGTATGCGGCCCCAGCATGGAGCCCGTACCTTGTC
>NC_091168.1:33238283-33243283 GCF_040958095.1 Procambarus clarkii | reverse complement strand
CCTATACCCATCCTGTGGGTGGTGGACCCCATACCCATCCTGTGGGTGATGGTGGACCCCATACCCATCCTGTGGGTGGTGGTGGACCCCATACCCATCCTGTGGGTGGTGGTGGACCCCATACCCATCCTGTGGGTGGTGGTGGACCCTATACCCATCCTGTGGGTGGTGGTGGACCCCATACCCATCCTGTGGGTGGTGGTGGACCCTATACCCATCCTGTGGGTGGTAGTGGACCCCATACCCATCCTGTGGGTGGTGGTGGACCCCATACCCATCCTGTGGGTGGTGGTGGACCCCATACCCATCCTGTGGGTGGTGGTGGACCCTATACCCATCCTGTGGGTGGTAGTGGACCCCCATACCCATCCTGTGGGTGGTGGTGGACCCCATACCATCCTGTGGGAGGTATTGAACCCCATACCCATCCTGTGGGTGGTGGTGGACCCCATACCCATCCTGTGGGAGGTATTGAACCCCATACCCATCCTGTGGGTGGTGGTGGACCCCATACCCATCCTGTGGGTGGTAGTGGACCCCATACCCGTCCTGTGAGTGGTATTGGACCCCATACCCATCCTGTGGGTAGTAGTAGACCCCATACCCATCCTGTGAGTGGTAGTGGACCCCATACCCATCCTGTGAGTGGTATTATATCCTATACTCATCCTGTGGGTGGTGGTGGACCTCATACCCATCCTATGAGTTGTGTTGGACCCCGTACTCATCCTGTGGGTGGTGGTGGACCTCATACCCATCCTGTGAGTTGTGTTGGACCCCATACCCATCCTGTGAGTGGTAGTGGACCCCATACCCATCCTGTGAGTGGTGTTGGACCCCATACTCATCCTGTGGGTGGTGGTGGACCCCATACCCATCCTGTGAGTGGTAGTGGACCCCATACCCATCCTGTGAGTGGTGTTGGACCCCATACTCATCCTGTGGGTGGTGAGGCGAAGGTTACAGAATTACAGAGTGTATTCCGAAACTGAACCTTAGTAGTCTTTATGGTGAGCAGTTTACATTTGAAATTAAACAGACACTTCAAGTTTACCAACGACTATCCTATCCACCCATCCACCCCCCCCCCCTCCCCATCCAGTGGGGGGTGGTGGAGGGGTACAGTCTCACCCATGTAATTCCTACTGTATTTGGCATACTTATCGAATTCTGGCAGAATAGGTGTTTAAAAATTCCTATTCATAGTATATGCCCCTATTAATGATCCTGTAAATCTGAATTAGTTTTGGTGGATATAATTGGTTTCAACTCACTCTTGTGTTACACTCAAGTTAAAGTCACTTGTAGAGAACGCACTCAACTCGCACTCAGCTTATCGTCAACAGACCACACACACTTACCCTTTCGTCTCCTCCAATGTGCATCTGTACTTTCGTACAAAACAAATTCTCACATTTTCATAAATATATTCTTACTTTATTATCAGCTTTAAATAACAATAAATATTACAAGTAATGTAGAGTTACAAGCTGTCCTTCACTAGTGGAACTGCTAGTTCACGGCAATTGACTTTGGAAAAATCATTCATATATTCTGAGAAACAATGAATAAGTTACATTAAGAAATTAGGCAAACAGCGCAGACTATACAACAAACTCCTAACACAAACAGTTATCTGGTATGCTATGCTCATATTTCTACAAAATACTTAAAGTACAGTATACAAATATGTGTACATCCTAAGATAACATTGTATTATGAGGCAGTGTTTTAATAAACATTGACCCGTGACAATGAGTACTTTAACATTGGAGACAATGTCTGTTAGTCATCAAATAGTTCACTTGTATGATCTTCTACTGTCAGGTCCTCGAGGGTGAGGTCCTCCAGGGTGAGGTCCTCGAGGGTGAGGTCCTCCAGGGACACGCTAACGCCTATGCCTCGACCAGTCCTGCTGGAAAAACTCGAGGTGTCTTGGCCCCTGTGCTGCGTCAGGTCTCCGAGGGCGGGTCGACCGCTTCTGAGGAAGAACTCCCGAGAATTATCCTCCTTCGTCAAGTCCTCCTGCGTGTTGTCATGTATGATTCTGATCCTCCCTGGAGCAGTACGATGCCCGCTTCCAGGACCTCCAGCGCTCAGTCGTCCGGAAGTGCCCGCTAATCCGGAAGCAACTCCGAAGGGAATCTCCAGAGACGCGTCGAAGTGCTCATTAGAATTATCGGTAATGAAGCTGAAGCCGCCAAACTGGTTTCGTCCCTGTGAAAAGAAGAGTAATATCGTCAGTTTTGCCTCTTGCATGAGTTTACAGAACGTGGGTGACGCCTCTTTGAAAGCTGGAATTCGGACAAAGAAAGTTTTCTAGATGGTCTAGGACTCTAGAAAACGTTTCTCATCCCTAAGCAGTTGGGCAGTTGGTGTGTTAACGAGCCAGTGGTTCAAGGGTGGGGCTGGGGAGCTACCACACCCCGCCAAGATTGGGTAACAACCTCTCCATTATGCAATTTTTTTTATGAGGGTGAAAGTGACGAAATACAACCAACATTTGTTAGCTTGTTAAAGCCGACGAAGGTAACATAAAACTTTTACAGCGAGAACCAAAGTATTGAGGAAGTGAATCTTTCCAAAATCACTCTATAATCGAAATTCTATTAGTATTAAAAGTGGTTGAAATAATTATTGAATAAGTGTAATATATTACATTTTTTATAAGTTATCCATGATCTTAACATAATACCAAAGAAAATGGGATTTTTTATTATTAGAATAACCGATCTCACCTGTGATGGAATAAGTGACTGAGAACGTGTTTGGTGAAGGAATACTCCGGTCCCCGTTTGCTGAGGCTTAGTCTCAGCAAACCCGAACTGCTGAGTTTGAGTTTTTAGAGACTGCAAACCTCTAAATCCGGACTGCTGAGTATGGCGTAGAGCTGATGAAGACAATGACACTTGGGGTGCTGATGGAAGAGGCACTCCAAACCCGGGCTGCCGAGTATGACTTGAAGCCCCTGAAAATGATAACACTTGGGGTGCTGAAGGCTGAGGCCCTCCAAAGCTTGATTGCTGAGTCTGGCTTACAGCCCTCGACGTGGATGACACTCGGTGTGCTACCGGAAGAGGCACTCCAAACCCGGGCTGCCGAGTATGACTTGAAGCCCCTGAAAATGATAACACTTGGGGTGCTGAAGGCTGAGGCCCTCCAAAGCTTGATTGCTGAGTCCCCGACGTCGATGGCACTCGGGGTGCTGCCGGAAGAGGCACTCCAAAGCCAGATAAGGAGCCAGGACGTGCCAAAGTTACTGTTGACACTGGGTGTTGAGGCGATGGTTGATGTGCTGGTAGCGGTGTGGGCTGCCTCTGGAGTGTTTGGGGTCTTCCAAGATGTGCAGCCTGGAGTATGTGGCCTTGTTCAGGTGCCGCATGCTGAGGCTGTTGAGACAGTTGCTGAGGTTGTTGAGACTGTTGCCGAGATTGTTGAGAGGACAGTTGTTGGGACAGTTGCTGAGGTTGTTGGGACTGTTGCTGAGATTGTTGAGAGGACAGCTGTTGAGAGAACTGTTGCTGAGGCTGTTGGGACTGTTGCTGAGGTTGTTGAGAGGACAGTTGTTGAGAGGACAGTTGCTGAGGTTGTTGGGACTGTTGCTGAGGTTGTTGAGAGGACAGCTGTTGAGAGAACTGTTGCTGAGGCTGTTGGGACTGTTGCTGAGGTTGTTGAGAGGACAGTTGTTGAGAGGACAGTTGTTGAGAGGACAGTTGCTGAGGTTGTTGGGACTGTTGCTGAGGTTGTTGAGAGACCAGGCCCTGAGGTTGTTGGAACTGTTGCTGAGGTTGTTGGGACTGTTGCTGAGGTTGTTGAGAGACCAGGCCCTGAGGTTGTTGGAACTGTTGCTGAGGTTGTTGGGACTGTTGCTGAGGTTGTTGAGAGACCAGGCCCTGAGGTTGTTGGGACTGTTGCTGAGGTTGTTGGGACTGTTGCTGAGGTTGTTGAGAGACCAGGCCCTGAGGTTGTTGGAACTGTTGCTGAGGTTGTTGCTGAAACAGGCCCTGAGGTTGCTGAGAGAGATTCTGACGTATTAAGATCTCAGCTTGTGTTCTCTGAGAACTCAGATCTCGCAGCCTATCCTGAGGTGATTGCGGATTCTGAATTAGCTGAGGATGGCGGAAAGCATTTGTTACTTGGGGTGAAAATGACCCAAGTAGCTGTTGGGTTGTGACCCTTACAGGTGACCCAATTTGGGGCCTCTGGGGAAGAAGACCTGAAGTGTTTGGTGTCGTTACTTGAAGGGTAGTTAGAGATGGGTCCTGAGTCTGCTGGAGGAGTGACTTAGGTGTTTGCTGGAAGAATAGTTGACCTCTAAGTGACTGTTGAGGAATAAACTGTCTTTGTGCCTGCCCTTGGGGCCGTTGAAAGAAATTTTGAGAGTTTTGAGAACCGGTTTGGGATTGGAATGTATTCTGAGGGATGAAGGACACAGTTTGTCCAGAATTTTGACCTCCGAGAGAAGGCTGGTGGTGAATTTCTTGGACGACGCCTCGTCGGACTGATATCCGGTTTGTAGCTGGCGATACTGCGTTCCGTTCCGTTAAAAACAGAGAGCGAGGATCGCCGTTTAATATTATATGTGAGGATTGACCATTGTGACCCTGAAGTGGATGTGCCCTTACGACCTGTCCACTTGAGGGGAAGTTGAAGAACTGTCGACGGAATGTGGGCTGGTTTGAGAGGACTCTGTTAAACAGTTGGCTCTGAGCACCGTTGCTCTCAGATTTCTGTAACGACTGGCCAGAAAACCCAGTTTGGTGAAATCTTGTTGAACCTCCATTTCTTATTTGAACAGGTTTGTTAAGAAAAGGATTAGATACTGAGCTTCTCACTCTATCCACATGGAAACTATTGAACCCTCCGTGACGAATCTGATTGGGACCAGAGAACTGTGGGTTTAGCGGCCTCTGATGTCCTTCGGTTTGACGTTTGTTGATGCTGGTGGAAACAGGAAGGGAAAAACCTTTCCCAAGTGTTCCTCCTTGACCCCTAGCTCC
>NC_091168.1:33225783-33233283 GCF_040958095.1 Procambarus clarkii | reverse complement strand
ACGAACCTGAGGCCAGATTCACGAAGGAGTTACACCAGTACTTACGAACGTATACATCTTTCCTCAATCTTTGACGGCTTTGGTTACATTTATTAAACAGTTTACAAGCGTGAAAATTTCCCAATCAACTTTTGTTATTGTTATAAACAGCCTCCTGGTGCTTCGGAGCTTATTAACTGTTTAATAATTGTAAACAAAGCCGCCAAAGATTGAGAAAAGATGTACAGGTTCGTAAGTACTTGCGTAACTGCTTCGTGAATCTGGCCCCTGGCCTGTAGCAAGAGATTATATGGTGTGTAGAGACAGTTTATGTAGCAATTTGGCTAAAGAGAGAAATATATACAAAACCAGTGAAGTGGCGATCCAGAGAGGAAATGCTCACTGCATCCATGGTTCCTGCCTGCCATCTGAGGAGCTAGAGGAGCTATACAACTTGTGACAAGTAGCATTGTACCCTGCATGAACCAATGAAGTATATATTTGTTGACTGAGACGGCGGGCTGCTGGCAGGCCGTAACGCGTCTATATCACTCCGCCCAGGAAACTAGTACCGACAGTCATGTGTTAATTCTGGATTATCAGTAGATTGTATGTAAATCTTTTGTAAGTGAAAAATGGACTCTTTCATATGACCTAATAGATGAGCAATGTTAAATGAGAATATATAAAGGTTAATGAGAAATGATATGTGGTCAGGTATCCAGGGGCGGGTGACGTGGGGGAGAAGACCAAGATAGCGGACGGGATGGAGGGTCGAACCAGCGCGTCGCGGTTAAGGAGATCCACACACTACCAGGTAACCAGATAAGCCACAGGTTTGTATTCAAATAAGTTACAGGAGAGCCTAGAGGTGTTCTGAGAAAGTGCCGAGTGTGGGGGATGTAGATAAAGTCCAGGTGTTCCTTATATATTCCCGTGTGTGTCTGGTACACAATGTGGTGAGGGTGGACGCCCCGCCAAGCTGGAGTTATCCAGCTACAGTATTTAAGATTAATAAACTGCCTATGTTTAAATGTGAAAGCATGACCTCAGTGATGTTAATGATAGTTATCTATATGTCAAGGTCCCTGGTGGATATGGAGTGTTCTCTCTATAATGCTATATGCTTTTAATCCTCTGTAAATATATAGTTTTCTTACTGGACCTAAATCTATCGTTCTTTACATATTTCCCCCTTGTTACCAGCAGGGTATTATCCACCATACATCTCCTAGACCAACCAGCGACACTACAACAGCCTGGTTGACCAGTCCAGCAACCTGGAAGCTTGGTCGGGGGACCGGGCCGCTGGGGAGTTGAGCCCCGAAATCATGGCAAGGTAAGGTAAACCAGAGGACGAGCGCTAGCCTCGGGCCCCAGCACAGGCAAGGTGTTAAGGGGTCAGGCTCTCACGTTCATCGTGGTCAATGGAATTCAATGTGAATAAATGCCATGTTATGAAATGTTTAATAGGAGAAAATAGACCACACACAACCTACAAATTATGTGGAAATGAATTACAGAACTTTAACAAAGATTTAGGGGTATTCTGGATAATTTCAGAATACCAGGATAATTTAGGGATATTCTTTAAGTGGTGGTTCTGGATAATTGACTGTCACCACAAGAACACATCAAGAACACTGTATCAGGAGCGTGTGCGTCGCTTTCCAACTTCTGAATTGCTTTTTAATTACATGGATGGTGAAATAATAAAGAAACTGTTTATGACCTATGTGAGACCAAAGTTGGAACATGCAGCAGTTGTATGGTGCCTGTTGTAATCCACAAGTTAGTAGGAATTATTAGCTAGAGGATCATTACTACAACACTTAACGAATGATGATTGAAAGTACATGTAATGAACCCCGGTTCGGAATGAACCGGGGTTCAGCGTCACGACATGCCCAGGTCTCAAGAAGCACATCAGTAAGCTGTAAAAGGTGTAAAGGCATGCACCAAAATGGCTTCCATACCTGAAAAACAGGAGTTATGAAGAGAGGCGTCAAATATGCCACAGTTAGAAGATAGAACTAAGAGAGGAGATATGATCACCACTTACAAAATAATAATTTGAATTTACTAAATTCATAAAAGAGGAATTCCTGACTCTGGTAACCTCTAGAACAAGAGGACACAGATTCCTAGCTAAGGAAACAAAGATGCAGAAAAATTATAAACTTTTGTTTAGCAAACAGAATGGTAGACGAACAAGTTAAATAAGAAAATAGGGGCCAACCCGTCAATAGTTTCAAAGCGTTATACGACAAAGAGTACTGGGAAGACGGGACACCACGAGCATAGCTCATGGTGTAACTACACAGGTAATTACACACACACACATAACTGTACCCAGCAGTGGGTGCTACTAGCGGACTGACACGGCCTGTTTGTCAGCTATGCGGGAAGGAGCATCAACAAGGCATCACAGCTCCAGTTGATTGACAGTTGAGAGGCGGGACCAAAGAGCCAGGGGCCAGATTCACGAAAGCACTTACGCAAGCACTTACGAACCTGTACATCTTTTCTCAATCTTTGGCGGCTTTGTTTCTAATTATTAAACAGTTAATGAGCTCCGAAGCACCAGGAGGCTGTTTATAACAATAACAACAGTTGATTGGGAAGTTTTCATGCTTGTAAACTGTTTAATAAATGCAACCAAAGCCGTCAAAGATTGAGGAAAGATGTACACGTTCGTAAGTACTTGCGTAACTGCTTCGTGAATCCGGCCCCAGAGCTCAACCCCCACAAGCACAAATAGGGGAGTACACTCCCTAGGGTGTAGGGACAATACAATGACTCCGTCGCCTCCTGCTAGACAGTATAACACATGGGACCAGGTAAGGCACCTCGCGGCGTGTACAACTATGCATCCCTAACTTAGTGATCTAAGGAACTAAGCAGCATTAAAGCACCGAGGCGACACAGCATAGAGAGAAGCAGCATGCCTGGCGGGCTCAGCGATGAAGTCATTATAGAGGCAGATGTTGAGGGGACAAACGGCATGGTTCCATCAGCGGTTATGCAAGAACAAATGCACAAATAGAAGTTAGAATCAGAGAAAATGTTGAAGAAGAGCATTGGAGCCAGATTCACGAAAGCACTTACGCAAGCACTTACGAACGTGTACATCTTTCATCAAGCTTTGACGGCTTTGGTTACATTTATTAAACAGTTTACAAGCATGAAAACTTCCCAATCAACTGTTGTTGTTGTTATAAACAGCCTCCTGGTGTTTTCCTGGTGTTAACTGTTTAATGATTGTAAACAAAGCCGCCAAAGATTGATAAAAGATGTACAGGTTCATAAGTGCTTGCGAAACATCTTCGTGAATCTGGCCCCAGAAACTCAGAGCCAAAGGTGATCAACACACAAAAGGTGATAAAAAGTATCAAAAAAATACAGAAAAAGTTAAGAAATGTAAGGAAGACTTGGAACATACGGGCGCTTACTGAAAGTGCCAAATGACAGAGCAGAGATGTGAGAGAGAACGGCTTAAGCGGGGAGAAGTAGTAAGGGGAGACTAAAGCAAACCCGACAGCTGATAATAACAATCAGTTTAACGAGATGTTAAAACCAATAGAAGACAAATTAGAGGGACTAAACCCTGAAAATGGGGACACACGTCCCCAAGTAGTTGTAAACAATTAGGAAGGTGAGAAAAAATGTGGAATGTTGCTGTGCAAACTCGAAAAACATGAACACGGAGAAACAGACTCGGAGGATAATCCAGAGAGAACACAGATGATCCAAGACCTTCCACAGAAACAGAGGCCACCAAGACCTTCCACAGACAACAGAGGCCACCAAGACCTTCCACAGACAACAGAGGCCACCAAGACCTTCCACAGACAACAGAGGCCACCAAGGTTGAATGATTGTGTAAAGAAAGGGGGGAATCAGCCACACATATCCTTAGACTATTCTACACTTGTTCGAGGCTGAGACTTCATATTGAAATCTTCAGACTGGGATCATATGCAACAGCATAGGAACATCGAAGAATTAGACCACTAAAACTGGTATTTGTAAATGAGTTGGCACCAAGGATCCTGGCGAGACGAAAAGGTGACCCGAGAGATATTTAAGATTACGGAAAGTTACAGAGAGATTTTGAAAGTTACAGAAGGTTACCTTAAATATGACATGAATAAGGATGAAATCAAGAGAAAGGTAGAACAGCGCAGTGGAAGAACAAGAAGGAGGGAGGAAGAGATAAGTAGAAGGTGTGGAGAAAGAGAAGAGGGGTAACAGGGGAAGACACCCACACAACTTTCCAGCAGCTTAAGGAGCGACGCGTCCAAAGAATGGCACGAGGAGGAGGAATGAGTTTGATACATTATGACAACAACATTTATATACTAATCTGGTACACAAATGATGATGGAATGTCAAACAAAGCAGATGAATTGAAAGAAAAGATTGGTGAAGCAAACCCCCGATATAATTGCAATAGTAGAAACTAAACTGAAGTGATCACCGCTGCAATATTCCCCGGACAATACTAGATAGCAAGAAGAGAAACACGGTAGAAGAGAGATGGGGAGCGGCACTGATGGTCAAAAACCACAGCAGGTCTGAAGAGATTACTGTAGAGGAGGATACCAATAATGCAGATTATGTCGAAGAGATCATTTCAGCGGAAGAAAAAAAAGTAATTGTGACTAAGTTACAATTCCCCAAGAAAATTATAAAAGACCCAGACTAGAATATGAAAATGCAAACAAAGCCTCAATATATATCGTACAATCTGTGGCTGAATTATCTTTTGCATCAAGAGCAAAATTACTACTAATGGGAGATTTCAATCCCAGAGCGGGAGAAGAAACGTGGAGAGCAAAACTAGTAGAACTTGCAGGAACTTGCAAACACAACATGTTGACCAGACCACACACTAGAAAGAGAAGGGACGACGACGTTTCGGTCCGTCCTGGACCATTCTCGAGTCAATCGTATTGAGAATAGTCCAGGACGGACCGAAACGTCGTCGTCCCTTCACTTTCTAGTGTGTGGTCTGGTCAACATACTTCAGCCACGTTATTGTGACTCATCGCCTGCAAACACAACATGTCAGGCAGAAAACATGAAGACGAAGGAAGACATAGTCTTCCTAGTATAAGACATGATTGGGCAGTCTTCACACAAAGGGAAATCGACATTGAGAACAGAGAGCATAAAGTGCCATTGGGAGCAAGCGACCATCCTGTACTTTAATATATAATTATGTAGTTGTTATGGAAGCCGCGGCAAGAGAAAAGAAGATGGGGTGGGAACCTTGCGTTCCATGAAGGCGATTACCAGGAGGTCGGCAATTCTTAGTGAGAATACCACGAGAAAAACAACTAACAGACGAAACAACACAAGGCATGATGGACTTGTGTAAAACTAGTAGGGTAAGGCTTACCATGAGCTATGGGAAGGGAAAGCTCTCAGCCAGCTAACAGGAGTCAGCAGTCGTCTGCTCCTGTACCCACCTGTGTGTAAAACTAGTAGGGTAAGGCTTACCATGAGCTATGGGAAGGGAAAGCTCTCAGCCAGCTAACAGGAGTCAGCAGTCGTCTGCTCCTGTACCCTCCTGTGTGTAAAACTAGTAGGGTAAGGCTTACCATGAGCTATGGGAAGGGAAAGCTCTCAGCCTGCTAACAGGAGTCAGCAGTCGTCTGCTCCTGTACCCACCTGTGTGTAAAACTAGTAGGGTAAGGCTTACCATGAGCTATGGGAAGGGAAAGCTCTCAGCCAGCTAACAGGAGTCAGCAGTCGTCTGCTCCTGTACCCACCTGTGTGTAAAACTAGTAGGGTAAGGCTTACCATGAGCTATGGGAAGGGAAAGCTCTCAGCCAGCTAACAGGAGTCAGCAGTCGTCTGCTCCTGTACCCTCCTGTGTGTAAAACTAGTAGGGTAAGGCTTACCATGAGCTATGGGAAGGGAAAGCTCTCAGCCAGCTAACAGGAGTCAGCAGTCGTCTGCTCCTGTACCCTCCTGTGTGTAAAACTAGTAGGGTAAGGCTTACCATGAGCTATGGGAAGGGAAAGCTCTCAGCCAGCTAACAGGAGTCAGCAGTCGCCTGCTCCTGTACCCTCCTGTGTGTAAAACTAGTAGGGTAAGGCTTACCATGAGCTATGGGAAGGGAAAGCTCTCAGCCAGCTAACAGGAGTCAGCAGTCGTCTGCTCCTGTACCCTCCTGTGTGTAAAACTAGTAGGGTAAGGCTTACCATGAGCTATGGGAAGGGAAAGCTCTCAGCCAGCTAACAGGAGTCAGCAGTCGTCTGCTCCTGTACCCTCCTGTGTGTAAAACTAGTAGGGTAAGGCTTACCATGTGCTATGGGAAGGGAAAGCTCTCAGCCAGCTAACAGGAGTCAGCAGTCGTCTGCTCCTGTACCCTCCTGTGTGTAAAACTAGTAGGGTAAGGCTTACCATGTGCTATGGGAAGGGAAAGCTCTCAGCCAGCTAACAGGAGTCAGCAGTCGTCTGCTCCTGTACCCACCTGTGTGTAAAACTAGTAGGGTAAGGCTTACCATGAGCTATGGGAAGGGAAAGCTCTCAGCCAGCTAACAGGAGTCAGCAGTCGTCTGCTCCTGTACCCTCCTGTGTGTAAAACTAGTAGGGTAAGGCTTACCATGAGCTATGGGAAGGGAAAGCTCTCAGCCTGCTAACAGGAGTCAGCAGTCGTCTGCTCCTGTACCCTCCTGTGTGTAAAACTAGTAGGGTAAGGCTTACCATGATCTTACTGACCAACCAGCAAGTGTGGTGTTGGACTTAAGACCTATCATTAAACCAATCAGCTTCCAAGATGTTGATATCATTAGAGAAAGCAGTATAGTTGAAACCAATGCCAAGCCTAGAACGCTCATAGCATGAGAAATGCATTGTAGTTTTGAATCAATCAGCATAAGGAAGAAAGTTTCCTGTCGCCACTAAGAATACCCATGTAAGAACCAGCCAAGAATGATAGTGTATCTCATTCTGTCTCAAACAAGGATGTTATTTTTCCATAAGGTTTCAATCCATTTGCCCGAAACGCTGTGCGTAATAGTGCCTTCAGGTATAGAATGTACTAGCTCTATCTATACATCCAACATTATGTTTGTAACTCATCATTTATGTATGTACTTTTATTTGAATTTGAAATTTGAATTTGAATTTGAAATTTGAATTATTGTTTCACACCGTGGTCCAGAGTGAGGAAATTGGGCGCCAAAACGATTGTAACGTCCCACACGTGACCCAACCACAGTGGTAGATGTAGTTAGTGACCAATCTACTATATAAAGCCCCAACCACCAAGACTGTAATGATTATCTACCCTGTACACGGCTGTCACTTTTATTACAGGCTTGGCCCTCATTCTCTGACTAGCGAGGTAGACACTATCATGGTCACCATCCCTCACCAGGTAGACACTGTCATGGCCACCATCCCTCACCAGGTAGACACTGTCATGGTCACCATCCCTCACCAGGTAGACACTGTCATGGTCACCATCCCTCACCAGGTAGACACTGTCATGGCCACCATCCCTCA
>NC_091168.1:33118283-33220783 GCF_040958095.1 Procambarus clarkii | reverse complement strand
TTACAAAAAATCAATCATATCTGTAAATGCAACAAACAAACATTGCCAATGTTGACACAGCCTAAGATAATTCAAGGCAATATGAACAACTTTTTGATTCAAAATACTATTATTTATCTTTTTAACCAATTAGTAAACTAAAATTTGCTTCTCTAATGTGACACCTCTGATTATGTCCACCCTAAGTTACTGTCCAAGCATACTTTACTAGTTTAGTCCAGGACTAAAGTGAGCTCATAGAGTGTATGTATACCGAGAAGCAAAAAAATATACACCTCTGTGTATATATTCCTTCCCAGAGTATTTGGGGAGTGGGTAGGATTGGTAGATAGGAGCGGGCGTTCCGCATCGGCTCCTGTGACCAGTTGAAGGTGTTCCAGTACTATTGGGGTCAGCGTTCATAGTACTGGAATGTGTCCAGGCGGGCCGTCACCCACCACGGCCCGCCTGGACTTAATTATGGGCGTGTATGGGACTTCCACATCCACAACACCTACTACGGCCCGCCTGGACTTAATTATGGGCGTGTATTGGGACTTCCACGTCCACAACACCTAGTACGGCCCGCCTGGACTTAATTATGGGCGTATATGGGACTTCCACGTCCACAACACCTAGTACGGCCCGCCTGGACTTAATTATGGGCGTATATGGGACTTCCACGTCCACAATACCTACTACGGCCCGCCTGGACTTATGGGCGTGTATGGGGACTTCCACAATACCTTTATTCACTCATCTCATGTTGCGAGGGGGAACTATATCATTTGTATGTATATATTTACATCGATGTTGAATGTCATTATTTCGTGAGAAATCAATGAAAGTCGTATTAAAGTCTTCAGAAAACCCTATGAAAGCCTAAACCCTAATTCATTCCTATAAAAGCGTAAGAAATCCATATAAAAGCCTTAAAATCCTATAAAAGCTTGAATAAACTCCTGTAGACGTCTGATAAAGCTATATATAAGCCTGAATAAACCTTCTAAAAGTTTAAGAAAACCATATAAAAGCCTATGAAACCCCAGTAAAACCCCTAAGGAAATTCAATAATAGCCTCAATAAACCCTATAGAACCCAAGAAAACTATAAAAAGCCTATTATAAACTTGCACAAGACTAAGAAAACGCGATAAAAGTCTAAATAAAACCCCATTAGATCTATCAAAACCCCATAAAAGCCTATACAAAGCTAGAACGTTTACGAAAGACTAGAAAGCCTAAGCAAACCTTGAATAATCTCTAAGAAAACCTTAGAAAATCCCAGAAAAAGATGTTCTATTGCAAGCAACTGTATTTCGAAAACAAAAGGAGTTCCAGACATATATTGCACACACAAACAAGACTTAATATTGACATTGTGACACCAAATGTGCCGGAACCGTCAAAAAAGCAGCCGTTGTGTGCTTGTGGAGATTACAAGAACGACTTATTTTATCAAAAACATTGACAGAGCAGCTTTTAGCATTGACGTTAAGATTAAAAGGAACGACTGGGGCTTCAGCTGTTGGGTCCCGCCTTTAGCCGGGCGTGTCCCAGCTGCTTAGACCAGCCGAGAGTTATGGAACCTTTACATCTTTCCTTAATCGTGGTGGAGTTGTTTGGATTTATTAAACTGTTTATGAGCTGCGAGGTTGTCTACAACAATAACATTGGGTTGTGTTGTTTACAAGCGCGTGAACTGTTTAATACACGCAGAACCGCCAAGATCGGGGGAAGATGTACAGGTTTCGTGAATAGGCACATAAAAACCTGGCTATGTCTCCTCAATTATACCCAATTGAGAGAAAGCCATTAAACTTAAATTGGCATTAAAGCCATCCCATCCGGGAACTGAAGTCGGGAGCCCTGATTATGAGTCGAGAACAGAGACAACCGAACCACCAGATTTATACATGGTATACAAATCACACTTAAAAAGAAGAGTAAAACCTCGGTATACACGCTGATACATTGGTTTACTATACGTTCTATTTTAAAGAGTTTACATTCAGTGTGAGTTTACATAAAGATAACTTTTCTAGGGCAGGGTTAAAACTATCTGCTGCCCGCGGATACCATCGAGTACCAGTAGATGTATGTAGAGCTAGACCTCACTCTCCCGTAGTCACTCTCAGGTAAGTTACGATAGGTAAAGCAGGACGTACCCTATGAAGAAGATACCCATTACCTAGAAGGGTAAGATTCGCACTGGCTATGAAGGTAGAGACACCTGCCCCTACCTAAGGGCATTACAGATACCCCCCTCTAACCAGTGAGGTAGCATGCAGGACTGTACCCACTGTACCCATAGGGGTACAATCAACAATCAACCAGGGGAAGGTATACCCACTCCAACGACCGCGGGGCGGGGAAGGAGCACCCTCACTATGCCCTCTCCTACGCGGCACCTGGTTGACCTTGACCAACCTATCCTCTGTGATTACCTTCCACAGATAATGATACAAAAAAATAAGGTGAACGGGATGAAAGTTATGTAAGTAGGGTGTGGTGGTGGTGGCTCTCAGCGGGAGAGCTTGTGTAGCTGTGGCAGGCAGACAGGCGGGCGGGAGGCAGGCAGGCAGGCAGTCGGGCGGGCGGGAGGCAGGCAGGCAGTCGGGCGGGCGGGAGGCAGGCAGGCAGTCGGGAAGCAGGCAGGCAGTCGGGCGGGCGGGAGGCAGGCAGGCAGGCAGTCGGGCGGGCTGGAGGCAGGCAGGCAGTCGGGAGGCAGGCAGGCAGTCGGGCGGGAGGCAGGCAGGCAGGCAGGCAGTCGGGCGGGCGGGAGGCAGGCAGGCAGTCGGGCGGGCGGGAAGCAGGCAGGCAGTCGGGCGGGCGGGAGGCAGGCAGGCAGTCGGGCGGGCGGGAGGCAGGCAGGCAGTCGGGCGGGCGGGAGGCAGGCAGGCAGTCGGGCGGGCGGGAGGCAGGCAGGCAGTCGGGCGGGCGGGAAGCAGGCAGGCAGTCGGGCGGGCGAGAGGCAGGCAGGCAGGCAGTCGGGCGGGCGGGAGGCAGGCAGGCAGGCAGTCAGTCGGGCGGGCGGGAGGCAGGCAGGCAGTCGGGGGGGCTGGAGGCAGGCAGGCAGTCGGGCGGGCGGGAGGCAGGCAGGCAGGCAGTCGGGCGGGCGGGCGGGAGGCAGGCAGGCAGGCAGTCGGGCGGGCGGGCGGGAGGCAGGCAGGCAGGCAGTCGGGCGGGCGGGCGGGAGGCAGGCAGGCAGTCGGGGGGGCTGGAGGCAGGCAGGCAGTCGGGCGGGCGGGCAGGTCTTCGCGGCTGAGCAGACAGCGCTCAGATGTGTAGTACTAAGGGCCCGGGTTCTATTCCCGGCCGAAGCAGAAACAAATAGGCATCAGGTAAAAGAAACTGCCTATGTTTACCTAACAGCAAATAGGTATCTGTGAGATAGACAGCTGTCTTGGGCTGCATCCTGGGGGATGTGTGTGTGTCAAGATATATATACATGTAGTAGATATGATAGAGGAAGATTGGACGAGTCAATACATTAGACAACCGACGGTTAGAAAGGCGGGGTCCAAGAGCTCGATCCTGCAGACTAAATAGTAAACACACACACGCACAAACCTCCAAGTAGAATCATAAGTGTCTTAACTAAAAACTTGCCCGACTAGTTGTGGCGTCGATCACAGCATCTCCCTCCGCTGGAAAAGTCTACTGTAAGTTTACCCTCACCAGAAGTGTTCTAACCTGGACAACCCGCCCCTCACAGCCCGTCCTCAGCAACAATTCCCAAATGCTCTTTAATCCACCCGCCACCCCCCCCCCCCCCTGTTTATTAGTGAAAAACAGTTTACACAAGACTCATGACGCATGCCCGAAACGCTGCGCGTACTAGTGGCTTTACAAGAATGTAAATACCATGCTATGTATCCTCACAAACCCAATGTACCGTCTTGTATATAAATAAATAAATAAATAAATAAATGTAATCTCCTACAGTGCTTTGCTGACTGTAGCAAGGAGGACTTCACCTCTGTACTTCACCTCTGTAGCGAAGTGAACTCTGTAGATGCTTCACCCACGTACTACAAACACAATTAATCGCCAACAGAAGTTCACGACCAAAATCACATTCACTCCAAAAATCTACCACTTACGGGTTATTCATAACCATGTCACCTCTAGGGTGGCTTAATCTTCCTTAATCAACCAACAGAATTATATTCAAAATGTCTAACCTACGCCTAACTATACTGTATATACTTTGAATTTTATTTTATAATTATATTAATTTATAATGAGAATAAACCTATTTTTATTAGTGTGTTAAAATTGATGAATACTTCTTAGGCTAGTCTGAGGACGGGTTGCCTAAGAGGCGTCCGAACCTCGCTAACCAAGCTAAGAAGCTTCTGAACCCGGACAACTCACCTAATAAGTGAAGATAAAATTTGGTGCATATCTAAAATGCTAAATGAAATCATAACTCCCTAATGTGTATCAAATTTTCATTTCCGTTGTCGGGGGCAGATAGTTAATGGAGGTCCTCTCTAAGCCAACACTGCCGCAGGATGCAACCCACAACAGATGCCTAATTCCAGGGTACCTATTTACTGCTAGGTAAAATGAGGCATCAGATGAAAGGAAAGGTCTCCAACCATTTCTGTCCCACCGTGGGCACAAACCCGGGATTCTCGGATGTGACTCGATGACGTAGACTACTGAACTACAGAACAATGGGATCGAATTCTAACGTTCAGTGACTCCAATCTCGCTCATTGCTATAATGATAGGCCAAAACAGAGAAGAAAATGACATTGCTTTACGAGCTGGAATAACGTAAAGTTTAATCACGTAGTTCAGTTGGCTTCGCTCTCGACTCACAATCGGGGTATCCTGTGTCCGATGCCCGGACGGAACAGAAATGGTTGGGCATGTTTCCTTTCAATTAATACCTCTGTTCACCTAGTTGTAAATAGGTTCCCCGGGAGTTAAAACAACTGTTATGGGATTGCTCGCTAGGGAAGGTCAGTAGTTCGACCTTGGGGAAGGAGTACCTTGATGCAAGCATTAAGTGTGCGACAAAAATGAATTCAATTTATAAATTAATTTTGTGCGACAAAATGAATTATAATGTAGTAGTAGTAGTAGTAGTAGTAGTAGTAGTAGTAGTAGTAGTAGTGTGTGTGTGTGTGTGTGTGTGTGTGTGTGTGTGTGTGTGTGTGTGTGTGTGTGTCAGGTCACTCACACATACCCACATTAAGAACCCCAATGACTCTTGTTAACACTTGCTGTGACTTTAACTTGGCACTACATCAGCAGTGGGTTCCAAGGGGTTGTCATAGCCAGGGGGTGGTAATGGGGGACGAGCTCCCATGACCTATAAAATGCTCCTATACGGCGTGCGTCTCCAATAGCCTCTGACAACCAAGTCCAACTCCTGGCCTGCACGGGTGGCTTAGTCTGTAAGTCCGGCGAAACTGCTTTTACCGACAGGAGAAGGGGCGAGGGCGTGCCTCTGGCGCCTTAAAACCAGCTGCTCCGGGTAGATGGGACTCGATAGCCTGGGGGAAGGCAGCCCATCTAGGGGAAGGAAAACCCTGATTTTAAACCTCCGCTGCCTTGCGGTCATACCCCTTTTTTGGGGGAAGGCTTCAGGAGTCAACCTCGAGGAAAAATCCGGAGTTGGAGCCCCTAAGGCAGTTCGTTGTTGACGTCGACCTCGTTCTGGCAGCTCCTGCGACGTTGCTGGAACCATGTGTATTGGCATTTGCCTTTCTATTGGATAATTTCAGCAACGTGCAGAGGGGGGGGGACCTGCTGCATGGGTAACAGCTTCTCCTTCATATCTACCTACCCAGGCTTTGAGCCCTATCAGGGCGCAACTCCATAGTCTTAGACTGAAGGATGCCTACTACATCAGCAGTGGCACTGTGGGAGCCAGCAACACTGGAGCATGGGTCAGTAGTACGGTGTGACACTACCCACTGCTGCAGTCGGCCCACTGTTGCAGTCGGCCCACTGCTGCAGACGTAATCCAGGAATTTGTACCAAGTCACTAGCCTCTTCCTCAATGTGCTCTTCAGAGTGGATAATTATTGTAAATTCAGCTCAGTATTATGTGACACTAAGGGCAGAGAGGAGTAACTGATATACTGTACATTGCTTCAAATAATATACTTTAATAAAAATGTCACATGAAATATAACTAAAGCCTCGTAACACTAAAAATTTAAATGTTTAGTGCAAAGCAGTAATACTAGGCTAGCACTGAATTGCACTGAAACAGATTTAATGTTACTTTATTATCTGTTCCTAGAGCATAACAACACCAAGAAACTTTTTAAAATTAAACTAGTTACTGATGAGGCATGTAATTTCTCGATAAAATACTTGTTTAATAATAGCATAATAATCAATAACAATCCCTGAGCCTCCTAATCTCTCAAAATCTGGTTCCACTACATAAAATAAGTTGGTATAAATCATTTAGCACCACTGGTACTCTATTAAATCATCACAAAAATGCATGAATAGTCACTAGTCGGTAATCATAATAAATATAATGCACACAAGTCCTCACCTTGTTTTGTAGAACTTCTCTAACTAAATGGGCAACGGGGGTCTGTGTTGTCTAATTACCATTTACATGGACGGCTTCCTAGCCACTGTTCTGCGTGCCCATGTTATATTGGTGTGACGCTTCCACTTGGCGCTGAGAATTCCAGACATCATGTTGCCTCCTGCAACTTCCACCGGCACTCACTGGCACTACCATGCTATTACAACTGTCCTCTTCTCTCTCTCTCTCTACATCCCTATCACCTATCACACTCCATAAGGCAACCAGGTATAAGGGCAATTGTCGTTATTAATGGTCCTCCTGGACACTGAGGCTGCTACACGAATTATACTCCTACTGCAGTATGCATTCCACTATCAAAATCTGTATGTAATTGTGACACCATGTAACTCTTAAGCTGTCACTAAAAATTCTCTTAACACTAAAGAATTTAGTGACCCTACTCTGTAGGCAACCACTCAAATGTTGATGTAAATAACTTCACAGGAAACTCCTACACTGCCAACTACTCGATGTCAAATGTTACTGGAGCAACATGAGCCACACTTGCTCGAAATGAATTCCCTTAATCAATCATACCTCCCTGACAAGGGTCACTGAACAACCCGTCCTCGACTTAAATCCATTACATCCAGCGGTCGACCCCATAGACGCATTCATAAATCTTTACATGTTGTTCATTCAAAACGGGAATTTTCTCAAATATAGATTATTATAATATATTAGCATATTATGCATATATAGGTTAGGTTAGGTCTTTAGGTTCTGTTGACGATTATTTATATTTGTAGTACGTGGGTGAAGCATTTACAGCGTTATAGTTCGAACAAAATTTGTCAGTGAAGTACTTGTTCCAGAAGTGTTCGAACGAATTGAGTTGAGTCGTGTGTAAACCGTTTTTCATTCATAAACAGGGGGTTTGGCGGGTGCATGGAATCACTTTTGGATCTTTGTTTGGAGGACGGGCTGGTATGGACTTGAGTCGAGGATGGGTTGGTTTATGAACGAAAAATGGTTTACACATGACTCGCAACTGATTTCGTTCGAACACTTCGGAACAAGTACTTCACTGACAAATTTTGTTCGAACTATAACGCTGTAAATGCTTCACCCACGTACTACAAATATAAATAATCGTCAACAGAACCTAAAGACCTAACCTAACCTATATATGCATAATATGCTAATATATTATAATAATCTATATTTGAGAAAATTCCCGTTTTGAATGAACAACATGTAAAGATTTATGAATGCGTCTATGGGGTCGACCGCTGGATGTAATGGATTTAAGTCGAGGACGGGTTGCAGCCCGTCCTCCAAACAAAGATCCAAAAGTGATTCCATGCACCCGCCAAACCCCCTGTTTATGAATGAAAAACGGTTTACACACGACTCACAACTCATTTCGTTCGAACACTTCTGGAACAAATGCTTCACTGACGAATTTTGTTCGAACCACAACGCTATAAATGCTTCACCCACGTACTACAAATACAAATAATCGCCAACAGAACCTAAACACCTAACCTAACCTATGCCTATATATACACAATATGCTAATATATCATAATATTAATTTATATTTGAGAAAATTCCTGTTTTAAATGAACAGCATGTTAAAATTTATGAATGCGTCTGTGGGGTCGACCGCTGGTTGTAATGGACTTGAGTACGGGTTGTCCATACAGCCCGTCCTTCAAACAAAGACCCAAAAGTGATTCCATGCACCCACCAAACCCCCTGTTTATGAATTAAAAACGGTGTATACACGACTCACAACTGTTGACGTTCGAACATATCCAAAACAAGTGCTTCACTGACGAATTTTGTTCGAACCACAATGCTGTACGTGCTTCACCCACGTACTGCAAATACAAATAATCGCCAACAGAACCTAAACACCTAACCTATGCCTATGTATACACAAGATGCTAATATGGAATGTCATATATAAAATGTCACATACATATATAATATTAATTTATATTTAAGAAAATTCCTGTTTTGAATGAACAGCATGTTAAAATTAATGAATGCGTCTGTGGGGTTGATCGTTGGATGGAATGGACTTGAGTTGAGGACGGGTTGTGTGTAAAACGTTTTTCATTCATAAACAGGGGACGGGTGCATGGAATCACTTTTAGGTCTTTGGAGGACGGGTTGTGCACTGAAGTACTGTAGTATGAACTTCAATTGCTTAAACTGCACTTCCTTGTTGCTATCAATCCTGTAATGACCGGGATTGAATGCCCTGTTTTATGAGATCTTGTACACTGGCTGTGGTGTAATCATACAGTTGTGATCTTTCTTACTGCTAAAATCCATACAGCCAGGACTGTAGGTCATGATTTTAGACTACCGGCTTCACTTAAGTTGCACCTAGATCCTGCACTCAGGAATCTTACCCGACATGGTATTGGCTATTAAAAATTGCACAAATCTTTATGAATATCAAACAGGGCCATCACATATGCTCTCTCATCATCCTAGACTCAGTACGTCAGTCTGGCATGGTGCACATTCACAAATTGTACTTTATTTAGGGGGCAGACTTATACACCCTTCTATTCACCTAGTTGTGCTTGTGGGTTAAGCTCTGCTCTTTCGGGCCGTCTATTAACTGTCAATCAATCAACTGTTACTACTATTTTTTTCCCCACACACACACCCAGGAAGCAGCCCATAACAGCTGTATAACTCCCAAGTACCTATTTACTGCTAGGTAACAGGGGGCATCAGGGTGAATGAAACTATGCCCATTTGTTTCCGCCTAGTCCGGGAATCAAACACGGGCCACAGGATTACAAGTCCCATGCGCTGTCCACTCGGCTACCAGAACCCCTCACTTGCATGAACAAATGTCAGCGAGATCTACTGGTCAATGAGCTACCTCCAAGCAGTTCCTCAGAGGTCACATGAGCCCAGGCCACACATTGATTTACAGGTCAGTGCAACCAACATCCAGTAAATCATGGTGTTCTTCTGCATCCGGGCTTCTTAGACAGGGCTCTCCTCTCTGGGGGCCAAAAATATCAGCGATGCAACACCACTCCCGGATGCCATGTTTGAAATTCGGCAGGCTAGGTTGTTCATTCAAATTTACATTTTGCTAATAAACTCAAAATTAACACGTCTTATGGTTACATAAATTTAACAAATTATGTGTCGGCCGTCTTACATATTTGAAAAGGTCAGAGTATGACACTTGACAGTGGGAAGAGGAGTGTTGTCTAGACAGTACTGTTATATTTGGGAATACATATGGCAGCTCAAGCCTGGGGCCCGATTCACAAAGCAGTTATGCATGCACTTACGAACGTGTATATCTTTAATCAGTCTTTGAAGCCTTTGGTTACGTTTATTAAACAGTTTACAAGCATGAAAACTTCCCAATCAACTGTTGTTATTGTTATAAACAGCCTCCTGGTGCTTCAGAGCTCATTAACTGTTTAATAATTGTAAACAAAGCCCGCAAAGGTTGAGAAAGATGTACACTTTCGTAAGTACTTGCGTAACTGCTTCGAGAATCTGGCCCCTGGAAGACTATCAACACCATATGTGGTACACAATAGTACAGGATTCTTGGTATCATTCAGGATGCCAATAAGAGAGCAAAAACACACACATGACTAGTAATGTTAAAGGTATCAGATTCACCATCGATCTCATTGATGGACAAGTGACTTGACAGGCCATTAGGAAAGCCAGTTCTATAATCATCCTGAAAACCAAGATTTTGTACGATGAGGTGAATGATCTTAAATGAGAATTGCAGCTCTGACAAGAAGGTTAGCAAGGCAGCTTTGTGGTAACTCCAGCTCTCCCAACCTGGATGTGTCACAATAACATGGTTGAATACAAATATTCCAACCTGTGCCTAGTAAGATTCAGGACAGACTGAAATGACATCATTTTCAAGTCGTGTGTGTGTGTGTGGCTTGGGTTATTTATTATTACTACATATCTATGGAGTTCTCAATGTGGTTTTTGAAAGTTTGTAAGTACGTGCTGTTTATTGATACGATACAGTATATGGGTTTTGGAGCAGAGCTGGAGATGGAGTGTATAGTACTCGGAACCTGACAAGCATTTCACATTTAAAACAAAGCAGACAGGATGGTTCAAAAATATGCATGTTGTTTAAGTTAAATATATTTAAAAATACAATATTTAAGATCTTTGGTGATCACACACATACAAACACACACACACATTTCTCAGGAATCTGTACACCTGTTGATTGACGGTTGAGAGGCGGGACCAAAGAGCCAGAGCTCAACCCCCATAAACACAACTAGGTGAGTACAACTAGGTGAGTACACACATACACACGAGCACATACTTATACAAATAATACACCATTTCTACACAAAAACACCTCGCAGATCTTTCACCTTAAACATTATTATAATAAATCTATCCATATGTACGAAATACATTTTCTGCATTGAATGAAGACTGGCAAATACATAAATACTTAGAAAATATAAACCACATATTTGTGTGTCAGATATAACAAAAATCCGCCTACTGTACTGGATTAGTTTGCATTAGTTTGCATGGGGGCCTGACAGCCGAGTGAACAGCGCTCAGGATTCATAGTCCTGAAGGGTCCGGGTTCGATCCCTGGTGGAGGCGGAAACATATAAGCAGAGTTTCTTTCACCCTGATGCATCTGTTCACCTAGCAGTAAATAGCTAACTGGGAGTTAGACAGCTGCTACGGGCTGCTTCCTGGGGGAGTGTAACAAAAAAGGAGGCCTGGTCGAGGACCGGGCCGCAGGGACGCTAAGCCCCAAAATCATCAAGATTACCTCAAGAAGATGACCGGATTGCAGGGATATTGATCCCCGGAATCTTCAACAGGTAGTATGACTGAACTTACAGAAAGTGTCTGAATTTGTATAAATCTTAATCCAAAGAAATTATTGATTTATTATAAATATTATAAAAAGATACATGAAAACCAAAAACTTCCACAAGGAATATCCTACAAACAACAATTCTAGTGACACCTTTCATTTAAGTGCTTACCAACAAAATACAATATTAATATTACTGTACTTTATTATACATCTAATTATGTCACACTGCTGTATACTTCAAGCTAAGCCATCAGGATAAGCATTCTGAACCAGATGCAATGCATCCAATAATGGCTCTGGTATAAACTAAATTTCCTACCAAGGTAGAGTTTTTAAAATTACGAATGAACTTTCTGGAAAAATAATAATAATATTAATAATGAAATAATTAAAATCTGGCCATCAAACCTGTATTTATTACAAAATATATTTTACAGTAAATAATACAAATTTTAAAACAATAAAAATTAAAGTTTTAGTGTTACGATATTAAGTTAGGCAACAATTTCAGCTTATAATTAAATTAAATTTATGCTTTATTTACATATAAAATATCAGGCATACATAGCTAATTCACAAATATCGGCTGTAGTGTTTCCACATGGTGACACCACAACTGACGGTGGGAAAGTTACCCAGCAGCAAATCGGCAAATATGATGCTACAGAACCCAAATCTGAGCACACCATCACAGGCAAATTCCTCTCGGCTCTTCACAGTTTTGGGGTGACAACATTTACCTAAAGCTGCACAACAAGCATGATATCTTTATGCCATGCCATCACTAGCAAATAATAAAACATTAAATGTTAAAAAATGAAAGTTACCCACTGGAAAGAAATGAATTTCTTTCCCTCACTTTCCGTAAGGGGTAAATATTTCATAATCTAATACAGTAAAATTATAATCGCTCATTAGCGTATTGCATGACGCATTTTCACCATCATATGAATGCGGAAGATTGGAATAACTTTCAAGATTTTGATTGCAATTTCCAGCAATGAAGAGATCAGCCCCAGCACCAAATATGGGTCCACAACTGCAAGATTAAAATATGAATGAAGATAAATAACTAAATTCTATGGTAAAATTCTATTTTATAGCCCTGGCCCTAATTAATATAAAATGTCCATCAATTTAGCATGATAGTCATATGAGTGCATTTACTAATTTTACAATTACTACAAGGTGAAATTCAAGCAAAATTATGTTTTCTTTCATTTCAATCAAACAAAAATTACAAAGACACCATACATTTCTTGAACTTACTCAGGGTGGTAGCATATTGCAAACATCTTTTTAACTACAGGAAATTTGGCAGGGGGCATATCTTGATTATTAACAAGAGTGAAAAGGAATGCCTTGTCAGATGCCACATAGCGCCCCTTCATTGTTGTCTTGCCCCAAGGTACATCACTAAAACCTCCGCATATTTCACCATGCTGACCCTGTTGAATTCGAGTCTCCAAGTTAAAAATTAAAACCATTTAAAGAAAAGGAGGGAGCAGAGAATAAATCCCAATAACGTGGCTGAAACAATTAATGTGACCGAAGCAAATAACCTAACCCACACAAAAAGGAGAATCAAAATGTTTTGACACATTCTGGACGGACCAAAACACCTCCCCTTTCTTTTCATTTCAATTCATATGTGTGGGTTGGGTTATGAGAGAAGAGTGTGTATGAGAGTGGAATAAAGGAATCACATGGTATAGGCAAACCAAATGGTGTCTTTGAATAGAAGAGTAGAACAATGCACTGTACTCAGGGTGGTAGCATATTGCAAACATCTTAATTACAGGAAATTTGGCAGGGGACATGTAGCTTGTGAAAATAGTCCTTTTCACAAGCGTGAAAAGGACTGTTTTGTCAGATGCCACATAGCGCCCAAAATCAACATCGTCTGGCTAAAGGAAAATTATTTAAAAATCATTAAAGTGATTTTTACACCCAACACTTGTTAATGCAGAGCTGATCAGGGAATTCAATATATATTTTGAGTGGGATTTTTCTCCGTTCAGTCATGTTATTGGTAAAATTCTGGCATGTACAAAATATGAGATTCTCACACACACATATTTCTGACATGGATGAAAAATTTTCTAACTGACAGACAGATGAGGGCACTAATCAGAGACAATGCATCTGACTGGAGGAGTGTTACTAATGGAGTACCACAGGGTTCAGTTCTTGCACCAGTAATGTTCATCGTCTACATAAACAATCTACCAGAAGGAATACAGAATTATATGAACATGTTTGCAGATGATGCTAAGATACTGAGGAAGATAGGAGATGCAGGCAATTGTAATGCCCTTCAAATTCATCTGGATAAAATAAGGGCTTGGAATGTCAAGTGGCAAATGGAATTCAATAATTATAAATGCCATGTTATGGAATGTGGAATCGGAGAAAATAAACCACATACAACTTACAAATTATGTGGAAAGGAATTACAAAACTCTAATAAAGAACGAGATCTAGGGGTGGTTTTGGATAGTAAGCTGTCACCAGAGGAACACAAAAGACATCGTGAGAGAAACATATGCATCTCTTTCCAACTTCAGACTTGCTTTTAATTATATGGTTGGCAAAATATTAAAAAATTGTTCATTATTAAAAGTGAGACCAAAATTGGAATATGCAGCAGTTGTATGGTGTCCAAATCTCAAGAGACACAAATAAACTGGAAAAGGTGCAATGGCATGCTACAAAATGGATTCCAGAACTGAAAAACAAGAGTTACGAGGAGAGACTAGAGTCATTAAACATGCCAAAACTAGAAGATAGAAGAAAGAAAGGTGATATGATCACCACTTACAAAATACTAACAGGAATAGACCAAATTGACAATGTGGACTTCCTGATATCAGCAACTTCATGAACAAGATGACGCAGATTCAAGCTAAGAAAACAAGGTGCCGAGAAAATACTGTACCTGTATTAGAAAATTTTCCTTTGCAAACAGTGGTAGACAATTGGAACAAACTAAGTGAGGAGGTGGTGGAGGGCAACTCTGTCAGTAGTTTCAAACCTTTATATGACAAAGAGTACTATGAAGACAAGACACCACCAGCACCGGCAGCTAGTGTATTGTGCACCCCAAACTCATCCTGTGAGCGGTAGTGCAAAAAAAGGATTACAGAAGGGCTTTATCAGACCTCAGAGATTAGTACATTAACAATTTCATCTATCCTTCTCACCTTATAATATCAATGTCAACTAGTTACAGAGAATGCTCTATTTCAAGAGCAATATATTTATAGTAAGTCATTATACATTAATGTTAGTTCTTATTGCTAATGCATAATTGTTTGAGCAATGGAGATATTACTGAGTCATAGGGAAGCTGCTGTTTATTATTAGTCTTCACAATACACTACTTGTTTCTTAATCTCATGTCTTGTTTATCTACTTGGAGAGAAATATGGATACAGTGCAAGGATTTCAGGTATTTTATCCTTAGTAATAAGATGGTTTGTAATTTCTTGTAATGCGAGTTTAGATTTATCTCTCTATATGGCTCAATTTTACTACAGTCCAAGATATAATATTCGAGTGTGTGTCCCTGTCTTTGTCCACACTCTTTGCCCTTAACTTTATCTAGAACCCCTATACAAGCCGAAAGGCCAGAGTTACTTGTAGCCAAGTCTTATTCGAGCTGTCACAATGTCTGTTTTTGTTACTTAGCCCATATACATGTTTTACTTGACACATTTCATTATGGTGAACAATGGACCCGCTAATTCCAGTTTGCACTGTTCTGATTTCTTCAAATTCATCCAAGAGTTCTCGTCTAGTGACACTTTTAAGGGACCTATTTGATAACTCAAGATTCCGTTCAGCACTGTCTTTATTTACTGCAACCTTAGCAAGGGCGTCAACTTTATCATGTTCCTGCAGGCCAATGTTAGAAGGAATTTCACAACATTTTGATATTTACCTTTTTATTTAGTACGATTATATATCTATGTCTGGCTCCAAAGACAAGCACGTTATTCGTGCTTGTTTCTGAAGCACGAAAACTTTGAAGCACTTTGCACTTGATTGCAAACTACTGCTAATAGTGAGGCAAGGGAGTCAGAAATAATTAAGCTGTCAACTTCAATGTTGTCAATAATTTCGAGTGCTACCAGTATTGCTACCAACTCAGCTTGCATTGTGGATGCCCAGTTACTAACTTTTATATTCCTTTGAACTGTGCTGCCATTGGACTGATGAGCACTTCCTGTCCTCCCTGTAGCTGTATTGAGTGATCTGTCAGTGTATATGGTCTGTGCGATGTTTTTAGTTTTTATATTGTGAATGTGTTCTATGGTGCTTATTATAGCAGCAAGCTGAACATGAGGGTTGTTTGTAATTAGTTTTTTGGTGGGGTATGCAGGCATCAGGATGTCAAAAGGTACTATCTGCCAGGGTGGGAGGAAGTGCTGTACTCTTTCATCTGTACATACATCGTTCAGTCCCATTATTTTAATGTGTGTGGCTGTTCTTTGAATACATTTAGACTCGCTGGTACCATTACACATGTGTTCTAACAGTTCAACTGACACAATGTTGCTTTTGCTATCACGCAGAAGCTTTAGTCCCATCATAAGATTGATTTCAAACATTCTATCTTTAATGCTAGGTATACTTAATTCTTTCTGCATATTGAGAACTTTGGTAGTTATAGGGCAGCCAAGTATAATTCTGGGTGCTTTATTTTACATTTTTTCCAGTCTATCAATACTTTTGCCATTTTGCAGGACTAAAGCTGGTGCATGATAGTCTATCAGAGACCTTATATATATGCTAAGTACATAATTTTTGCTATTCTAATATTAACACCGTATTTAGGGCTGTAACCCACTACAATTCTGAGAGCCTTGAGTCTGTCTCTACATTGCTGATGTAACTTATTGACTGAAGTCAAGGTACAAGGGACAGAGACACCAAGGTATTTGAAAGAAGAGTCAATTGGTATGTTAGCTATCAATCCACCAGCGTAGCTCTCATCCTGTAACTACACTTGGGTAATTACACTTAGATAATTACACAAATGGGAAAATTATTGCTAGCAATTTAATTGGTAGAAATCTTGCTAGAGTTGAGCATTATACATTGATGAGTAATAGTTTACATAGCCCAGTCTTTGCCCATTTTAATGAAGATAACCTAGATACTGGATTGGGTGTCTGAAATTACATACTTAACCTGCAAAACTCATTGTCTACATTTATGGTTTTCAACATTGGAAGAATTTATAGGGACACTTCTGACATGGATGAAAATTTGTCTAACAGACAGAAAAATGAGGGAAGTAATCAGAGGTAATGTATTAGACTGGAGCAGTGTTACCAGTGGAGTACCACAGGGTTCAGTTCTAGCACCAGTTATGTTAATTTTTATATAAATGATCTTCATGAAGGAATAAAGAATTATATGAACATATTTGCTGATGATGTGAAGATACTAGGGAAGGTAAGATAAGAGTACTAGGGAACTTAGATGACTGTCATGCCCTTCAAGAAGACCTGGACAAAATAAGTGCATGAAGCAACACTTAGCAAACAAAACTTATGTGAATAAATGCTATGTTATGGAATGTGAAATAGGAGAAAATAGGCCGCTCACAACCTACAAATTATGTGAAAAAACTTCACAGAATTCCGATACAGAAAGAGATCTTGGGATGGTTCCGGATAAAAAAAATTGTCCCCCTGAGGACCACAAAGAACATGGGTGAGGAGTTTATGTTATGCATTCCAGCTTTAACATCACTTTTAAATACATGATGGCGAAATATTAAAGAAATTATTCACTTAGTGAAACCAAAATTGGACTATGCTGCAGTTGTATGGTACCCATATCTCAAGTAGCACATCACTAAACTAGAAAAGGTGCAAAGACATGCAATTAAATGACTTTTGGAACTGAAAAACAAGAGCTACGATGAGAGGTTAGCAGTGTTAAATATACCAAAGCTAGAAGATAGGAGAAAAAGAGGTGATATGATCACTATACAGTATACAAAATAGTAACAAGAAATGACAAAACTGACAAAGAAGAATTATGAAAACTACAACTTCAAGAAGATGACATAGGTTCAAACTAAGGAAACAAAGCTCCAGAACAGACATTAGAAAGTTCACTTTCACAAATAGAATGGCAGACAGTTAGAACAAGTTAGGAGAAGGTGGTGGAGGCCAAAACCGTCAGCAGTTTCAAAGTGTTATATAATAAAGAGTACCGGGAAGACGGAACGCCATAAGAGTAGGTTTCATCCTACAACTGCACTTAGGTAATTACACCTCGGTAATTACTTAAATCAGAAAATCAGTGGTGTGTGATTCAACAAAGGGGATAGGCAGATACAAACAAATCAAGATATGAACAGAAATAGTCACAATATTGTGTCAAATAAATGTATGACAGATTAACATGCAGCAAGTGAAAATTATCCTATAATATATTTCAGTCCATAACAGACCATAATAAAGTTGAAACTTTGTAATGATCCAAGGTTAACCATAATGTTGTAACAGTTCATCTTAAAACATTTACGCTACTAACCATAACAATAGTGTATGTTGGAGCAACACCGTCACAGTGGCGATGAAATGCATCAGCAGAATAGCCATGGGTGGAAGCTCGATACACAAGCCGCCACATTTGTTTGTTTGCACCATACCAGCTGTTCAACACACGTTGCAGTGACATTTTATCCTGGAAAAAAAAAAAGCCTTGAATGTAATGAAACGTCATTTTCTAGGTGAGCCCCAGAGGCTCCCTGGAGCTATGGGACTGATATACACTATATTAGTCTGGGGCATCAGTCTGTTGGCGTTCTGCCTACCAGGGCATCAATCAGTTGGAGTTCTGCCTACCGGGAACCACAAGCTAGAACCTGACCCCCCTCAGAGAGGCACAGGGAGAATGGCCTATGGAAACCCTCATGTGTTTGGGAGCATTCCATGTCTGCCATCGACCGGGGTTAGGCACCTAGAAAGGTAGGCATAACAAAACAAACCCCACCTGTTAAGAAATTGCAACCGAAGACCAGGGACGAGCCATCCCTAGGCGCATGCAGCCCGAGTACTGGAGACACTCCCGGCTCACGCACCACCTAGAAGACAGACACCACACTCTAGGTACAGTGCTGAAACAACCACTGGAGCCGGAGCACACAACTAGTGCCATTAGCATCAGCCGAAGAACTGGGGTGTGGATCGCCGGCGTGGTAGGTCTGGGGCTACCTTTACTAGATGCGCTTTGGCCTGCTCTGGGGAACGACGCCCGCCACTGCCCCCCCGAATGAGAAGGCAGGAGGCAAACTGGGAATCCCCCTAATAACATTATCAGGTGAGGAGTTTGACTGGGGTGGTACATCTGTCAAATGATAACGCAGGTGTCCTAAGGCCAGCTCAGCGTGGACAGAAACCTCGCATAGAGCAAAATGGCAAATGCTGGCTTGATCCTGATTTTCAGTACGAATATGGATACATACTTCAAAGCCATTAAGAGAAGTAAGAATTCTGGGGTATTTAACCAACCAGAACTACCCCTTCCCCCTCCCGGGGAGGGGGGAGCTGCGCAGACAGTGGCGCAATGATGGGTGACGTCATACTAGTTTGCCTGTTTTTATTTGGGGAGTTCTATCCACTCGTTCGGTTTTTGGCTGCAATTTTCACCAGAATAGGGGTTTGTTTTGGGACGCCTACCTTTCTGGGTGCCTAACCCGGTCAATGGCAGACATAGAATGCTTCCAACCACACGGGGGTTTCTATAGGCCATTGCTCCCCTTGCCTCTCTGAGGGAGGCCAGGTTCTGGCTCGTGGTCCCCGGTAGGCCCATAAGAACTCCGTACACATGACTGATGCCAAAGTCTGACATTAGCATATCAGCCTGGTAAGCTCCAGGGAGCCGTAGGGGCTTCCCCCAGAAAATACAATATATGCAAATGATACAGCTCTTTTAACAGATAAGACAGGAATACTTGTAGATTAATTGAACATTTTGTTGATACACGTCAAAGAAAACTGTTAAAAGTAAGCATAGGCAAAATTACAATAATGTGGAGAAGAGAAAATGAACCTTGGCAAGTGAAGTACAGTGTAATGATAAATAAGCAAATTCTAAACATTATTAATTAGTTTAAATACTTCAACTCTAATTTAGAGGAGATTCTGCAGGAAAAATTGAGAGCTGTGTCAGGCAAATAAAATGGCTGGTATAGTACAACAAAAACTAAGTTAGAAAGTATTAGAAGGCATGCCATTACTCAAGCTTCTGTAAAGACATGAGATACTAGAGTAACAAAAACAAGAAAAATACAAAAGTTAAAGAGCTGTTGAAACAGACAGATGAAAGTGTGGTATTAGGAGGATACAGTAAGGAACACTAAAAATGTCCTGATAAGTGAGGAATGCAGGTCAGTAAATTGAAAGATTGAGGAGAGAGCATCGAGATCGTTCAGTCATATTTGCCAAACAGAAGAAAAGAATGGTCAAGAGAAGTTGAAAGTAAGAGGAAGATGGGGGAAACCATTCAGGAAATAGACAGACAAAGCACATGATGAAGTGGAGACCAAGAATAAAAAGTACAAATGTGATACAGAACAAGGCTAAAAGTAACCACGAGTGAATGATTGACATTTTTTATATGACAATATGGCAACTCTCAAGAAGCATTTTACATCTGATTTACCTGAGGGCCACTAACCCTAGTGGTCTCAATGAGGACAGGAAGCCGGAAGCTTGTCAAAGGTTCCCCCATTTGCCTTGATCTTTACCAGGTAGATTTTAAAACAGCAGTTTTGGCAGTTATGGCTTAATGCAATGCAATCTTAATGCAATCTAGTTGCATTAAGTGGTAGGGTGCTGCTATGTACTTATTCATGGAGTGCAGCATTCTCAGTACATGATGCTACACTATGTAGCATAAAAGATAGAGAATATATGGGATACCTGGTTGATACCTGGTTGATGGGGTTCTGGGAGTTCTTCTACTCCCCAAGCCCGGCCCGAGGCCAGGCTCGACTTGTGAGAGTTTGGTCCACCAGGCTGTTGCTTGGAGCGGCCCGCAGGCCCACATACCCACCACAGCCCGGTTGGTCCGGCACTCCTTGGAGGAATAAATCTAGTTTCCTCTTGAAAATGTCCACGGTTGTTCCGGCAATATTTCTTATGCTTGCTGGGAGGACGTTGAACAACCGCAGACCTCTGATGTTTATACAGTGTTCTCTGATTGTGCCTATGGCACCTCTGCTCTTCATTGGTTCTATTCTACATTTTCTTCCATGTCGTTTACTCCAGTACGTTGTTATTTTACTGTGTAGATTTGGTACTTGGCCCTCCAGTATCTTCCAGGTGTATATTATTTGATATCTCTCTCGTCTTCTTTCTAGTGAGTACATTTGGAGGGCTTTGAGACGATCCCAATAATTTAGATGCTTTATTGCGTCTATGCGTGCCGTATATGTTCTCTGTATTCCCTCTATTTCAGCAATCTCTCCTGCTCTGAAGGGGGAAGTGAGTACTGAGCAGTACTCAAGACGGGACAACACAAGTGACTTGAAGAGTACAACCATTGTGATGGGATCCCTGGATTTGAAAGTTCTCGTAATCCATCCTATCATTTTTCTGGCTGTCGCAATATTTGCTTGGTTATGCTCCTTGAACGTTAGGTCGTCAGACATTATTATTCCCAAATCCTTTACATGCTGTTTTCCTACTATGGGTACATTTGATTGTGTTTTGTACTCTGTATTATGTTTAAGGTCCTCATTTTTACCGTACCTGAGTACCTGGAATTTATCACTGTTAAACATCATGTTATTTTCTGATGCCCTGTCGAAAACTTTATTAATATCAGCTTGAAGTTTTTCAATGTCCTCAGCCGAGGTAATTTTCATACTGATTTTTGTGTCATCTGCAAAGGATGATACGAAGCTGTGACTTGTATTTTTGTCTATATCTGATATGAGAATAAGGAAAAGCAGCGGTGCAAGGACTGTACCCTGAGGTACAGAGCTTTTCACTGCACTTGGACTAGATTTTATATGGTTGACAGTTACTCGATGAGTCCTGTTTGACAGAAAACTGAGTATCCAGCGCCCTACTTTACCGGTTATTCCCATTGACTTCATTTTGTGTGCTATCACACCATGGTCACATGGGGTGTTTAGTTCAAAGATCTTTATTATTCTTTTTGTATTTCTTCTATTATGAATCCAGAGTTGATGCCTTCTATGAAAATGGGAAACCATTAGTGTTGATAATTACAATGCATTGTGTATACAGTATTTCTGGTATAACCATCAATATACCTCATCTTTCAGAACCGGTGTTATAAACGGTGTGAACCTGTGGGGCTCGACTCACACAGGTGTAATGTTTTCCAAAACAGGTGTTTGTGAATTTTTGAGCAAGGGATTCATACAATCTGGTTTGACAGCCAAGGAATGCATACCCTTGTAAAATTAGAGTACTGTATTAAAATTTGAGTATTGGAACAAACTAGTGTTTACTACACACACACACACACACACACGAACACTTACATTAATAAGTATTTGCGATCCAGCAAACAGTTTGAGCGACACACGAGGCTGAAGTCGTTTATCTTCATTAGTAGAGTTATCTTTGAATTTGTTGGGAAGAGCTGCATATCTGTACCGCTCTAAAGACAACTCCATGGGTACGGCACCAGTTGGTTCTACTTCCTCAGCAAACACTTGGCTGTCTGAAATGTACATTTTTGCTAAGGTTAATAGCAAAATTAAGTCCAAATTGTGTGTGCAAATAATCGCGTAGAAACTTGTGCTCAGCTACAGATTTATAACAGTAGGAATCTTAATTGATGGAGTGAGTACCTACTGTGTATTGGCCAACAATGAACAAAATTTGTCACATACATCAGGATATATAAATAGGTTTCTGGAAACTTCAGATGATACATTCCCAAACTGTGGGACACATTCCTCTAGTATGGATGTGAGAAATGTCCAAGTGGAATGCACGACAAATCCTGCAACAGTGGAAGTATGAGGTTGCAAATGTCTATTAACCCTTGAACAGCTCCACATCTATCAGCGCTTACCTCCTGTGCTCACACAAAGGGTCGAATAAATTTATTTACTATCCAGAAACTGGCAAGTACTACAGGAAAGGTTACGAAGAAATGGATGAACTGTGAAAGTGAAGCTATATACAAGCATAGATGTGTGGTACATAAAACATACAGTAATTTGGAGAAAAGTATTTGGCTATCAAGAATTTTGGATATAGGAGTAAGTGTGAAGATACCAGCCAAAGCCAAAACCAGAGAGAAGAGACAATAAACAAACAGGCAAGAAGGGTTTCAACATGACTGTATAGGAGGGCTGAGGTCAACACTACTGTATAAGAGGGCTGAGGTCAACACTACTGTATAGGAGGGCTGAGGTCAACACTACTGTATAGGAGGGCTGAGGTCAACACTACTGCATAGGAGGGCTGAGGTCAACACTACTGTATAGGAGGGCTGAGGTCAACACTGCTGGACAAAATTCAGAGAAAGAACGAGGCCAAATCCCATAAACAGCAGCTCCAGAGCCACTGTGTAAATAATGGTGGATGTGCACAAGCTGCTATCTGATGAAAAGTAAGTCGAGCACAGACCTTCAATAAGCTGTTGGCTGCCTGTCCCCATTGAGACCATTAGACATGGTGGCCCTTGGGAAAATTCTGGTAAACAAGAAAATATACAAAACTAGCAGGGGCACCTGCCAGGCTACCTCATAATGTAAAGGAATCAAGGAACAAAAGGTGGTGAAAAAAGAAAAAGATAGCAGGAGATACATCTTAGAAATTTGAGTGAGTGTCTTGAAGTGCTCCTGGAACACCAATAACTGATCTCCTGCATGAGGAAGACAGGGAAGGGAGACAGATTGGGGCATCAAGAAAGCAGCCGGAAACCGAACAAGAATTGAGCACAGGGAAGCGAGAAAAAATCTCAAGCCCACAAAATTTGAGAGCACCAGCAAGATGGGAAGCATCATGTGGGCAGGTGTTAAACATCCATTGGTTTCAGTCGGTATGAGAGCATCCAGCTAAAGGGCATCACAAACATGAAACTAAGATACACACAGGAAGGAAACAATTTCACACATATGAACAGAAACCTCTGGGACATGAATTTCTTAAGCAGAAAGACACACCATTATGCCAAGCAGCATTTCTACTGGCCATATTTGGGGAGCAGAAAACTATAGATTCTTTCCATGTATTCGGCATTGCTCTGCCCTCTTCCAGTGATATACATGGGTCAAGCAACACCAATTCCAAGAAAATAATTCAAACAATGTAAATAAGTGCACAGCACTTCTTTAACTTACCAATAAGGAGAAGGCGCACATGATTGATAACTCCCTGCAGCTGTTGGCACACTCTCAGTCTTTCCTCCTCTGTCCAGTGTGGGGTGGGCTGTGCAACACCTGCTCCATACTTAGCCCAGTTTAACACACCACGCCACACGTCCTCCTCCTCTAGCGCAAGCTCAAGAACCAAAACAAAATTATAACATGAAAAAATACGAAATCTTTAATTTTCCATTTCATAGAAATGCTTCATTCCATCTTTACAGTGGGATAAATCACTTTCAATCACCAATTATGATTATATAAATCTGCATTTATCACTACAACATTTAAAATGAGAGCAGTAATGAACTTGTTCCTCTTAAGTGCATTCCTTAGTTCACTCTTACATTGCACACCAACTTGACGACATTAACTCTTACACTGCTCCAATCACTATTTGCGATTTCCTCCCGTGCTCACATTGGCCTATACGATTCATTCATTTGATGACTGGGTCCCAGTAGTACAGTCTGGCTCATTCTCGAATCACAACTGAGACTTCTGTGTTTGAATCCCAGGCGGGACAGAAATTGTTGGGCACATTTCCTATCACCTAATGCACCTGATCACCTAGCAGTAAGTGGGTGTACTCAAGACTTATTCAACTTCTTGTGGGGTTGCATCCTGGGTGGGGTCAGTAATTTGACCCCACCCCGGTTAAGATTTCCCCCCCCACCCGGGAGGGGGGGGGGAGAACCTTGATACAAGCCTAAACATGTATTAATACATCGTGTCGGGCTGCCGGTCCCAACACAATGAATTATTATTAACTACTATTCTTTTAGGCTTTCAATACACTTTTCTCCATGTGCATCTGGGTGTAAATAGCCTACTAGTTTAAGGGGTAATGGAGACTGCCTGAAGTTTACGGATAAGAAAGCAACCAAGGCAAGGAAAGCCAGGGGGTAAACTTTTCATTCCCTCAGATTTCAATCATGGTGAAAAAAGGATTGAGGAATAAAAGAACCCCCCCCCCCCATGGTGGGAAGGATATATAAAGATTAAGGTTAGTGGATATGGCAGAAAAGCATTTACTAGAGCAATACATCACAAACCTAGAAGCTAGAGCAATTATGACCCATACTTTAAATTTGTGTAAACTAGCCCAACTATAAAATGTACAATATTTCAATTTCAATTTAATTAAGTAACAAACTTTTGATGAAGTATTTACTCAAAAATGAAGCTGAACCATTTGGGCAGGATGGTAAAGTGACGACCTCACATCATGCAGGTCGACAGTCAATCACCGACTGTCCAAAGGGTTGGACACCATTTCTTACCCCCTCCCCCCCCCTATGCCATCCCAAATCCTGATCCTGATCCTTTCCATGAGCTATATAATCATAATGGCTTGCCACTTTCTCCAGATAAATTCTCCCCCCCCACCCCCTCACTTAAAATGAGACAAAAAACAATGACCACTGAGAGCCAGTAACCACTGCACTACACCATTACATTGTTGAGCTCAAGATGAGGGACCAGATCATAAAACTAGTTGAAGGAAGGTACAAAATATCGAAGGGTAAAAATTCTACTGGCAATTTCCTTGGTCAAGCTATGGAGAAATACTTAAAATTAAATAATGAAGTAAATTGCATTTTTTTTTTACAGAAGCCACAGATAAACTCAACATCCTTCCATACATAAATAAATCAATTATTAAAAATATTTAACTATGCATTTGACTTCCAAATGACTTACATTATCAGAGGAGATTAGTCTGATCAGTGCCTCACGGGATAGATTGAGGAAAGATGATGTCTGCATACATTCCAAGGCATTTTCCCCAATGTGTGCAACACATCGATCAACAAAAGAGCGGCTACCTTTACTACCTAGAAACATTAAATTAATGAATAATAATAAAAAAAGAGTGTCCCAAATCATTGACATTATTATAAACATGTACAGAGTACAGTATTATGAAATCAAAATAACATGATATATCCGAGAAAATCTTTGGAGCAATGTGGAAAGAATCAAACCCGAACTGGTTACCCCCAGTTCCCACTAGACCACGACAAGCTTAAAAGCAGTACAATCTTATTATACCGAATTTACAAGGAATTTGAAATCCACCTAGCTGGTACTAAAGTACAAGCTAGTTCAATTCCACCACATTTCTCCAAAAGTTTCTTAATTAAACATTACAACTTAAAAAATTTCATAATTAAAATTGCGTATTCAATACAGCATCGTTAAACATTCATAAATCACCACTCTGGAAATGTTTATTACAAAGTAAACAGTAGACAAACCTCCTGTGCGCTGCTCCATTTTGAGTGCAGCCATAAGAAATGTACAGGCATTATGAGGCGTCATAGTCGTGGCAATGTGGTCCTCACAATGCTGACAGAGTTCTTCCAAGCCCAGATCGTGACCAACACCATAAACCTCAAAGACACCGCTATCACTCATTACTACCTGGTATAAAACATTGACACAATCAAAATATAAAACAGAGCTGTACAATACACCAGCATAATAAGAGAAGGCTAATAAGGAAAAACAAAATTGAAATTAGAGGTATGCCGATACCAATATTTGGACCGATACCAATATTTGTTTTTGGTTTCATTTGCTCCTGGTTGTCTGGTTGGGAAGCTCCCATGCTCTCCTCCGGAGGTGGGGCTTTTGTTCCATTGGTTATGGTGGGTGTTATGTTTGCAGCCAGCTCCTCCTTTTCTGGCAAAGAGTCATTTGGCTTCCAGAGGACCTTTGGTTGTTGATGCTGGATAAGGCCGAGAATGCATCATGTGTTGTGTCCGGTGGTGAAGAGCTACCGTCATGCCACCAATTCTGCTTTGGTGGATACCTTATGGGTTGATCCAGTTTCCTTGGTCCCCAGTTCCATGACTCTTAAGTTCCAGTCGTCTGCAGTGTTATTAAGTCTAGGTGAATATTCCTGGGCCTCAGCCCTCTTCTGTACCTTTAGGTCATGTGCACATGACCTAAGGCCTCAACAAGCCCCATAGGACTGAGAACAGGAGATGCTTCTTCACCCACATAGTAGTTCCACCCATGGAACCACCTAACCACCGAAGCCGTAAATGCCAAACTCCGTTAACACTTAAAGTACAGCTGGAAAAGATCAAGGCAAATGGGAGGGGGGGGGGCCCTTCGACACACTGCCAGCCTCCTATCCTCATCGAGGCCACTAGTATTAATGACTCTTGGGTAAACTCGGGTAATGCGTGACTCAGCCAAGTGTATTGTCTTCACTTTGATTCCTGCAGTTCTTCCTCTTCCCTGGCAAGTTCTCATGTTTTCTTCCTTCTCTGTGGGTAGTTAGCTTCTGGGAGCAACAAGGAGCTTCCCCCTGAAAACCAGCGTTGAATTTAATGAAATGCCAATTTCTGGGTGGCTCAGCCCCCCATAGCTCCCTGATCCCCTCCTTCCCCTAAAAATCGTTGGGTGGATGTCTACATATGCCCTAGAACTGCAAATTCAGGCCCCAGCAGGCTATCTTCCCCCTTCCCCCAAATGAATGGAGGAGATGAGGCGAACGATCTCGAGCTATTTCTGGGAGAATTCGGGCGCTTATTTACATAGCTGTGAGAGTTCTTTCAGCCAGTTTTAAGACGGTGGTCTCTCTCTCAAATTAAGCAGTACATGTAGTTTGTTCTGACTTGCTGACCTTCTGGTTGCCTTCCCTAATGAGGTAGCAAAACTGTCACAGCTCCCTGTGCTTTTGTGAGGAGGGAGGGGGGGGGGGCTGACTCCAGTCCCTGGTAGGCCTCTAAAACTCTAGGACTGATGTGATCCAGTAGATAGTAGCCATAATTCATTGTGAATTGAATTATGGTTAAGCATACTAAGCTTCATTTAAGCATACAGCTTCAGGGAGCCACAAGGGGCTTCCCCCAGGAAAGTATACAGGTATTTTGTAACAAAAATCTATTCTTTACTAAGTACGGATTTTAATGATTAATCGGAATACAGTATATTTTCTTATATTAAATAGTTATTACCTTGCCAGTATATATATAATTGATAACTTGACGGAATACGTTGGGTTGATACTGTGGCAGGCGGATGGTGGTGTGAGGACTTCCAGGCGTCACCGTGCTGCCAGGAATTGCACAAACCTCGCTACCTGATGCCTCCACAAAACTTTTGCACCTGACAAGAATGGTCAATTATAAAATTAGTAATTATTTAGTTTTATAAGTCCTGCACAGTACCTTTAAAACATATTAATATGCTTACTCTATATAACTTTGGTAGTGTTTTACCAGCAGGTGGAGTCTACTAACTTCCTTGTTGCTCATTCTTTCATATTTATAATTGCCAACTCACTTTCATCCTGAAATACTATGTGTATTAGCTACTTGGTAAGAATGTCCCATTTAATCATCAAAATCCAATACTAACAACCTGTTGTACCTAGTATATATATATACTACTGTACAGTATATAAATAAGTAAATAAATACAGCATATTTGTTTTCCTTTTAAAGCTGAACTCTCCTATGCCAACGCCAGTCATTCTATACAGGTACAGAGCTCGAAATACAGTACAGCAGAGTACATCATTTATGTCCATTATTACACTTTTTCCTTTAATACTGTAGTCAACACAAGGGATGCCACCATTATTGTTTCTAACACTAGTCTGTTGCTTGTAATTACAGCCATCACTCTTGCTAAACAACCAGAATCCATGTACTGTACCTGTATGTAATTAAACACTACAAATTTATTAAATCACTTCAATATTAGATTAATAGCATAATACCTTGCTTTGAGGATGAGTTTGTGTGCAGCGATGTGCGTTTCTTCCCGCCCTACAACAAAAATAATATCGGCAGAGTCTTTGTCTTCCAATAAATGTTGGAGATCTTCCAGGAGTCTTGAAACACCAACCAACGACTTGTCCGAGAAGTGAAGGCCACCTCCCACACGGGTCCCCATGCTGAAAGTGCCAGTCGTGTCACCTCAGGAAGTTAACCATTATTAAATGTTTATAAAAATAATTTGCATTTAATGTAATGAAACACCCTTTTGGTGGGTTATCTCAGAGGCTTTCTGGGATAGCTGCTAAGGGAAACCCTCATAGAAAACCCTTTTTCCTAAATACTGTACAGTAAATTAAATTATTAAATTAAATTTTTTATTCTCGAAAAGTACATACATAGATGAAGAGTTACAAACATAATGTTGGATTTATAGATAGAGCTAGTACATACAATACCTAAAGCCACTAATACGCATAGCGTTTCGGGCAAAACGAGGTAAATAAACAAATTTAAATACAGTATTTTCTTTTTCAATAAGCAAGGAACAATTATCACTGGACAAAAAACAACAAAAATTTAAACAAAAGTTACATTTAAAACTTCTTACATTTAAGAAGTTGCCACACACATCAGGAACAACTATAATGAAACTAACATTCTAGTTATAAAAACCCCTGCCAAAATATAGCCAATATTTTAATGCCAAATAAGATATATTTGATAAAAATGCTGTAAACACCAATTTATGTTTAGCTCAGCCCCTTAGTTGCTCCCAGAGCTATCAACCAAGGTCCAGTCAGAGCCACGTACAGAGCTCTACCATAGCAAGTACCTTTGCCAATCATCTTGCCATGCGATTGAAAGAGAAAAGGTGATCTCAATCCTCTAGAGCAGCAGCTCTATATGAGAATACACTAGCAACAAACCACTCAATACCTCTTCCAAATAATACCCCCCCCCCCATCAGGTTGTATAACTTATAAGAAGTTAGTGTGGAGGAGTAAGCAGCTGGTCGAGGGTTCAAGTCACCCAAGAGCTCCAGTTGACTTTCTTACTGATATAGATCACATTAGTGTGATTTCTTTGTGTAAATAATACAATAATAACCAATTCGTTGACAAGTATTACTGTAGCTACTGCAAGGCAAATCATTCCATAAGTAAACCGGACAAACACTATCCTATCAGTTTTAATGAGAATGTCAGCTTACTAAACTAACTAAAACTGATAACACATGCAATAGAAGAAGCACTAGGTATCAAAATTTTTATTTTAACAGCAACATGGCTCAAGAATGACCTAACCTAAATACATAACCTATCTGGTTATACATCAATTGCATCATTCCATGCCAAAAGCAGTCTGCAGTCTCCGTGGTGTAGTGGTAAGACACTCGCCTGGCGTTCCGCGAGCGCTATGTCATGGGTTCGTATCCTGGCCGGGAAGGATTTACTGGGCGCACTTCCTTAACTGTAGCCTCTGTTTAACGCAACAGTAAAATGTGTACTTGGATGAAAAAACGATTCTTCGCGGCAGGGGATCGTATTCCAGGGACTTGCCCGAAACGCTACGCGTACTAGTGGCTGTACAAGAATGTAACAACTCTTGTATATATCTCAAAAAAAAAAACGTTACAGAAAAAAAGGGGACTTTTCAATTCTACCAGCTCAAATTTTCCATAAATTTGGTAGGATGGTAGAAGACATGAAGTGACTAACATCTGCAAAGGTTTTAGTGCTCAGTGATGCAAGATATTCATACAGCAGGGTTGTTAATGTGAAAATAAATACTTCACAAAACGTTTATGTACAAGCCCTCCCCCCCCCCCCCCCCACCACTACCCAAAAAAATAACTGTTTCTAAACCACCACTTGTCAGAAGTTAAGAGTTTAATTAAAAATGGACATAACTTATATATGAACAGGCCTAAACTTACAATTAGACATATTTATCACCTATCTAAACCTTTGCAATTACCGCAAAGAAACAGATGATTTTCAGAAGATACATGAAAGTCAGGTACATAAAGAGGAGCTTGCCCTTGTGGGAGGGGGGAGAAAGTTAAGTGGGAGGGGCAGGAAGGGAAGAGGGAACAGAAGAATAGAGTATGAGGTGTAAGTCATTTAATTTGACAAGAATGTCGGGGCAAACCCCTACTCTGCCGGAGTCCAACAGTTACACCCCCTTATTTTGAACGAATTATACACACATGAAAAGGCAGCCTTTTAATGTCAGCCACATTGAGGAACTAAAAATCAATCAAACTAACTTGTATAGTAACTATATTGAGGAGTAATATTGGGTGAGATACGTGTGGATGAGAGGAGACACCAGTGGGGAACCCTCGACGCCTGCACCTACAACGTAAACAAACTGGTGTATAAGGGAAGTGAAGCGACCGCTCGCCCTCTCACAAATAATTAGATCCCTTATGAACATCTGGTCTAAAACGTTTCCATCTCTCTAAAATCATCATAATCTCTGCTTTTATTATCTCAATATGCCTGCACTATGAATATTTGATTTGCTATTTCAAAATTATTATTGGAGACTTTAATGCCAAAATATGAAAATAAGAATTAGGTGTTTGCTCTGTCTAAATGAATTTTGGGGTTGAGTCCCTGAGCCCATCATGTGCCTCTGTAACCTTTACCATTACCGCCCACGGGATGGGTATAGGGTCCATAATAAATGAACTAAACTAACTATCCCATGTAGATTCAGTCTCATGTTGACCTTTATCCGGATGCATGGTTATACTCTTAGATAGTACTATATTAACCTGATATGTTACATGGGATTCTTGTATTTGTACTCACTGAATTTGTGCGCCCCTTGAGGGACTTGAAGTAAGGGAAGGGGTAGAAATAGCCTAAGCTAATCTTTGAGTTTTTTTTTTTTTTTTTTTTTTTTTTAACTTGTCTCAATAAACCTACTTGAACTTGGAAGACCATTATGTATTAAAGTGTCAAATTATGGATAACCATAGAAATAAGGAAATAAGTAGTGTACCACTTCAAATTGTTTGGATGTGTGATAATGATATGATAGACAGAATACTTAGGAACTACAAGAATTTTGCCCCAATGATTGTAACACTTACTATATTAATATGCAATGTTAAATGTTGTATTGTGATTTGTGTATCTGTACTCACTGAATTTGTGCGCCCCTTGAGGGACTTGAAGTAGAGGGGGGTAGAAATAGCCTAAGCTACTCTATCCCTTTGAGATGTATTTTTTCTTGTCTCAATAAACATACTTGAATTGAATTGAATTGAATGATGAGTTAGCCAAAGAATCCAAGCACGGAGATCTCATCTTCATAAAGACATATATCCTAGAGAAAGTTCAACACCAGGTGTTATGATCTCAGCCTGCAGGAGAAACGAGTCTCCCTTCTTGAGAGTTATTCAGCAAGCCTGACCTAACTAGAAGGTCTAGCAAGTATTGAGGTGATAACCCATATGAAAAATGGCTGGTTGGATATGTAAAACAATTTAAGATTATGGGCAGTAAGTAAGGAAATAGATAAATGACTGGCTAGGAGATGTGGACATTTTGCTGGAGGCGTGAGGCTCGCTTCCGGAGGACCTTGACCTCACTTGAGTGCCAGACATCGCAGGGGGAAGCCGCGCTCCGTTTGAGCTCCCGCCAGAAGGGAACCCCTAGTGATATATCTCGAAGAGAAGAGAAGTGTGCGGACGTACCAGCTGTGGAATCGAGCTGGGAACGTTGTGGTCTCAAGTCCTGGTCGACGAGCAGATATTAAATCGCCCAGAAGCATTATTGTGGGCTGTGTGGAGCGCCCTGACCAGACGCCGTCAGAGGGAAAGCGCCCTCGACCAATTAATCTGTGGTAAGCACGATATACGCCAGTTCATAGTGATTGCATTGTAGTTGGTCGTGTGCCCAGCGACAGTAGCGATGTTTATTTATAAGTTAGGCATGTTTTAATAAGGCAGAAAGCCTGAAATAAGAGAGTGGAGAGGGAGGAACACGGAGCGACGTCCGTCCCCTCTGAGCGCTGGCGGACGACTGAGGGAGCCTGGCTCCGGATGGAGGAAGACCCTCCCAGCGAGTGAGGACGCCGCCGCCAGGCGAGGTGGAGTATGGACCCGCCCAAAGCGGGGGAGTCCACTCTCACTGTATGTAGAGGACAGATAGAGGTTTGAGGCAAGCATATTGTGTGGTTATTTTTGTTTATGTGTTAAAGGGGAACATTTTATTGGAACGTCGATGGGTTGCAGATTTGTCTTTGGGGAAGAAGTTGCTGAGAACTTCGAAGCCAGCAGATGATGTAGCTGATGAGACTCCAAGGTAGTGGAGCAGAGGACCTCGAGCTGTGAGGAGAAGCAGCAGTGAAGAGGAGTGTCACGTGCTTCTGTAGAGGTGGTGTAGCAGCCAAGAGAGCTGTGGAAGAACCTAACAGAAGGGTGAAGCACCGTAGTTACACAAGGAAACTTCATGATAGCAGCCGGGAGGAGCTGCAGAGGATCCTGGTAGTGAAGCCCGGAAGAACCTAAGGATATTAGGGTTGTGAACTTCCAGAGGTGGAAGGGGAAGTTCTGGTGGATTACTAGTAGGGAGTTGATAGTGTTTGGTTGTCATTAGCGTGCAAGACGCAGTGAGAGGTGAGTGACTGTTGGCATTCTTATGTCAAGGAATTTTTTATACTGAAGTATCAATGAACATTTATACTGGTATATGTTATTGCATTCAAATGCTGATTTTCTATATATACATTATCTTGCTGATGGTGTAACAGTGTGTAGGCTTGACCAACTTGAGGAGGTTAATAGTACCAGGTGGTGAACCAGGAGTTGGGATACCACTTGACAAGCTGATAATAGAGTTCTGATGGTATTGGAGTGCAACCTGATTTGGATATTATAGAGTATAGGATTCATTATTATTATATGTGTGTATGTATCGTGTATGTGCTTTGTCAAGTAAATGTGTCACAATTTGCTGGTGTTTGCCCTTGTCCTAGTGAGGCTTCCCAGGAGGTAGTAAAGAAGGAGAGAGAAAGAACCAAGAACCACTGCTGTGGACAGGGTAGAAGGTAATATTAATAAGTCAAAGGGGGATCGAGGAGATCATATCACCTAAGGAGAGAGTGGGGAGTCACAGCGGCTCGAGTGGGTGTGTGCACGTGACAACGAGGCTAAGTGTTGGAGCCGCATCCCCTAAGCGTGTGACGTTGAGCCCCTCTCCAAGAGCCAGAAGCGCCAAGGGTGATCTCCTAGTATAAGCACTCTGCCGAGTTGTGGGTTGGGTTGTCCATAGAGAAGGATCGACGACGACAACACCAACCAACCCACGAGTCTATAATAAATTGGGGGCCTGTGTCCGGGAGAGTGAACTGACACACCCACACCCTGTCCAAGAGTGGATTTGTACACCCTTGCTGAAATAAACTGTGTGACCGCAGGTGTATATTCTCTCTCTTGGGAAGACTCACAGGACAAAGATGGATAAGGTGCAAACGTTTGTGGAGTCAGGCAAGCCTGAGGACTTGGAAGGTTGCACGAGGGATCAATTGAAACAAATAGCAGAAAAATGTGGCATCAGGTTGAAAGCATCTAAAGTAGCTGGGATGAAGGATGAGATCCTGAGGCAGTTAAGAGCCAAAAGTGAAGCGGCAGAGCAAGGAGCCCAAAAAGGAGCTGAAAGTGGAAAGGAGGATGATGGGCAGGATGACGTGAGATCCCAGGGATCAAGTAGGAGCAGCAGGAGTAGCCGCAGTAGCAGGAGTAGCCGAAATAGGAGCTTGGAGAGATTCCAGTTAGAGCTCCAGATGCAGCAACAACGAGAGGACAAGGAGAGACAGTTCCAGCTGGAAAAGATGAAATTGGAACTCCAGATGAAAAATGAAGCCGAGAAAACCAAACTGGAAGTAGAAAAAGAGAAAACCAGAATAAGAGAACTGGAGTTGGAACAAGAGAAAGAAAAAGAGAAAGCAAGACTAGAGGTCGAAAAAGAAAAAGCCCAGGTCGAAAAAGAAAAAGAGAGAACAAAACAAATGCAGATAGAAGCGAATAGAACCTTGGCTGAACAAAGGATTGAACATGGGTTGCCAGAGAGCACCACCCAGGTATCACACCCACCAAATGTTAGGGTTAGGGAGAAGGACATTCCCTTGTTTGTTCCCGAAGAGGCAGAGAGCTTCTTCGAGCATTTTGAGAAAGTAGCCAGTATCAAGGAGTGGCCACAGGAGGAATGGGCCCAGCTGGTCCAGTTAAGATTGACCGGTGCAGCCAGGGAGGCATACACCCAATTGTCACTGGAAGAGTGCCAGGATTATGCCACGGTAAAGAGCAGCATATTACGCTCGTTTCAGTTAACCCCAGAAGCTTATAGAAAGCGTTTCAGAGAGATGATGAAGGTTGGAGCGTGTACTTTTGCTGAGACAGCAAGAGATCTGGAAAGACGATTCCAGAAGTGGATTGAGGCTGCTGGAGTTGGATCTTACGCTGACCTGAAGCAACTGATGGTCATGGAGAAGTTCTTGGAGATGATGCATCCTGAAACAAAGTTCAAGATCCAAGAAGCAGGAATAAAGGAGGTGAAGGATGCCGCAGATAGGGCGGATATGATTACCGAAGCATATAAGAGCTTGAGGGAGAACAGAGTGAGAAGCGAGGCGAGACGCAGCAATGGCAGATCCAGTGGAGTCTGGGGAGGAAGAAATTATGAGAAACCCAGAAGAGTCTGGGGTGAGAAAAATTTTAATAAATGGGCAGATAAAAGTAAGTACCCTAAAACTCAGAAGAGTAGGTCGCGCACTTCGTCTGAAAGTGAGGATGGAGGAGCCAAACGAGAAACTAATCGTTATCCAGGAAATCAAGAGTCCAGTAAAGCTCCACAGAGTACGAGTAGTACGTCTGGCCCGAGGAACTCCAATACGAGTGGACAGAGTCAGAGCTACTCTGGTACATATAGAAGAGACTTTTCCCAGATGAGATGTTACCAATGTAACGGATTGGGTCACGTGATGCGAGATTGTCGGCAGGGCAAGAGAGTTGTGACCCTGGCCATGTGTGACCCCCGAAGCAAATATATCAATGTGTTCCAAGACAAACCACAGAGAGCGAACTTAGTGAACGAGAGGTATAGACCGTTCATGAGTAAAGGTTGGATCAGTATGAGAGGCCAACCTGAGGTAGAAGTTGGTATCTTAAGAGATACCGGAGCTAATCAGAGCTTGATTGCGAGAAGCCTGATTGGGAATGGTCGACGGTTAGCTGGCAGTGGGAAGATGAAAGTATATGGGTTATTGTCTGAGAGTGACATGCCCGTATGTGCTGTCCAGCTAAGGTCGGAATATGTGTCGGCAGAGGTGATGTTGGGAGTGTGCCCCGACATACCTGTTCCAGGAGTCCAAGTGATCCTGGGGAATGACTTGTGCGGGACAAAGGTGTTGCCAAGAGTCATAGCGGAGACTGTGCCAGAGGAGTGCCCAGAAGGCCACGGCACGTGTGGGACACCTGAGAGTGTGAACCTGACTGACATCCGAGGAGGTGAGTCAGGAGACCGCCAAGCCATTGAAAACCCTGTCTCGGTAGTGACGAAGGCAGAGGTGGCCGACGAGGAAGACACTGGAGAAGGTGAGACAGTGTCGATTCAGCCAGTGGAAGAGATCGATGGAGATATAGCACGGCTGTTTGATGAAGGTCCAGCCCAGAAAAATGAAGTCTCGGTGAGGTCGAAAGTGAAGATGGCCCAGCCGAAGAAGAATACTGTGAAGAGAGTTGACCTGAGTAGAGCCCAGACTGCTGAAATTAAGGGTCGGAAGGTGAACGCAACTGTGCTGAGTAGGAATGAGGAAGGATGTGGACATACTGAGGACGGGAGTAGAGCGTCAAGTGGTCCACGAGCACAGAGGCATATGGATAGTGGAGTTAAGTTGTTTGAGATGTCAGGAGTTGACATGTTCCACAGAAAACGTGAAGAAAAGATAGTGAAGAAGAGTAATAACCGAGAAAATGAAAGGAGAAGAGACAGTATGTGTGGAGAGGTGCTTACGAGCACTCTGGGAGAGGCAAAGCGACATGTATGGTCGAGTGCTGTTGGATGTAGTATAGTGCCCGAAGAAACTTTTAGGGAACGAAGAAGAGTCGAAGGAGAAGAAATGGAGTGGTATAGAAGTGAAAAGTGTGAGAAGAGGATGAGGATACAAGCATGGAGGAGTAGAAGAAAGCCGAGGACTCGGTGGGAGTCGAACAGGATGAGGTCTCAGATAAATGAGGAGACGAAAAGGAGGAGCGTCGGTGAAGACGATGGAGTGAAGTATGATGACAGGAGACGAAAGTATAACGGCAGTAGATGGAAGTGTGAAGACGACAGAGGAGGTACAGACAGTAGATGTCTGACTCTGGACGGGAAGAGAAGAAGACGAGGAAACGGAGGGTGGAGACAGTAAGTAGAGTGGACCAATGGATTGCAGGCGTCCAAGGAGGACAGCCTAGCCAAGAGGTGCCAGAGAGGTCAGATCATTTGTGAGAAGAACATGTTCCTGGAGAGTTGTGAGCCGGATGTTGCAAGGAGCAACGAACTAATTGTAGACTCCTAAGGGAGTATATGGGGTGAAGAACGAGACAGCGTGGTGGCGGATGTATTATCCCGAGCTTTGCCACTGGAATAACTCTCAAAAATAAGGGGAGGGGAGTGTTATGATCTCAGCCTGCAGGAGAAACGAGTCTCCCTTCTTGAGAGTTATTCAGCAAGCCTGACCTAACTAGAAGGTCTAGCAAGTATTGAGGTGATAACCCATATGAAAAATGGCTGGTTGGATATGTAAAACAATTTAAGATTATGGGCAGTAAGTAAGGAAATAGATAAATGACTGGCTAGGAGATGTGGACATTTTGCTGGAGGCGTGAGGCTCGCTTCCGGAGGACCTTGACCTCACTTGAGTGCCAGACATCGCAGGGGGAAGCCGCGCTCCGTTTGAGCTCCCGCCAGAAGGGAACCCCTAGTGATATATCTCGAAGAGAAGAGAAGTGTGCGGACGTACCAGCTGTGGAATCGAGCTGGGAACGTTGTGGTCTCAAGTCCTGGTCGACGAGCAGATATTAAATCGCCCAGAAGCATTATTGTGGGCTGTGTGGAGCGCCCTGACCAGACGCCGTCAGAGGGAAAGCGCCCTCGACCAATTAATCTGTGGTAAGCACGATATACGCCAGTTCATAGTGATTGCATTGTAGTTGGTCGTGTGCCCAGCGACAGTAGCGATGTTTATTTATAAGTTAGGCATGTTTTAATAAGGCAGAAAGCCTGAAATAAGAGAGTGGAGAGGGAGGAACACGGAGCGACGTCCGTCCCCTCTGAGCGCTGGCGGACGACTGAGGGAGCCTGGCTCCGGATGGAGGAAGACCCTCCCAGCGAGTGAGGACGCCGCCGCCAGGCGAGGTGGAGTATGGACCCGCCCAAAGCGGGGGAGTCCACTCTCACTGTATGTAGAGGACAGATAGAGGTTTGAGGCAAGCATATTGTGTGGTTATTTTTGTTTATGTGTTAAAGGGGAACATTTTATTGGAACGTCGATGGGTTGCAGATTTGTCTTTGGGGAAGAAGTTGCTGAGAACTTCGAAGCCAGCAGATGATGTAGCTGATGAGACTCCAAGGTAGTGGAGCAGAGGACCTCGAGCTGTGAGGAGAAGCAGCAGTGAAGAGGAGTGTCACGTGCTTCTGTAGAGGTGGTGTAGCAGCCAAGAGAGCTGTGGAAGAACCTAACAGAAGGGTGAAGCACCGTAGTTACACAAGGAAACTTCATGATAGCAGCCGGGAGGAGCTGCAGAGGATCCTGGTAGTGAAGCCCGGAAGAACCTAAGGATATTAGGGTTGTGAACTTCCAGAGGTGGAAGGGGAAGTTCTGGTGGATTACTAGTAGGGAGTTGATAGTGTTTGGTTGTCATTAGCGTGCAAGACGCAGTGAGAGGTGAGTGACTGTTGGCATTCTTATGTCAAGGAATTTTTTATACTGAAGTATCAATGAACATTTATACTGGTATATGTTATTGCATTCAAATGCTGATTTTCTATATATACATTATCTTGCTGATGGTGTAACAGTGTGTAGGCTTGACCAACTTGAGGAGGTTAATAGTACCAGGTGGTGAACCAGGAGTTGGGATACCACTTGACAAGCTGATAATAGAGTTCTGATGGTATTGGAGTGCAACCTGATTTGGATATTATAGAGTATAGGATTCATTATTATTATATGTGTGTATGTATCGTGTATGTGCTTTGTCAAGTAAATGTGTCACAATTTGCTGGTGTTTGCCCTTGTCCTAGTGAGGCTTCCCAGGAGGTAGTAAAGAAGGAGAGAGAAAGAACCAAGAACCACTGCTGTGGACAGGGTAGAAGGTAATATTAATAAGTCAAAGGGGGATCGAGGAGATCATATCACCTAAGGAGAGAGTGGGGAGTCACAGCGGCTCGAGTGGGTGTGTGCACGTGACAACGAGGCTAAGTGTTGGAGCCGCATCCCCTAAGCGTGTGACGTTGAGCCCCTCTCCAAGAGCCAGAAGCGCCAAGGGTGATCTCCTAGTATAAGCACTCTGCCGAGTTGTGGGTTGGGTTGTCCATAGAGAAGGATCGACGACGACAACACCAACCAACCCACGAGTCTATAATACAGGTGACAAAAATCATTCCAGAACTAAGCATTCCTTGTACCAGTAACGTTGAGGGCTACAGGGCTAACATCACTGCAGACCAGACATGACAGGGCGGATCTCATCGAACCCATTAAAATATTGAATAATTTGGAGGATGTTGATCCAGACAGTTTCTTCAAAAAGTCAGATGTAACACAAGGAACAACGGTTTCAACTGGACAAATTTAATAATCCTGCGTATGTGTAACGGTTTCAAGTTCAACAAGCCACAATTAGGACAAAACTGGAAATGCTTTTTCATTCCATGACGCTATAGCTCTCCACACAAGTCAGATGCTTAATTTAGAGACTGTACTTGTGGTCGGTCTCGAGCCCATTGTTGATGTGATGATATGCAATGAATTTTGTAGTTATAGCTCATCAACACAGCTCAAATCACGTCAAATCAAGTGTTTATTCAGGTAAAGTTCATACATGCAAGGTGAGATGCAAACATAATGTTGGATTTAGACATAGAGCTAGTACATACAATGCCTAAAGTCACTATTACTCACAGCGTTTCGGGCAAGGTGTGGGAAAAAAAACACTTGGACTAGAGCTTAATACTAATTGAGATCAAAGCATACATTGAGTTGAAAAAAGGGAGGGAAAGAAATACATGGCGGAAAACAGCAGTTATACAAGTTGGTCAACAAACAGTGTTGTTTGAAAACAGCAAGACATGAGTTGACATTTAGGGGGGTAAGGTAGATTACATGGAGCTACAATACTTAGTTTTTCTCTTTAACTGGTTGACACAGATGACTGAAGGTAGGTAGACGGATGACAGGTAGTAAATAGAACATTGATAACTAAGTGGAAATTCTGGAGAAGGGATAAATGCATGATAAATATCATTGATTATGAGATATATAAAAGGCCACTAAACTCAGCCAGCCAGATATCAGATCAGCCAAAAGAAAACTTTCCCAAAACATAAAGATCTAAAATCGCTCTATGCCTATAAAAGAAGTAAAACCTAAACACTATTTTGTTTTGTATCCTAGTTACATATACTCCTATATATCCTAGTTACATATACTCCTATATATCCTAGTTACATATACTCCTATATATCCTAGTTACATATACTCCTATATATCCTAGTTACATATACTCCTATATATCCTAGTTACATATACTCCTATATATCCTAGTTACATATACTCCTATATATCCTAGTTACATATACTCCTATATATCCTAGTTACATATACTCCTATATATCCTAGTTACATATACTCCTATATATCCTAGTTACATATACTCCTATATATCCTAGTTACATATACTCCTATATATCCTAGTTACATATACTCCTATATATCCTAGTTACATATACTCCTATATATCCTAGTTACATATACTCCTATATATCCTAGTTACATATACTCCTATATATCCTAGTTACATATACTCCTATATATCCTAGTTACATATACTCCTATATATCCTAGTTACATATACTCCTATATATCCTAGTTACATATACTCCTATATATCCTAGTTACATATACTCCTATATATCCTAGTTACATATACTCCTATATATCCTAGTTACATATACTCCTATATATCCTAGTTACATATACTCCTATATATCCTGGTTACATATACTCCTATATATCCTAGTTACATATACTCCTATATATCCTGGTTACATATACTCCTATATATCCTAGTTACATATACTCCTATATATCCTAGTTACATATACTCCTATATATCCTAGTTACATATACTCCTATATATCCTAGTTACATATACTCCTATATATCCTAGTTATATATTCTCCTATATATCCTAGTTACACTTAATAATTTATGAGTGATGCAGTTACTCAATTCAATTGAGTGTAATTCAGTTACGCAATACGGTGTTATATATTTATCACGGTAAGATGTAAGTATAATTATAATAAGCTAAGGGTTAAAGCAGATTATTATTTAACTTATGACTAGTTAATTAGTTACAGAAGTTAACAAAGTTATAATTAACCCTAGCTATGGTCAGAAGTACATTTAACTGTGACATAATGGAATGTTATGTGAGTTAAATGATCAATCGAAAAGCATATAACCAATTCCTATTAGTAAACTAGAGGCAAAGGCCAAGATGAATAATAGAGTAACTAGGGATATAGAAGTGTGACGTACGATTGTGTTTCTTCGCGGCGGGGATCGTATTCCAGGGACCTGTCCGAAACGCTACGTGTACTAGTGGCTATACAAGAATGTAACAACTCTTGTATATATCTCAAAAAAAATGTTACGTTGGTGGGTAGATTAGATACAGTGTTAAGTGGGTTTTTATATTTATTTAGTAGTCTTGGTTACAGAAATTGTTGTTCGCAGTGTCATAAACGTTAAGACGAAGCCTTGACCAGAGAGCTGAGTGACGCCGGAGTCGCGGAGCTCGATGCCAGTTGGTAAGTGTCTCAACTCAATGATATGGTGAGTATCTCAACTCGATGATATGGTGAGTGTCTCAACTCGATGATATGGTGAGTGTCTCAACTCGATGATATGGTGAGTGTCTCAACTCGATGATATGGTGAGTGTCTCAACTCGATGAGATGGTGAGTGTCTCAACTCGATGAGATGGTGAGTGTCTCAACTCGATGAGATGGTGAGTGTCTCAACTCGATGATATGGTGAGTGTCTCAACTCGATGATATGGCGAGTGTCTCAACTCGATGAGATGGTGAGTGTCTAAACTCGATGAGATGGTGAGTGTCTAAACTCGATGAGATGGTGAGTGTCTCAACTCGATGAGATGGTGAGTGTCTCGACTCGATGAGATGGTGAGTGTCTCAACTCGATGAGATGGTGAGTGTCTCGACTCGATGAGATGGTGAGTGTCTCGACTCGATGAGATGGTGAGTGTCTCGACTCGATGATATGGTGAGTGTCTCGACTCGATGAGGCCGAGAGCCTGGTAGCTCGATGCGGTCGAAGTCTGCTGTCTGCTCTGTGTCGAAGCTGTAGCATCTTAGGGTCGGTTGGAATGTTGTTGTTATAGATTCAGCTACTCGGAACAAGTTCCAAGTAGCACGGGCTATGGTGAGCCCGTAACTTACCTGGCACAGGAGCGGGACAAATAGCACAGGCTATGGCGAGCCCGTAGTAGACTTTCCTAGCACAGGAGCAGTGCCGTCGGTTGGAACTGTACACGCCAAGTACTACATTCTTGAGGTTGAAGGTGTGTACTCACCTAATTGTGCTTGCGGGGGTTGAGCTCTGGCTCTTTGGTCCCGCCTCTCAACTGTCAATCAACTGATATATAGGTTCCTGAGCCTACTGGGCTCTATCATAACTACACTTGAAACTGTGTATGGAGTCAGCCTCCACCACATCACTGCCTAATTTATTCCACCTGTTAACTACTCTGACACTGAAAAAGTTCTTTTTAACACCCCTGTGGCTCATTTGGGTACTCAGTTTCCACCTGTGTCCCCTTGTTCGCGTACCCCTCGTGTTAAATAATTCATCCTTGTCTACCCTGTCAATTCCTCAGAATTTTGTAGGTAGTGATCATGTCTCCCCTTACTCTTCTGTCTTCCAGCGTCGTGAGATGCATTTCCCGCAGCCTTTCTTCGTAACTCATGCCTCTTAGTTCTGGAACTAGCCTAGTGGCATATCTTTGAACTTTTTCCAGCTTCGCCTTGTGCTTGACAGGGTACGGGCTCCATGCTGGGGCCACATACTCCAGGATTGGTCTTACATATGTGGTATACAAGGTTCTGAATGATTCCTTACACAGGTTCCTGAAGGCAGTAATGATGTTTACCAGCCTCGCATATGCCGCAGATGTTATTCTTTTGATGTGGGCTTCAGGAGACAGGTTTGGTGTGATATCAACTCCTAGATCTTTTTCTCTGTCCGTTCTGTATCCTGTGTCTGGCCTCCTGTTTCCACTACCTAGTTTCATTACCTTGCATTTACTCGGGTTGAACTTTAGTAGCCATTTGTTGAACCATTCATTCAGTCTGTCTAGGTCATCTTGTAACCTCATACTGTCTTCCTCCGTCTTAAACATCCTCATAATTTTTACATCATCAGCAAACAATGAGAGGAATGATTCTATACCATCTGGAAGATCATTTACATATATAAGAAACAGTATAGGTCCAAGGACTGAACCCTGCGGGACCTCACTGGTGACGTCTCGCCAATCTGAGACCTCACCCCTCACAGTGACTCGCTGTCTTCTTTTTTTTTTTTGAGATATATACAAGAGTTGTTACATTCTTGTACAGCCACTAGTACGCGTAGCGTTTCGGGCAAGTCCTTAATCCTATGGTCCCTGGAATACGATCCCCTGCCGCGAAGAATCGTTTTTTCATCCAAGTACACATTTTACTGTTGCGTTAAACAGAGGCTACAGTTAAGGAATTGCGCCCAGTAAATCCTCCCCGGCCAGGATACGAACCCATGACATAGCGCTCGCGGAACGCCAGGCGAGTGTCTTACCACTACACCACGGAGACTGCCACGGAGACTGCCATCTTCGAGTGATGTGTGGCAACTCCCAAGCGTCCGTGTGAAGTTAACTGAATCACTGGAAATTTTACTGATAATTTCTCGCTTCTCGATAGCTTATATGATTGGACTGCACCTCATCTCATCATTCTCCAATAGACTGGAAGGATGAAAGGAATGTTAACTGTAATTATAGAAAACGTTTGAGTTCCGTCATTAGCTAATGAGATGAGGTTTGCTTCTCTCGTTAAGCTAATGAAAAAAAAAGTTTATTCAGGTAGGGTACATACATACAAGAGATTTTACATAAATTGATAGATTTATAGATAGAGCTAGTACATACAATGCCTAAAGCCACTATTACGCAAAGCGTTTCGGGCAGGAAAAACTTAAATGACTAATACTTAATACTAAATGAGTATAACGAATAAAATGTGTTGAGAACAAATAAAAATAAAGATAAAAAGGTGGAAACATGGCTGAAAAAGCAGCACAAATACAAATAGGTCGACAAACAGCCTTGTTTAAGAAAACAGACATTGGTTGACAATAAAGGGGTAAGGTAGGTTACAGGGAATTTATTAGGTATAGCTTCGTTTTTATCTTAAACTGGTTGAGAGAGGTACAGTCTTTAACATGGTTGGGAAGGTCATTCCACATTCTGGGCCCCTTGATTTGTAGAGCATTTCTAGTTTGATTAAGTCGTACTCTTGGAATATCAAAACTGAATTTATTTCTGGTGTGGTGCTCATGAGTTCTGTTACAACCTTCAATGCAGCTTTTGAGGTCAGGATTGGCATTACAGTTCAGCGTTTTATATATGTATAATACACATGAGAGAATGTGCAGTGACTTAATATCTAACATATTCAGAGATTTGAGTTGGGGTACCGAGTGATGTCTGGGGCCAGAGTTGGATATTGTCCTAATGGCAGCTTTGTGTTGAGTAATTAGAGGACGTAAATGATTTTGGGTAGTAGAACCCCAAGCACAAATACCATACTTGAGATATGGATAGATGAGGGAGTTGTAACACCGCTCTATTGTAACACCGCCACTAAAATGCACCACTATAATGGAACACAAAAAATGGTTACTAATGTAAACACTACTTATCCTGAGTAACACTTCCCCATCGGTTGCACTTGATAACACTGTTATGAAACACGGTAATGTGAGCTGACATATGATGGTTACACCGGAACCAAAAGATACACTGCCAATAAGGAAATGCTAACACCAGGATTAAATACGCTGCCACCATCTGCCTTTGACCATTGAAACTATATCAAGCAACGAGGCAAGAAACATTGCTTGACTTGGAGAGTACTTTCTAGGACTGTCATTAATTATGAAAACGGTTGTCAACCACTATATCCAAAAGGCTAAGAGGATTCAACAATTGACACAGACGGGAAATTTAACAAAAGTTTATTGAGACCAAAATTATGTCAATCACCACTTATAAATCCTACTCTAACACTGGCAAAGTTAAGAAATTTGGACATGGAACAAAACTTCAGAGATCACACACGTTACCTTAAGACCTCTGTCTCTCCCTGGCTGAGATGTTCTTCACAGACCCGCTCTCGATCCCGGTGTACCGCACTCTGCGTTCCCTAAGTCCCTAAAGGACCTCTATATACAACCCCCACAGGGGGATGGGGAGATCTGCTGTTGCTACCCACCAAGAGTGTACAAACACTCAAGAAATATTTCAAAAAGCTTGTTTGACATTCACCATACACTCTTCAAGAGAGGAGTTATTAATTACATGTGACTGACCTCTGACCTGGCCAAAAAGGGGGAGATCCAGGGATGTTTACACATAAGAATCTGGAGTCTAATTTCCTTGCATGAAATATTACATACTTGAAACTATGCTGACTAAGACTAACCCAGGAATTTTTAATCAATATACAAGATAATCCGGAGGTCATCTGGGCTGACCTCTTGGAGAAGGCTTCCCTGGGTGTGAACTCTAAGGGGGGGGGGGGAGGTCCTGGGTGTTACAGCTTTCAGGAATTTTTAATCAATATACAAGATAAACCGGAGGTCATCTGGGCTGACCTCTTGGAGAAGGCTTCCCTGGGTGTGAACTCTAAGGGGGGGGGGGAGGTCCTGGGTGTTACAGCTTTCAGGAATTTTTAATCAATATACAAGATAAACCGGAGGTCATCTGGGCTGACCTCTTGGAGAAGGCTTCCCTGGGTGTGAACTCTAAGGGGGGGGGGAGGTCCTGGTGTTACAGAGTAATAGAGCGTCACCAGGGCAGGGCGGGGTACATAATATCTGATCTTAGAAAGAATGCCAACAGGTTTTGAAACTTTTTTTGATATATTTAAAATGTGTCCCTGGAAATTCAGCTTGTGGTCAATGAGAACGCCAAGGAATTTGCTATCTAATTTGTTACAAATTAGGTATTGTTTATTCTGAGATTTATTTGATTAGAACGAAGAACAACGAAGACGATAAACGAAGATAGACGATAGACGACAACGAAGATAAAAACGAAGCTATACCTAATAAATTCCCTGTAACCTACCTTACCCCTCTATTGTCAACCAATGTCTGTTTCTTAAAGAGCGCTGTTTGTCGACAGAATTGTATTTGTGCTGATTTTTCAGCTATGTTTTCATTCCATGTTTTCATTTTATTCTTTATGCTCAATTAAATAAATAAATAAATAAATAAATATAAATATGTTTATTCAGGTAAGGTACATACATACAAGTGATGTTACATTATTGGATTGATATATAGATAGAGCTAGTACATACAATGCCTAAAGCCACTATTACGCAATGCGTTTCGGGCAAGAAAAACATTAATATCTAGAACTTAATACTAATTGAGCATAAAGAATAAAAAGTGTTGAGAACAAATACAAATAAAGATAAAAAAAAAGGGGGGGAACATGACTGAAAAAGCAGCACAAATACAATAGGTTGACAAACAGTGTTGATTAAAAAAAAAAAAAAAAACAGACATGGGTTGACAATAAAGGAGTGAGGTAGGTTACAGTGAATTTATTAGGTAGTGTTTAGTTTTTATCTTAAACTGGTTGAGAGAGGTACAGTCTTTAACATGGTTGGGAAGGTCATTCCACATTCTGGGTCCCTTGATTTGTAGAGCATTTCTAGTTTGATTAAGTTTGATTAGTATTAAGCTTTAGTCATTTAAGTTTTCATGCCCGAAACGCTTTGCGTTATAGTGGCTTTAGGCATTGTAAGTACTAGCCCTATCTATAAATCCATCACTCTTTGTAAAATCTCTTGTATGTATGTACCTTACCTAAATATACATTTGATTTGATTTGATTTGATTTGAGAAGATTTATTGCCAAACAGAATATAAAAAGTTTTGTCAATATTATGGGTGAGTTTGTTGGCAGTTAGCCAAAGATGGACTTTATTTAGCTCAGTATTTACTGTGGCATTTAGAGCAAGGGGGGCAGGACTAGAGTAAATGAAGGTTGTGTCGTCAGCAAATAGAATTGGTTTGAGGTTTACACGTGGAAAATATTAGAGGGGCTGGTCCCAAACCTGCACACAGAAATAACATCACATGAGACCAGAAGACATGGCAGGATGTGCAGAATACCCTCGTTGAAAAGCGGAGGTGCAACAGGTACTCTGAGAGAGAACTCTATCAACATCAGAGGCCCGAGACTGTTCAACACGCTTCCACTACACATAAGGGGCATAACTGGCCGACCCCTCACAGTGTTTAAGAGAGAACTGGATAAGCACCTCCAAAGGATACCTGATCAAATAGGCTGTGACTCATACGTCAGGCTGCGAGCAGCCGCGTCCAACAGCCTGGTTGATCAGTCCAGCAACCAGGAGGCCTGGTCGACGACCGGGCCGCGGGGACGCTAAGCCCCGGAAGCACCTCAAGGTAAGGAGGTGTTGGGAGGCATTTGGAAGGTCATTAATGTAGATGAGAAAGAGGAGAAGGCCAAGTATGCTGCCCTGAGGAACACCAATGTTGATGGGTAGGGTGGGAGAAATTGAATTATTCACAGAAACATATTGGAGCCTGTCAGTAAGGTAAGATTTGAGGTATTGCAGGGAGTGACCTCTGACTCCATAATGATGTAATTTAAGAAGAAGGTTTTGGTGGTTGACAGTGTCAAAAGCCTTACGCAGGTCCACAAATAACCCAACAGGGAACTCATTTTTATCAAGAGCTGCATGAATCAAGTTAATCATACTAATAAGTGCATCGTTAGTGCTTTTGAGGTTGGAGTGAGTATATTGTTTATACTCGCTACAGAAGGGTAACGTAGGCAATGAACCAGTTGCCTGTCCATACATATAATTCTCGGTTCTAAACATGTTCACACTCTGGGGGTCCCTTGGTTTGAGAAGCGAATAAAGATTAAGGACCGGGTGCAAGTAAAAGTAGATTAAGAGAAAGAACGAGACTCGTGTTACAATGGTGGCAACCCGTGTTACAGTCCTGCACACCGCACCCCATCCAGTGGGCAGCGGTAGATACAATAGGTTACAATCACTTAATTACTACCTACAGTTAGCAAACTGGGGATAATTGGCTAAAATTTCTGGTAGCAGATCATTTTGAATGAAATATTGACACATCGCTGGAACATTGGTTATATAATTGTCTCTAAATTCACGTATCTTTTCGCACTCCATCACATAGTGACGGAGGGTGTGCGAATAATTTTGTTGACACAGTTTACATTTGGTCAGGTCTACATCGGCAGATAATGAGAATTCCCAGAGATACTTGTAACCGAGTTTAAGCCGAGCAGTAGTAACATCTAGAAGTCTGCTGATTTTATTGGATGATCCATAGATGTGTGGCTCCTCTTGCATGATAGTATGATGATAGGTGGAATTACTGGTGTCAATTTCACTTTGCCTCAGATCTACAAGATCTTGTTGAAGTTCTCGGTGTACTGCTGCTCTCAGATTGCTCATTGACAATCCAAGGTTACACTCAACGGCTCCTTTAAAGGCAGATTCTTTGGCTAACTTATCAGCTCTATCATGCATTCGGAGGCCAACATGAGATGGAGACCACATGAAATGGACTCTGTTACCATCATTAATAATTTTGTTGTATTTGTGTCTAGCTTCGGACACGAGCATGTTACTGTTATGTCTTAAAGAGTTGAGAGCATTTAAGGATGATAAGGAGTCACTTACAATTAATGTATCAAGTTTGGAGACTTGTACACATTTCAGTGCAAGGATCAAGGCAAATAGTTCGGTCTGAAGGGTAGAGGCCCAGTTGTTTATACGGACTCGCCACTCAAAATACAAGCCATCGCCCATTGTCAGAACAACTGCACTTCCAGCTGCACCCGTGGTGCGGTGTAGGAAACCATCAGTGTATATAATTTGAGAGAGAGAATGCTCTGTGGACAGAGCATCAATATGGCTTAAGGCGTTGAGCTATTAATAATCTGCAAATTATGCTACAGTGTAAGTATTAATAATCTTCAAATTCAATGTACGTATCGTTATTTTACAAATTTTTCTGCAAATTACCTACTTATTACTCAAATTCAAATGTTTATTCAGATAAAGTACATACATACAAGGTGTGATACAAATATTGAAGAATTTATAAATAGAGCTAATACATACAATGCCTAAAGCCACTACAGTATTACGCAAGACGTTTCGGACATTATATACTACATTAAGTACTTGCCCGAAACGGTATAAGTGTTAGTTGTTTTTTGATTTGCAAGAATGCAAAAGCGTCAAAGTTATGTACTCTCGCAAACTCAATATACCTTCTTGTATATATAATAAAAAAAAAAAAAAGTAAGGAGTTACCGCAAATTGAAATAGTTACCAGTAAAATATTCGCATTTAGTATTAGAGAAAACGAGATTCGATTCTGTTCCATTTTCTGAATGCACGGGTCTGGGATGAGATATAAGGATTATCCCGTTATAATAAATCTATACATATAATAATTAGGAAGAAGACTGACAGTTTAATGGATTGTATTCTTTTTAGGAATGGATGAAATTAGATACAGTACAAATAACGAGAGAGTAGGAATGGCGAATAAATTGTGTGAAGATATAATAGGAGGAAATTCGTAGATCAAATGAAAAGGGGCTACGGGTAGGTTGATTATATGTGTTAATTTTGCGAGAATATATATGAAAGATGTAATTAATGATTTTGTGTGTGTGCCAAAGTTTGATGAGACACTTTACTATTTACTATGATGATGAACTATCGTAGGTATTGTTTCAGGTGTTTTATTTAGCAAAGCTAAATATGATATATGCTGTAATAATGGCGAAGGAAAGGCAATTTAAGGAAAGAAAAATAAATAATTTGAGAAATGTTATTAATAATAAAAAGGACCAGGTCCGCCTGTGTTGGCAAGGCTGGTACGGGCCGCCCACTCACGGGCGCGATCCCACTACTGCTCGACACGGGTGCTTTTGGCTGCTGGGTTTCCCCCCTGGCCCGATTCACACCTCCTTAGACAACCTGGACGCCCTTGACTCCCCAAGGGTGGCCATATTGATGCCGAGCTTAGTGCGGACGCCCACTCAACATGGGGAGTCCCGCAGCAGTGGTCCTCACCGCAAGCCGTCCACTGGCCCAGGCCTCCGAGTCGCCGGATTACAGGGATGCGCCACCATCCCCAGCCGATAGTGAGAGAGAGGAAGACCCGTCAAGTGATTCAAGGCACACGAAGGGAGCAGCAAGCGTCATTATATTTTTTTATTGTAACCATTTTTACTATGACCCTTGACCTTACTGGTTTTATTTTTTCTGCAAATTCTGTATTTATCTTTAGAATCTGCCCAAAATTCTATACATATTCCCCCACATCAGCAGATTTGTTGCATGACGTCATTTATTATTATTATTATTAACATCTTTATTGACAAAATTAATTACGATTTTGCCTAATCTGATGATTTCGATTAAGTCTTATTAAAGTGAGGATATTGCTGGTATTCACTGTCACGCAGGACAGAGGGTCATACATAAGACAATAGGTCTAAAGTGTAGGCGGAAGTACATATATATGATGGTTACAATCAATGTTTTAATGTATGGATATGTGAAAACAACTTTCTATTGTGCACTGCCACACAAGGGCAGGTAAGGGTTCATAAGTGATGCAGCTTAGAAGAAATATAAATAAAAATTGTTCTTCATTCTTTAAAATGGACAATTAGCAAACTTTGGATAAATTGTTAGGATGTCGTCCAGAACACCTGAGTCAATAAAATAGTTACACAGTTGGTGGTACAAGAGGCCAGGTCTAAAGTCCTTTACGGTTTCACATTCAACAATATAGTGTTCTAGTGAATGCATTAAAGGTTTATCACCGAGTTTACAGTCTGAGTATTCTGGTAGTGGCTCAGCCTCACTATCCTGCCAGATGTGTCTGTAGCCAAGGTGAATTCGCGCAATGACTACATCACATTGCCTGGTCCGGTTACTTTGCTGACCATACAAATACCTATTATTACAAAACTTGTCATAACTTTTAATACTGCAGCTTTCAGGTGTCTGGGCATTTCTTAGTTCTTCTAAATCTGACTTAATTTCTTTAATTTGTATGTTTCTAATAATTGTATTAGATAGTCCAAAGTTCATAATCAATGTTTTCTTTCCTGCAAGCCTCATTGGGCAATCGACCTACAAAGTCATGTTTTCCAATTCCAACATGGGATGGGATCGACACAAATTTCATACAAGAGTTATTATCATTGGCAAAAATTCCATTCCATTTAATATTACAAGCTACTTCCGACATACATTGTGATGGGTTATTTAAGGACTGCAGAGCGCACCTTTAGAGTCACAGAAAATAACTCCACCACCATTGGGCTTAAGGTATTTAGTGGCTAGATAAATGGCCAATAGCTTGGTCTGTGTCGTGCTTGCCCAGTTGTTCAATCTCTGTGTACTAGACATGATTATTTCATTCGCTTTATATAGTGCACATGCACAACCTGTTCTACCAGTGCGCAACTGCACGGAGCCATCAGTAAAGGCATGTGATGGAGTGCGAAAAGATACGTGAATTCAGAGCCAATTCTACAACCAATGTTCCAAGATGTTTAAATATTTAATTCTAAATGATCTGTTAGGAGAACTTTTAGCGCAATATGACCAGTTTTCAAACTGTAGGTAGTAAGCAAGTGATTGTAAGGTATCCACCGCTGCTGACTGGATGGGGGTAGGGGTGGGGGGGCGGTGTGCATATACACAGACACATATCAATTGTGTCACTAGCTGTCCACATATGTGAGTTCTTAGGTAAAATTAAAAGGGGCTAGCGGGAGGTTGATTATATGTGTTAATTTTTCTAGAATATATATGAAAGATGTTAGTTTAGTTCATTTATTATGGAGCCCATACCCATGTTGTAGGCGGTAGTGGAAAGGGTGTAATTAATGATTTTGCGTGTGTGCGATACATAGTTTGAGGAGACACTTTAGTATGATGCTGAACTACCTTACCTTGAGGTTACCTTGAGGTGCTTCCGGGGCTTAGGGACCCCGCTGCCCGGTCGTCGACCAGGCCTCCCTGTTGCTGGACTGATCAAGCAGGCTGTTGGAGGCGGCTGCTGGCAGCCTGACGTATGAGTCACAGCCTGGTTGATCAGGTATCGTTTGGAGGTGCTTATCCAGTTCTCTCTTAAGACTGTGAGGGGATTGCCAGTTATGCCCCTTATGTGTAGCGGAAGGTAGGTATTATTTGAGGTGTTTTGTTTTTTCAAACTTTATTTGAGTTGTTTTTTATTTTTTATTTGTGTAACTAAGGTAGGTAATGTTTCATGTGTGTTTTATTTTTGGAAGGTTAATATGATATATGTTGTAATAAATGGTGAGGGAAAGAGAGTTTAAGATTTAAGATAAGGAAAGCAAAATAAATAAATTTGAGAAATGTTATTAATAATAAAAAGGACCAGGTCCGCCTGTGTTGGCAAGGCTGGTACGGGCCGCCCACTCACGGGCGCGATCCCACTACTGCTCGACACGGGTGCTTTTGGCTGCTGGGTTTCCCCCCTGGCCCGATTCACACCTCCTTAGACAACCTGGACGCCCTTGACTCCCCAAGGGTGGCCATATTGATGCCGAGCTTAGTGCGGACGCCCACTCAACATGGGGAGTCCCGCAGCAGTGGTCCTCACCGCAAGCCGTCCACTGGCCCAGGCCTCCGAGTCGCCGGATTACAGGGATGCGCCACCATCCCCAGCCGATAGTGAGAGAGAGGAAGACCCATCAAGTGATTCAAGGCACACGAAGGGAGCAGCAAGCGTCATTATATGTTTTTATTGTAACCATTTTTACTATGACCCTTGACCTTACTGGTTTTATTTTTTCTGCAAATTCTGTATTTATCTTTAGAATCTGCCCAAAATTCTATACATATTCCCCCACATCCGCAGATTTGTTGCATGACGTCATTTATTATTATTATTAACATTTTTATTGATAAAATTAATTACAATTTTGCCTAATCTGAGGATTTCGATTAAGTCTTATTGAAGTGAGGATATTGCTGGTATTCACTGTCACGCAGGACAAAGGGTCATACATAAGACAATAGGTCTAAAGTGTAGACAGAAGTACATCTATATGATGGTTACAATCAATGTTTTAATGTATGGATATGTGAAAACAACTTTCTATTGTGCACTGCCACACAAGGGCAGGTAAGGGTTCATAAGTGATGCAGCTTAGAAGTAATATAAATAAAAATTGTTCTTCATTCTTTAAAATGGACAATTAGCAAATTTTGGATAAATTGTTAGGATGTCGTCCAGACCACCTGAGTCAATAAAATAGTTACACAGTTGGTGGTACAAGAGGCCAGGAGGTCTAAAGTCCTTTACGGTTTCACATTCAACAATACTGTATAGTGTTCTAGTGAATGCATTAAAGGTTTATCACAGAGTTTACAGTCTGAGTATTCTGGTAGTGGCTCAGCCTCACTATCCTGCCAGATGTGTCTGTAGCCAAGGTGAATTCGCGCAATGACTACATCACATTGCCTGGTCCGGTTACTGTGCTGACCATACAAATACCTATTAATACAAAACTTGTCATAACTTTTAATACTGCAGCTTTCAGGTGTCTGGGCATTTCTTAGTTCTTCTAAATCAGACTTAATTTCTTTCATTTGTATGTTTCTAATTATTGCATTAGATAGTCCAAAGTCATAATCAATGTTTTCTTTCCTACAAGCCTCATTGGGCAATCGACCTACAAAGTCATGTTTTCCAATTCCAACATGGGATGGGATCGACACAAATTTCATACAAGAGTCATTATCATTGGCAAAAATTCCATTCCATTTAATATTACAAGCTACTTCCGACATACATTGTGATGGGTTATTTAAGGACTGCAGAGCGCACCTTTAGTCACAGAAAATAACTCCACCACCATTGGGCTTAAGGTATTTAGTGGCTAGATAAATGGCCAATAGCTTGGTCTGTGTCGTGCTTGCCCAGTTGTTCAATCTCTGTGTACTAGACATGATTATTTCATTCGCTTTATATAGTGCACATGCACAACCTGTTCTACCAGTGCGCAACTGCACGGAGCCATCAGTAAAGGCATGTGATGGAGTGCGAAAAGATACGTGAATTCAGAGCCAATTCTACAACCAATGTTCCAAGATGTTTAAATATTTAATTCTAAATGATCTGTTAGGAGAACTTTTAGCGCAATTTGACCAGTTTTCAAACTGTAGATAGTAAGTAAGTGATTGTAAGGTATCCACCGCTGCTGACTGGATGGAGGTGGGGGGGCGGTGTGCATATACACAGAGACATAACAATTGTGTCACTAGCTGTCCACATATGTGAGTTCTTAGGTAAAATTAAAAGTGGCTAGCGGGAGGTTGATTATATGTGTTAATTTTTCTAGAATATATATGAAAAATGTTAGTTTAGTTCATTTATTATGGAGCCCATACCCATGTTGTAGGCGGTAGTGGAAAGGGTGTAATTAATGATTTTGCGTGTGTGCGATACATAGTTTGAGGAGACACTTTAGTATGATGGTGAACTACCTTACCTTGAGGTTACCTTGAGGTGCTTCCGGGGCTTAGGGACCCCGCTGCCCGGTCGTCGACCAGGCCTCCCTGTTGCTGGACTGATCAAGCAGGCTGTTGGAGGCGGCTGCTGGCAGCCTGACGTATGAGTCACAGCCTGGTTGATCAGGTATCGTTTGGAGGTGCTTATCCAGTTCTCTCTTAAGACTGTGAGGGGATTGGCAGTTATGCCCCTTATGTGTAGCGGAAGGTAGGTATTGTTTGAGGTGTTTTGTTTTTTCAAACTTTATTTGAGGTGTTTTTTATTTTTTATTTGTGTAACTAAGGTAGGTAATGTTTCATGTGTGTTTTATTTTTGGAAGGTTAATATGATATATGTTGTAATAAATGGTGAGGGAAAGAGAGTTTAAGATTTAAGATAAGGAAAGCAAAATAAATAAATTTGAGAAATGTTATTAATAATAAAAAGGACCAGGTCCGCCTGTGTTGGCAAGGCTGGTACGGGCCGCCCACTCACGGGCGCGATCCCACTACTGCTCGACACGGGTGCTTTTGGCTGCTGGGTTTCCCCCCTGGCCCGATTCACATCTCCTTAGACAACCTGGACGCCCTTGACTCCCCAAGGGTGGCCATATTGATGCCGAGCTTAGTGCGGACGCCCACTCAACATGGGGAGTCCCGCAGCAGTGGTCCTCACCGCAAGCCGTCCACTGGCCCAGGCCTCCGAGTCGCCGGATTACAGGGATGCGCCACCATCCCCAGCCGATAGCGAGAGAGAGGAAGACCCATCAAGTGATTCAAGGCACACGAAGGGAGCAGCAAGCGTCATTATATGTTTTTATTGTAACCTTTTTTACTATGACCCTTGACCTTACTGGTTTTATTTTTTCTGCAAATTCTGTATTTATCTTTAGAATCTGCCCAAAATTCTATACATATTCCCCCACATCCGCAGATTTGTTGCATGACGTCATTTATTATTATTATTAACATCTTTATTGACAAAATTAATTACAATTTTGCCTAATCTGAGGATTTCGATTAAGACTTATTAAAGTGAGGATATTGCTGGTATTCACTGTCACGCAGGACAGAGGGTCATACATAAGACAATAGGTCTAAAGTGTAGACAGAAGTACATATATATGATGGTTACAATCAATGTTTTAATGTATGGATATGTGAAAACAACTTTCTATTGTGCACTGCCACACAAGGGCAGGGAAAAGTTCATAAGTGATGCAGCTTAGAAGTAATATAAATAAAAATTGTTCTTCATTCTTTAAAACGGACAATTAGCAAATTTTGGATAAATTGTTAGGATGTCGTTCAGACCACCTGAGTCAATAAAATAGTTACACAGTTGGTGGTACAAGAGGCCAGGAGGTCTAAAGTCCTTTACGGTTTCACATTCAACAATACTGTATAGTGTTCTAGTGAATGCATTAAAGGTTTATCACAGAGTTTACAGTCTGAGTATTCTGGTAGTGGCTCAGCCTCACTATCCTGCCAGATGTGTCTGTAGCCAAGGGGAATTCGCGCAATGACTACATCACATTGCCTGGTCCGGTTACTGTGCTGACCATACAAATACCTATTAATACAAAACTTGTCATAACTTTTAATACTGCAGCTTTCAGGTGTCTGGGCATTTCTTAGTTCTTCTAAATCAGACTTAATTTCTTTCATTTGTATGTTTCTAATTATTGCATTAGATAGTCCAAAGTGATAATCAATGTTTTCTTTCCTGCAAGCCTCATTGGGCAATCGACCTACAAAGTCATGTTTTCCAATTCCAACATGGGATGGGATCGACACAAATTTCATACAAGAGTCATTATCATTGGCAAAAATTCCATTCCATTTAATATTACAAGCTACTTCCGACATACATTGTGATGGGTTATTTAAGGACTGCAGAGCGCACCTTTAGTCACAGAAAATAACTCCACCACCATTGGGCTTAAGGTATTCAGTGGCTAGATAAATGGCCAATAGCTTGGTCTGTGTCGTGCTTGCCCAGTTGTTCAATCTCTGTGTAGTAGACATGATTATTTCATTCGCTTTATATAGTGCACATGCACAACTTGTTCTTCCAGTGCGCAACTGCACGGAGCCATCAGTAAAGGCATGTGATGGAGTGCGAAAAGATACGTGAATTCAGAGCCAATTCTACAACCAATGTTCCAAGATGTTTAAATATTTAATTCTAAATGATCTGTTAGGAGAACTTTTAGCGCAATATGACCAGTTTTCAAACTGTAGATAGTAAGTAAGTGATTGTAAGGTATCCACCGCTGCTGACTGGATGGAGGTGGGGGGGGGGGCGGTGTGCATATACACAGAGACATATCAATTGTGTCACTAGCTGTCCACATATGTGAGTTCTTAGGTAAAATTAAAAGGGGCTAGCGGGAGGTTGATTATATGTGTTAATTTTTCTAGAATATATATGAAAGATGTTAGTTTAGTTCATTTATTATGGAGCCCATACCCATGTTGTAGGCGGTAGTGGAAAGGGTGTAATTAATGATTTTGCGTGTGTGCGATACATAGTTTGAGGAGACACTTTAGTATGATGGTGAACTACCTTACCTTGAGGTTACCTTGAGGTGCTTCCGGGGCTTAGGGACCCCGCTGCCCGGTCGTCGACCAGGCCTCCCTGTTGCTGGACTGATCAAGCAGGCTGTTGGAGGCGGCTGCTGGCAGCCTGACGTATGAGTCACAGCCTGGTTGATCAGGTATCGTTTGGAGGTGCTTATCCAGTTTTCTCTTAAGACTGTGAGGGGATTGGCAGTTATGCCCCTTATGTGTAGCGGAAGGTAGGTATTGTTTGAGGTGTTTTGTTTTTTTAAAACTTTATTTGAGGTGTTTTTTATTTTATATTTGTGTAACTAAGGTAGGTAATGTTTCAGGTGTTTTATTTTTGGAAGGTTAATATGATATATGTTGTAATAAATGGTGAGGGAAAGAGAGTTTAAGATTTAAGATAATGAAAGCAAAATAAATAAATTTGAGAAATGTTATTAATAATAAAAAGGACCAGGTCCGCCTGTGTTGGCAAGGCTGGTACGGGCCGCCCACTCACGGGCGCGATCCCACTACTGCTCGACACGGGTGCTTTTGGCTGCTGGGTTTCCCCCCTGGCCCGATTCACACCTCCTTAGACGATAAAACTGTTCTCTATATTCCCCCTTGGAAAGATGTGGAGGTCTCTCTGCATTATACTCCCATCAGTGTAAAACAAATGTATAACACTGACATTTTGAGATGTATAACATTAGAAGCTATTGACAGTCATCTTCAAATTCTCAAACCGACTGAATCCTATGCCTTTACTGATGGCTCTGTGCAGTTAGGCACTGGTAGAACAGGTTGTGCATGTGCAGTGTATAAAGGGAATGAAATGATCATGACTAGTACACAGAGATTGAACAACTGGGCAAGCACGACACAGACCGAGCTATTGGGTATTTATCTAGCCACTGAATACCTTAAGCTCAATGGTGGTGGAGTTATTTTCTGTGACTCTAAAAGTGCTCTGCAGTCCTTAAATAACCCATCACAATGTATGTCGGAAGTAGCTTGTAATATTAAATGGAATGTAATTTTTGCCAATGATAATAATTCTTGTATAAAATTTGTGTGGATCCCATCCCATGTTGGAGTTGAAAAACATGACTTTGTAGATCAATTGGCCAATGAGGCTTGCAGGAAAGAAAACATTGATTATGACTTTGGACTATCTAATGCAGTTATTAGAAACATACAAATTAAAGAAATTAATTCAGATTTAGAAGAACTAAGAAATGCACAGAGACCTGAAAGCTGCAGTATTAAAAGTTATGACAAGTTCTGTAATAATAGGTATTTGTATGGTCAGCACAGTAACCGGACCAGGCAATGTGATGTAGTAATTGCGCGAATTCGCCTTGGCTATAGACACATCTGGCAGGTTAGTGAGGCTGAGCCACTACCAGAATATTCAGATTGTAAACTCTGTGATAAACCTTTAATGCACTCACTAGAACACTATATTGATGAATGTGAAACCGTAAAGGACTTTAGACCTCCTGGCCTATTGTACCACCAACTGTGTAACTATTTTATTGACTCAGGTGTTCTGGACGACATCCTAACAATTTACCCAAAATTTGCTTGTCCATTTTAAAGAATGAAGAACAATTTCTATTTTATACTCTAAGCTGCATCACTTATGAACCCATCCCTGCCCTTGTGTGGCAGTGCACAATAGAAAGTTGTTGTCACATATTCACACATTAAAACATTGATTGTAACCATGATATATATGTGCTTCAGCCTACAGTTTAGACCTATTGTCTTATGTATGACCCTCTGTCCTGCGTGACAGTGAATACTAGCATTAACCTCAATTTAATAAGACTATCAAAATTCTCAGATTAGGCAAAATTGTAATTAATTTTGTCAATAAAGATGTTAATAATAATCCTTAGACAACCTGGACGCCCTTGACTCCCCAAGGGTGGCCATATTGATGCCGAGCTTAGTGCGGACGCCCACTCAACATGGGGAGTCCCGCAGCAGTGGTCCTCACCGCAAGCCGTCCACTGGCCCAGGCCTCCGAGTCGCCGGATTACAGGGATGCGCCACCATCCCCAGCCGATAGTGAGAGAGAGGAAGACCCATCAAGTGATTCAAGGCACACGAAGGGAGCAGCAAGCGTCATTATATGTTTTTATTGTAACCTTTTTTACTATGACCCTTGACCTTACTGGTTTTATTTTTTCTGCAAATTCTGTATTTATCTTTAGAATCTGCCCAAAATTCTATACATATTCCCCCACATCCGCAGATTTGTTGCATGACGTCATTTATTATTATTATTAACATCTTTATTGACAAAATTAATTACAATTTTGCCTAATCTGAGGATTTCGATTAAGACTTATTAAAGTGAGGATATTGCTGGTATTCACTGTCACGCAGGACAGAGGGTCATACATAAGACAATAGGTCTAAAGTGTAGACAGAAGTACATATATATGATGGTTACAATCAATGTTTTAATGTATGGATATGTGAAAACAACTTTCTATTGTGCACTGCCACACAAGGGCAGGGAAAAGTTCATAAGTGATGCAGCTTAGAAGTAATATAAATAAAAATTGTTCTTCATTCTTTAAAACGGACAATTAGCAAATTTTGGATAAATTGTTAGGATGTCGTTCAGACCACCTGAGTCAATAAAATAGTTACACAGTTGGTGGTACAAGAGGCCAGGAGGTCTAAAGTCCTTTACGGTTTCACATTCAACAATACTGTATAGTGTTCTAGTGAATGCATTAAAGGTTTATCACAGAGTTTACAGTCTGAGTATTCTGGTAGTGGCTCAGCCTCACTATCCTGCCAGATGTGTCTGTAGCCAAGGGGAATTCGCGCAATGACTACATCACATTGCCTGGTCCGGTTACTGTGCTGACCATACAAATACCTATTAATACAAAACTTGTCATAACTTTTAATACTGCAGCTTTCAGGTGTCTGGGCATTTCTTAGTTCTTCTAAATCAGACTTAATTTCTTTCATTTGTATGTTTCTAATTATTGCATTAGATAGTCCAAAGTGATAATCAATGTTTTCTTTCCTGCAAGCCTCATTGGGCAATCGACCTACAAAGTCATGTTTTCCAATTCCAACATGGGATGGGATCGACACAAATTTCATACAAGAGTCATTATCATTGGCAAAAATTCCATTCCATTTAATATTACAAGCTACTTCCGACATACATTGTGATGGGTTATTTAAGGACTGCAGAGCGCACCTTTAGTCACAGAAAATAACTCCACCACCATTGGGCTTAAGGTATTCAGTGGCTAGATAAATGGCCAATAGCTTGGTCTGTGTCGTGCTTGCCCAGTTGTTCAATCTCTGTGTACTAGACATAATTATTTCATTCGCTTTATATAGTGCACATGCACAACCTGTTCTACCAGTGCGCAACTGCACGGAGCCATCAGTAAAGGCATGTGATGGAGTGCGAAAAGATACGTGAATTCAGAGCCAATTCTACAACCAATGTTCCAAGATGTTTAAATATTTAATTCTAAATGATCTGTTAGGAGAACTTTTAGCGCAATTTGACCAGTTTTCAAACTGTAGGTAGTAAGTAAGTGATTGTAAGGTATCCACCGCTGCTGACTGGATGGGGGTGGGGGGCGGTGTGCATATACACAGAGACATATCAATTGTGTCACTAGCTGTCCACATATGTGAGTTCTTAGGTAAAATTAAAAGGGGCTAGCGGGAGGTTGATTATATGTGTTAATTTTTCTAGAATATATATGAAAGATGTTAGTTTAGTTCATTTATTATGGAGCCCATACCCATGTTGTAGGCGGTAGTGGAAAGGGTGTAATTAATGATTTTGCGTGTGTGCGATACATAGTTTGAGGAGACACTTTAGTATGATGGTGAACTACCTTACCTTGAGGTTACCTTGAGGTGTTTCCGGGGCTTAGGGACCCCGCTGCCCGGTCGTCGACCAGGCTTCCCTGTTGCTGGACTGATCAAGCAGGCTGTTGGAGGCGGCTGCTGGCAGCCTGACGTATGAGTCACAGCCTGGTTGATCAGGTATCGTTTGGAGGTGCTTATCCAGTTCTCTCTTAAGACTGTGAGGGGATTGGCAGTTATGCCCCTTATGTGTAGCGGAAGGTAGGTATTGTTTGAGGTGTTTTGTTTTTTTAAAACTTTATTTGAGGTGTTTTTTATTTTATATTTGTGTAACTAAGGTAGGTAATGTTTCAGGTGTTTTATTTTTGGAAGGTTAATATGATATATGTTGTAATAAATGGTGAGGGAAAGAGAGTTTAAGATTTAAGATAATGAAAGCAAAATAAATAAATTTGAGAAATGTTATTAATAATAAAAAGGACCAGGTTCGCCTGTGTTGGCAAGGCTGGTACGGGCCGCCCACTCACGGGCGCGATCCCACTACTGCTCGACACGGGTGCTTTTGGCTGCTGGGTTTCCCCCCTGGCCCGATTCACACCTCCTTAGACAACCTGGACGCCCTTGACTCCCCAAGGGTGGCCATATTGATGCCGAGCTTAGTGCGGACGCCCACTCAACATGGGGAGTCCCGCAGCAGTGGTCCTCACCGCAAGCCGTCCACTGGCCCAGGCCTCCGAGTCGCCGGATTACAGGGATGCGCCACCATCCCCAGCCGATAGTGAGAGAGAGGAAGACCCATCAAGTGATTCAAGGCACATCTACGAGCTGTTCCTCTTTATTAAATACTAACTTTTTATTGGTTTGAACTGGGTTAGATTAAGACTTATAGTATTGAAGGGTCCTGATATTACAGGCGGGTACGTTCTAGACTCTGAGTTCCTAGTTCGAATCCCAGGCGGGACAAATATTTTGACGTATTTCCTATCCCCTAATGGCATGTTCACCTAGCAGTAACTGGGTACTCGTGAACTCATGAGTTAGTCAGCTTGTTTCTTTTATTGTTGCTCCCGGAGGCGGCTAGTTTATTGTGCACCCCATACTCATCCTGTGAGCTGTAGCGCAAAAAGGATAACAGAGGGCATAAAAGGTCTTTATCAGACCTCAATGGAGATAATTACATTAACAATTTCCTTTATCTTTCACACCTTATAATTACAATATCAGCTAGTTACAGAGAATGTTCTATTTCAAGAGCTATATATTTACAGTAAGTCATTATACATTAATGGTAGGATTTATCGCTAATACATAATTGTTTAAGCAATGGAGATATTACAGTCATAGGGGAGCTTCTGTTTATTATTAGTCTTCACAATAGGTGGATCTCGATATATGCCTAACGTGTATTTACCTGAGGATCATTAATATTAATGGCTTCGACTAGGACAGGAAGCCGGTGGCTTGTCAATGTCCCCTCCCCCCCCCCCATTTGCCCTAATGATCTTTTCCAGCTGTATTTTCAAAGCCAGCAGCGTTTTGCCGTTCACGGCTTCGGCGGGTTATGCTATAACCGCCATTTATAGCAAGTGATATATGCTATAACATGGCTTTTTGTCAAGCAGTCGACCATTGCGCTACGAATGCGACGCATTAATAGGACTAAACCACCGTAATAGCGACGTTGGAGGGAGGAGGTCCGTAGTGTTGACGGGCCGGGGAGTCACTGGTCCAGGATACAAGACACTCCGTACATTGACAACATCGCACACTAATATTTTTACCACTTCGGACACCAGCTTTCGACGTTTCGCATATGTGTACGTGTTCCATATTAAAACGACAATATAATGCTATTAACAATTAAAATCTTCTATTTAACAGGCATATAGTTATTAAATGAAGTTTAGTGATGTAATAGACATAATCCGGAGCTGGTAAGGACGCTGCCCGCCAGCGTAAACACAACACACCCTAATGCCCACAAACACGATACAACGCACAAAACACAACACTTCTGTCAGTTTTTGGATAAACTCCTTTTATATTTATTATGTGATAGTTATACATGTACAAAATGATAACTATTATAGGTAAGCGCCTAATATTTAATATTAATCAATAAAAAAGAAGTCAGAAGTCACACGCCTGTCTGTACATGTCTTTTGTGTAAAAGTATTTTGGGCGCTCATGTACTTGTGCGCTAGCTGGCGTTCACAACTGTTCTCGCCAACAAGCATTAGAATTAAACAAACGAATTTATTTATTCATTTATATACAAGAAGAGAAGGCTACCCTTGAGTCTGTAATATTCATCTGATCACTGGTCTCCCATTTGGCCCTCATTACTTTATCTTACTATTATTGAATGTCAATAACCGTATTATGCAATTTCAATTTCTTCTATTTCTTTCTTTATTATGCACCCCATACCTATCCCGTGGGCGGTGGTGTAAAGGATTACAGTGGCACATAATCGGTTCAGGAACTGAACCCTCTAGTTCGTTTAGCTAAGCAAATAACAATGTTTGACGCTAGTTACAAAATTATTAATGTTGTATACACATGTACACACACTCATACATACATGTACATATATATATATATATATATATATATATATATATATATATATATATATATATATATATATATATATATATATATATATATATATATATATATATATATATATATATACGTATACATATATACATACACATACATATTTAATCACCTACACAAATACACACATCAATAATCTGTGTCACAGGTGATCAACAAGAGGCTCACAACAGTCACTATACAAGGCACTTTACATATATGGTGAGTCACACAGTTACTAGTCTTCCTCCACACCCACAGAACTGGGCGGCAGCTTTACAGTCATGTGCTCCACACCCACCCAACTGGACGGCAGCTTTACAGTCATGTGCTCCACACCCACCCAACTGGGCGGCAGCTTTACAGTCATGTGCATGCATTACCTACAGTAAGCAAATTTTGGATACTTCGCTAAGATTTCGGGCAGCACATCATTATGAATGAAGTACTTACACATTTCATTATGCAACATTAATAAAGTTGTCCATCAGCATTTTGTGGTGTTCAGCTACCCTTATCTTCTGTATGTTCCTCACATTACCAGTATACACAAACATTGACATGTAGGGATATAGACTCTCAGGTAAGTTAGTAATTTAAATGCACAGTAGCAGTCCTAGGCGTTCAATCCCCGACCGCCGTCCAAGTGGTTTGGCACCATTCCTCCCCATCCCATCCCAAATCCTTATCCTGACCCCTTCCCAGTGTTAAATAGTTGTAATGAACAGGCAATATATATATATATATATATATATATATATATATATATATATATATATTTTATTAAATATGACCGAAAAAGTAAGATTAATAATTCTAACACGAATTTTCTCAATCTTTCGTACATTATGCTTCACTGTTGGAGGTAAATCAAAAATCACTTCTCCAAAATTCATTTTTATTTCTAGTCTGACGCGACACGGGCGCGTTTCGTAAAACTTATTACATTTTCAAAGACTTCACAAATACACAACTGATTAGAACTTGCGTTTCCCTGATTTTATATCTACATTTGAGTGAGGTGGGAAGGGTGATGTGGCATTACATTTGAGTGAGGTGGGAAGGATGATGTGGCATTAGAGGATATTAATAGGGTATTAAAAGTATCAACACAAGACAGAACACGAAACAATGGATATTGAATAGAAGTGTTTGTAGAAAGCCTATTGGTCCATATTTCTTGATGCTTCTATATTGGAGCGGAGTCTTGAGGTGGGTAGAATATAGTTGTGCAATAATTGGCTGTTGATTGCTGGTGTTGACTTCTTGATGTGTAGTGCCTCGCAAACGTCAAGCCGCCTGCTATCGCTGTATCTATCGATGATTTCTGTGTTGTTTACTAGGATTTCTCTGGCGATGGTTTGGTTATGGGAAGAGATTATATGTTCCTTAATGGAGCCCTGTTGTTTATGCATCGTTAAACGCCTAGAAAGAGATGTTGTTGTCTTGCCTATATACTGGGTTTTTTGGAGCTTACAGTCCCCAAGTGGGCATTTGAAGGCATAGACGACGTTAGTCTCTTTTAAAGCGTTCTGTTTCGTGTCTGGAGAGTTTCTCATGAGTAGGCTGGCCGTTTTTCTGGTTTTATAGTAAATCGTCAGTTGTATCCTCTGATTTTTGTCTGTAGGGATAACGTTTCTATTAACAATATCTTTCAGGACCCTTTCCTCTGTTTTATGAGCTGTGGAAAAGAAGTTCCTGTAAAATAGTCTAATAGGGGGTATAGGTGTTGTGTTAGTTGTCTCTTCGGAGGTTGCATGGCTTTTCACTTTCCTTCTTATGATGTCTTCGATGAAACCATTGGAGAAGCCGTTATTGACTAGAACCTGCCTTACCCTACAGAGTTCTTCGTCGACTTGCTTCCATTCTGAGCTGTGGCTGAGAGCACGGTCGACGTATGCGTTAACAACACTCCTCTTGTACCTGTCAGGGCAGTCGCTGTTGGCATTTAGGCACATTCCTATGTTTGTTTCCTTTGTGTAGACTGCAGTGTGGAAACCTCCGCCCTTTTCCATGACTGTTACATCTAGAAAAGGCAGCTTCCCATCCTTTTCCGTCTCGTAAGTGAAACGCAGCACGGAACTCTGCTCAAATGCCTCCTTCAGCTCCTGCAGATGTCTGACATCAGGTACCTGTGTAAAAATGTCGTCAACATACCTGCAGTATATGGCCGGTTTCAAGTTCATGTCGACTAAGACTTTTTGCTCGATGGTACCCATGTAGAAGTTTGCAAACAGGACACCTAGGGGAGAACCCATAGCGACCCCATCTACTTGCTTATACATATGCCCATCCGGGCTCAAGAAGGGTGCCTCTTTAGTACAAGCTTGGAGTAGTTTCCTCAGAATACTTTCTGGCATGTCAAGAGGAGTACAGGCTGGATCACGATACACTCTGTCGGCTATCATTCCGATTGTCTCGTCCACAGGTACGTTGGTAAACAGCGATTCTACGTCCAACGAGGCTCTTATCCCTGTGGCCCGTGCGCCCCGCAGTAAGTCCACAAATTCGGAATGATAGCCGACAGAGTGTATCGTGATCCAGCCTTTTTCGGTCATATTTAATAAAATATGTCTACAGGAAAGACTGCTACCAAAATATACTAATATATATATATATATATATATATATATATATATATATATATATATATATATATATATATATATATATATATATATATATATATATATATATATACCAGTATAATCTAATAATATATACTGGTCTAATAAAATAATTAGACCAGTTAATACTCTCACTCGTTGTGTTAGGATATGTTAGCTTGATAAAACTGACTGTTCATTGTTGAGAAATGTGTTAACAAACAATATATCTGACTTATCAAGACTGTAGCTTGCTTAGCAAAAGGAACTTTTTTTAAATTTGGGTTCAGTTTAACTACCGCTCAATGGATGAGTAATTGGGGCATAATAAAGGAACTAAGCTGATAAAATGAAAGATGGGAAAACAACATTAGAGAGATAAACTCGAGAGACGTTTTCACGTTAACCCGAAAATTATTTGAGAGCAAGACGGACTGCGGGTCAGGCAATTGGTCTTCATGCTATCGTGATGGGGGATCAGCCATTACGCGTGTTAATGACTCTTGTATAGTTGTGTAGTTAAGGACAGCAGGGTAAAGGGGTAATGGGCATTGTGGTTGATTGTTCTATCTGGGAATCCTCCACTTTTTTATATCTTATGTATGTATGTACTAACCTAGTTGTGGTTGCGGGGGTTGAACTTTGGCTCTTTGGTCCCGCCTCTCAACCGTCAATCAACTGATGTACAGATTCCTGAGCCTACTGGGCTCTGTCATATCTACATTTGAACCTGTGTATGGAGTCAGCCTCCACCACATTACTGCCTAATGCATTCCATTTATTAACTACTCTGACACTGAAAAGTTCTTTCTATAATCTCTCTGTGGCTCATTTGGGTACTCAGCTTCCACCTGTGTCCCCTTGTGCGTATACCACATGTGTTAAATAAATGTATGTATGTATGTATGTATTTATGTATGTAAAGAGAGAGAGAGAGGAGAGAAAGAGAAAGAGATGAAGACCGAGACAGAGAAATAGATATAGACAGAGTCAGGGAGAGAATGTTAGACACAGAGACGGATAGATAAGGATATGCAAACTCAGTGAGAGAATGACAGAGATAGAGCGAGGAAAGAGACAGAGAGATAGGCTGACACAGAGAATGGCAGAAACGAGGAGAGGCAGAGACAGAGGGACAGGGACAGGAGCAGAGGGACAGAAGGACAGGGCCAGAGGAGGGACGGGGGAACAGAGGGGGGCAGTGGGACAGGGACAGAGAGGGGGACAGGGACAGAGACAGAGGGACAGGGTCAGAGAGGGGGGACCGGGGGACAGAGGGAGGAGAGGGGGCAGGAGACCAAGAGAGAGGGGACAGAGGAGAGACAGGGGATAGAAAGAGTGGGCAGGGGGACAGAGGGAGGGACATACAGAGAAGGACAGGGACAGAGGGACAGAAAGGGCGGACAGGGGGACAGAGAGAGGGACAGGGGGCAGAGATAGGGACAGGGGAACAGAGACAGGGACAAGGGGACAGAGATGGATAGGGGGACTGGAGGAAAGGGAGGGGGACAGATGAAGGACAGCGGACAGAAAGAGTGGGCAGGGGGACAGAGAGGTACAGGGGACAGAGAGAAGGACAGGGGGACAGAGATGGACAAAGGGACATAGAGGAACAGGGGGGACAGAGAGTGACAGGGGGACATAGAGGAACAGGGGGGACAGAGAGTGACAGGGGGACAGAGAGAGGAACAGGAGGAACAGGGGGACAGAGAGAGGGACAATGGGATAGAGAGGGACAGGGGGACAGAGAGATGGAAAGGGGGGACAAGGGGACAGAGAGGGGGACAGGGGGAAAGGGATCGGGGACAGAGGACAGAAAATGTGGGCAAGGGGACAAAGTGAGGGACAGGGGGACAAAGATGGACAGGGGGACAGGAGGAAAGGGGGTAGATGTATGAGGGGGGGAATGTTTGCGGAAGATGGAGAAGGGGTATTTAGAACGGTAAGTTAGAGAGGGGGCAACTAAGGCGCATCATTGAAAAGCAAATGAGCATCATTGCAATAGCAGGAGCCACGCACATCTTCAGCCTGCGTTGTTGAGACATTGTCAAGTAAGCGATGTCCAATAACAGTATCTTCGGTATTTAAGCAATACCTTAAAAAATACTGGAAATATTGAAAGATATTAATCCAGATATTAATCCCCTTGTGCAACGCACACAAGAGGCAACAGCTTCTAGCTCTACAAGCGGCAATATAAAATAGAGAATAGGCGATTGTTTTCACTCATAGTGTAATAAACCCACGGACCCACCCACCCGCTGAAGCCGGAAATACCAAGACATTACTTCCGTTTAAAATTAAGCCGGAATAATCCTCAGGTATGTGAAGGATGTGGGAGGCCTTTGATCAACCGCCGACTTCCTGCCCCGTCGACGAGGCCATCAGTCCTCAGTGTGCCCACAGCCAAATTCATGTGAAGCATGTATGTGTGTGTATTAAATATTTTAATTTATTATTTCCAAGATTTAGCTGTTAGCTCTTGGACCCCGCCTTTCTAAGCGTCGGTTGTCTAATGTACCGACTCTCGGCCTCTTTTCCTCCATCATATCTAAACAACATATATTTTTATCTAACACACACACACATCCCCAAGATGCAGCCTTTAGCAGCTTCCTGACTTTCAGGTTCCAATTTACTGCAAGGTGAATAGAGGCATTAGTGTGTGTATGTTTGTGTCTGTGTGTGTGTACGTGTGTGTGTGCGTGTGTGTTTGTGTGTATACTCACCTAGTTGTTGTTGCGGGGGTTGAGCTCTGGCTCTTTGGTCCCACCTCTCAACTGGCAGTCAACTTATGTACAGATTCCTGAGCCTACTGGGCTCTATCATATCTGTATTTGAAACTGTGTATGGAGTCAGCCTCCACCACATCACTGCCTAATGCATTCCATCTATTAACTACTCTGACACTGAAAAAGTTCTTTCTAACATCCCAGTGGCTCATTTGGGTACTAAGTTTCCACCTGTGTCCCCTTGTTCGCCTACCACCCGTGTTAAACAGCTTATCTTTATGTACCCTATCAATTGCTCTGAGAATTTTGTTGTTAGTGATCATGTCTCCCCTTACTCTTCTGTCTTCCAGTGTCATGAGGTGCATTTCTAGCAGCCTGTCCTCGTAACTCATGCCTCTTAGTCCTGGGACTAGCCTATTGGCATACCATTAAACTTTTTCAAGCTTCGTCTTGTGCTTGACAAGGTGTGTGTGTGTGTGTGTGTGTGTACGTGTGTAACACACACGTACTTATGTGGTACGTGTGTACTACATAATTGTAAGGCGTTTGCTGAATTAGAAAAGTCGGCTAGCAGTCCACCCTTAACGACACAATTAACTCATTACATAAAAAATACGTGGCTGTGCAACAGTGTGTGGGAATTGGGGAACTGGTGTGCATTTAGACGACTGGTGAGGACCAACAATGACGTAGAAGGATGGCACCAGCGTCTGAATCAAAGGGCAGTGAGGGACAACTTGGCTTTATATATTTTAATCCCCTTACTGTACCGTGAGGCGTCCCTGGTAACCTTGCAATACCAACTGGTTTCTGATCAAAAGCTAAAGTCCAGTCGCCGCAAGGGCAATAAAGAGAAACAGGAACATTTGTGGAAGCTTTGGGACCGTTACGAGGAAAAACAGATAAGCACCTCACAGTTCCTCAAGGAATGTTCGCGTTTTATCCCAGGAAGTGCCTGAACTTGAATTAGAAAACAGCAGTCTGTTTACTGGTTGCTATTTAACTTAAGTTAGTTGTAAATGATAATGTAAAAATAGCCACTGAGAACTGATGAGTTGCCCAAGACTTTTGCTCGTAAAGAGGGAATTGATTACAAACTTGGACTGCCTTTGAGCAGCCTGAGGGCAGCAATATCCCAGGAACATCAACTAAATTTCGGAGACTTGAGGCAAAGTGAAATTCACACCAGTTACTCCATCTATCATCATTCTATTATGCAGGAAGAACCGCACGTCTATGGGTCATCCAATAATGTTAGCAGACTTCTAGATGTTACCACTGCTAGGCTTAGGCTCGGCTACAAGTACCTCTGGGAGTTTGTAACATTTGCTGATGTAGATTTGACTAAATGTAAACTCTGTCAGCAGAACTATTCGCTTACTTTGCGTCATTATATAATGGAATGTGAAAAAATCGCGGAATTTAGAGATAACACCATCAATAGTGTCCAAGAAATGTGTAAGTACTTCATTCATAATGATGTGCTGCCCGAAATCTTAGCGAAGTATCCAAAATTTGCTTACTGTAGGTAATGCATGCACATGACTGTAAAGCTGCCGCCCAGTTGGGTGGGTGTGCAGCAAGACTAGTAACTTTGTGACTCACCATAGATGTAAAGTGCCTTGTATAGTGATTGTTGTGAGCCTCTTGTTGATCACTTGTGACACAAAGATTATTGATGTGTGTATTTGTGTAGGTGATTAGATATGTATGTGTATGTATATATGTATGCGTATATATATATGTACATGTATGTATGAGAGTGTGTACATGTATATATAATATTTATAATTTTGTAACTAGCGTCACAAATTATTATTTGCTTAACTAAACAAACTAGAGGGTTCAACCGATTATGTGCCTCTGTAATCCTTTACACCACCGCCCACGTGATGGGTATGGGGTGCATAATAAAGAAAGAAATTGAATTGAATTGGTCTGATTAAGACTTTATGACTATGTAATCTATGTTTTGCTCCACTACTTACTGGTTGAGTATGGGGTGCATAACAAATAATAGCCTCCTTCGGGGGAGCCTAATACGTGTTAGTCTTAAATCCTTTAATCTCAAATCTTGCTACAATGTTCCGCTTAATATATGTTATGTACTCTCGCAACCCAATGTACCTTCTTGTATATAAATAAATAGATTTCAACTGTAAGGGGGTATGGTTTGCACCTTGTTATTCTAATAATGGATAAATAATTCTAATAATGGAAGCGCTAATTATATGAACAAGTGCCATGTATTTATTCAGACGAGAACAACAGCGAACACAAACCAGCGCATATACGAACGGAATGGTTTGTATGTACAAACTTCTCAGTGAACGAAGTTGTTTCTAGCCCGGTATCCGAAATTGCAGTATACGACTTGACCAGTCCCCCTGGTCCATCATGGGCGACGCTGACAGGGGAGAACTGGCTGTTTTAGTAAGTAAACCACCTTGTTATGGCACCATATGTGTTACCTGGGTATGGCAGGTACCCGCACCAGGCGCCATAGTGTCCTTTGACCCCATATTGAAGTACTAAGTGTGTAGAATAGGGTGAGATATAGACTCGCCTCTATGGCTGAGCTTAATAATATTCTAGGTGTTGAATGTATATTTTTAAAAGTGTTTCTTCTAAGGTAGATATGTAATTCTATTGTGTTGTAAATATTATGGAATTGCAAGATTGATATAAATTTAAGCACAATTGGGTGAAATAACAGAAGTATAGTTTAAGGGCAAGTTGCCCATTTTTCATCTCCAACTAAAAACTAACCAACTAACTAGACATAACCAAGTCTAACACGGCCAGCAAGTCTGGAATAGGGTTTCTAACCGAAATAATTTCACTGTTAAATAGTCGATTCGTTGTGTCTTCACTCTACCCTAAGCTGCAGCTCCACCTTTGGTCACCTTTGACATGCTATGAAATAAATGCTCTTTACAGTTTAGAACTTCATTTAATATCTCAAATGAATTGTTGAGGATTATTAGCTGCGATTTGATGGATTACGTTCCGCCCACATACTTAAAATGTGCAGCACTTTCTTGAGACTAATTAGAGGTTCGTGTGAATAATAAACAATAAACTTAAGGACTGTAGATTTTTTTATGGGATAAAGAAAGCAGAAATAATAAATCATTCACAGCATTGTATTGGGGATAAAAGCCATATTATGCACAAGACTATTCGCTAGTGGATTTTAAAACGGAACCTATCCTAACAGAGCCTAAGTTAACCTAACACTATATACAATTATGTTGAGCCCATTAACTTGTAGCCAACATGCGTACAATCCTTAGGTAAGTATTCAATAAACGCATATCCTTCTCTTTAAAAATACTTCCTTTCGGAGTTGAATTGTATTTTGAGTAACCTGCACTACTTCATCTATACAGTACTAATTAAATAATAGCCATCCATTTTATTATGAATGTACCATATACTGTTGACAATAGTGTTACAAAACTCAATGTCTCCTTTTATTTATTTATTTATGCATATACAAGAATGTACATAAGGAATGTGAGGATACAAATATGGTAATTACAGTCTTGTAAAGCCACTAGCACGCGCAGCGTTTCGGGCAGTCCTTTTCTACTAAATAAATGGTATCAGTATGGAGTGTGACAGCTGGGCACCATTCCTTTGCAGACTGATTGTATTTTGCATGAAACAATTGGGAGGGTTAGCCTTTAAAATGTACTGTATAAAGGAGAACTCTTGCAACGAAGTTAGAAGTTTCTTTTTCCGTATTCTCTGAATTGTGATGAGAGCTGCTAGTAGCCCCCATATTCAGCTTGCCCCTAACTTAAACAAGTCAACATATGTGGCCTAACAATCTAACCTGAGCTAAACGGAACCTATCGAGGCTCAAAACGAGGCGCATCCGATCCCTCGATCATCGTCGCCCCTAAATCAACACAACCTGAGCTAACCAGCATGTCTGCATGTACAGTATACCCTAATGATATACCCTAGCTGGCCCTAACCATGCCTAGCTTAGCTGGCTCTAACCATGCCTAGCTCAGCTGGCTCTAACCATGCCTAGCTCAGCTGGCTCTAACCATGCCTAGCTCAGCTGGCTCTAACCATGCCTAGCTCAGCTGGCTCTAACCATGCCTAGCTCAGCTGGCTCTAACCATGCCTAGCTCAGCTGGCTCTAACCATGCCTAGCTTAGCTGGCTCTAACCATGCCTAGCCTAGCTGGCCCTAACCATGCCTAGCCTAGCTGGCCCTAACCATGCCTAGCCTAGCTGGCCCTAACCATGCCTAGCCTAGCTGGCCCTAACCATGCCTAGCCTAGCTCACCCCAACCATGCCTAGCCTAGCTCATCGAAAATGTAACTACTGTGCTGTAGTCAGAATAAGACGCTACAAGTGATACTTTATGTATTGATAACCAATTACTTAATGTTATACAGTGGTACCTTCATTTTCAAATTTAATCTGTTCCTAGAGATTGTTCATAAACCGATACAAATTTTTCCTATAAGAAGAAATAATGTAAATTTAATTAAACCGTTCCACACCCTCAAAAATATTAAGTTAAAAAATACAGTTTATACATACTACTACTGTATTTATATTTTGTACTACAGAAGGAGGAGGCGTTAGTGTTAGAAGGGGGTCCTCTTCCATTATAACAGCAGTGATGACATTTCTGGGGTGCTCTCTCTCACATTTTGCAGGCATACCACTAGGACCTGGTTGTGGCTCATTGATTGTCTTACTAAGAATCTGTCTATAGATACTTGTTTTTTCCCTATGTTTTTTCCCCACATTTTAACACTTGTCTGTAGTGAGACATCACATTGTCTCGCTATGAAAAATCTCTTGTTTTTTCTCTATCGTCATCCTCACAACTATTTTCGTAGGTATATCTTTGCCACTGACTTTCTTGTAACCCATGGCATGATATATAATAAGAACTTTTATGTTCAGAAACCAAAAAAGCACAAAAACAATGAAATTCTTCACAAAGAATTCAAGCGTGGTTATCACTAGGCGGGAGACACTGGTAAACTGAAGTGCGCCACGTGCTCAGTCAGCCCATACTTGTATCGGTAAACTTGAGCACCGAGGGAAACCTCAAGTACCTTCTTGAGGTTATCTTGAGATGATTTCGGGGCTTTAGTGTCCCCGCGGCCCGGTCCTCGACCAGGCCTCCGCCCCCAGGAAGCAGCCTGTGACAGCTGACTAACACCCAGGTACCTATTTTACTGCTAGATAACAGGGGCATAGGGTGAAAGAAACTCTGCCTATTGTTTCTCGCCGGCGCCCAGGATCGAACCCGGGACCACAGGATCACAAGTCCAGCGTGCTGTCCGCTCGGCCGACCGGCTCCCCGAGTCAAATTTGTCGAAGAAATTGAGTTTGAGAAACGAAAAATTCAAAAAGTGGGACACTCGAAAACTGAGGTTTCACTACGTTATATTATTAATGATTCCATTTGAGAGGCAAGACAGGGCATGTGCTTGCGGAGGTTGAGCTTTGGCTCATTAGTCCCACCTCAAAACTGTCAATCAACTGGTGTACAGATTCCTGAGGCTATTGGGCTCATATATAAGCCCTACTGTATGTGTCATATACTGTACAACATACAGATAAACCATTACAGTTTTTCTTAAAAATGTTGAGTCAGGACATTATCAGATGGTTATTTATTCCCATTGTGTCTACAGCAGCAGGAGTTGGAGTGGGTGTTGACGGAGGAGGTGCCAAGAGTCTTCACACAGGTGATGCAAGTCCTCAAGGTATGGCAATTATTTTTATTATACAATGATTAACCTGAAACACAATGTGTGTCGGTGGCTTTGCAAGAATGTATTTGATGTATCTTAGCTTTCGTCTTGTTTAGTATTAAGTGGTTACCTCGTCAAACCTTTTAACAACTGAACTGCTATTTTAATTTATACCCAAAACACTTTGCATATTAGTGGCCTTATTAAATACTGTATACATCCTGTGAAACAGTTATTGAATCACTGTATTATTTGAATGTCAATTTTTTAATAAATTATTATTATTACAGTATTATTATTATTTATTATTATTTATTATTGTTATTTATTATTCATTATTATTATTATTATTATTATTATTATTATTATTATTATTATACTTGTAACCAAACCCCAACTGTCACATACGAAATGAAACAGATGAATTTTCCGTTTCACCTGGACCCTTGTCAAGTCACATTTTTGCTACTTATGCTCTGCGTGTGCAATTTATTCACCAAGATTTTAAATAAAATAACCCATTGTATCCTATAAATAATTGAAATACTGTAAATCAATTGGCCCAATTACACAGTCAGATTTCTGTATTTTTTCATTACAATATACTATACATTGTCGTAATTGTTAATGGACACTTGAGAGCTTTATTACTTAAATCCAATTTGTTACTTTGGTTTTATACTGTATTTTTCATTCATTCATTATTTTTTTCTTGATTTGTATGAATATATATTCATTAGGTAGATATTTATCCTGCACAATGTTTTCAATATATGTAATGAGTTGTGTTGAAGCCTTAAACAACTTGGCCAGTTAAAAGTCCTCCATTGTGGTGTGCATGACAAAAATAGTTCATACAACCAATATAAAGCAATCATATATAGTGATCTGATCACAGTAGAGAATTGCAGATAGTGACTGAAAAGTTTTAAGGATTTTTTAAAATATAACTTTGTACTATTTATTTAATACTGTATGGACCAATTTTGCAGGAGTGCTGCACTCACTTTCCCGTCCCTCTGTGTGGCAGCGACACACCGATCAAGCAGGAGAAGTTCATAATGTCTACAGCGGCACACAGCACTCAGGACCAAGTCAAGTGCGTGGTGACGGTGACTGGGGATGCGATCAGTCAGGCGGTAAGTAGCTTGCTTGGAGTATGTCTGGAGACGGTTCTTCTACTCTCCAAGTCCAGCCTGAGGCCAGGCTCGTTTTGTGATAACCTGATCAAACAGGCTGTTGCTTGTAGTGGTCTGCAGGCCCAAACATCCATTACCACCTGGCTGGTCCAGTACTTTCTGCAGCAGCATGTCTAATAATAGTCAAAGCTGTTCTACATGTCAAATTTCATTAATCAGTTTTTCAAAATGTTAATTTGTCTATACTACAGTACAGTACTTAGCAAGAAGGTAATGTTATTGTCCAGTAGATTATATGTTTAGCCTGCTTCAGAAACTCATTGTTGGCTCCATGCTGGCCCTCCCTGCCTTCCCTCATTGTGGCCCTCCCTGCCTTCCCCCATTGTGGCCCTCCCTGCCTTCCCCCAATTGTGGCCCTCCCTGCCTCCCCCCAATTGTGGCCCTCCCTGCCTCCCCCCAATTGTGGCCCTCCCTGCCTCCCCCCATTGTGGCCCTCCCTGCCTCCCCCCAATTGTGGCCCTCCCTGCCTCCCTCCATTGTAGCCCTCCCTGCCTCCCCCCAATTGTGGCCCTCCCTGCCTCCCTCCATTGTGGCCCTCCCTGCCTCCCCCCAATTGTGGCCCTCCCTGCCTCCCTCCATTGTGGCCCTCCCTGCCTCCCCCCAATTGTGGCCCTCCCTGCCTCCCTCCATTGTGGCCCTCCCTGCCTCCCCCCAATTGTGGCCCTCCCTGTCTCCCTCCATTGTGGCCCTCCCTGCCTCCCCCCAATTGTGGCCCTCCCTGCCTCCCTCCATTGTGGCCCTCCCTGCCTCCCCCCAATTGTGGCCCTCCCTGCCTCTCCCCCACATTGTGGCCCTCCCTGCCTCTCCCCCACATTGTGGCCCTCCCTGCCTCTCCCCCACATTGTGGCCCTCCCTGCCTCTCCCCCACATTGTGGCCCTCCCTGCCTCTCCCCCACATTGTGGCCCTCCCTGCACTCCTGTTGTGGCCCCCCATTGTGGCCCCCCATTGTGGCCCCCATTGTGGCCCCCATTGTGGCCCCCATTGTGGCCCTCCCTGCCCCCATGCTGCCTATACTGCTAAATATAATATCTCTTTTCTTTTACATGTTTCGCTGCCATATACACTTGAGTTTCCATATACATTGTACCACATACATGTCTGTGCAGGACATTAATATGAAGGCAGCCAAGCACCAGAACCAAGTCCACCGCACTAGTGTGACTCCAGATGCTCCTTGGAGAATACAGCAGATTCAGGATGCGGGCAACTTTCTCCAACTTGCCATTCAGTTTCTACAGGGCCATGGAGCTAGCAACTCCTTTAGGTAAGGCTGTTTTTCTGTGTTTCAAATGGGGGGGGGGGAGAAGTTTTATTTTCATCACTGCTTTAATTTCTAAATTATATCTTGAATATACTGTATGCTGCTACTTGTAGCACAGTGGTCTATGTCCTTGGCTTATTGTCAAGGCAGTCTGGTTCAGTCCTCTGGCAGGACAGAAACTGTTGGGGATGTTTTCTTTTACCAGATGCCACTGTTCTAACCCAGATGTTAGGCCATTGGCCAGTGTTGTGGGTTGGATATTGGGGAAGGTCAGTTGTTGTTGACGTAATGGGACTTTGATAAAATTTAAGTACAAAGGAGGAGATATTCAAGAGGCACTTATATAAGTTTCTGCAAGAAGTGCCGGACCAACCAGGCTCTAGTGAATATGTAGGCTTGCGAGCTGCCTCAAGTAACAGTCTGTTTGGACCAAGTTATCACAAGTTGAGCTTGGCTTCAGGCTGGGCTTGGGGAGTAGAAGAACTCCCAGAACCCGCTCCAGGTATGCTCCAGGTTTACTGTCCCCAACAACGGGGATTATAACTGGTTTTATTTCTACCTTATAGCCGAGCCGGTCGGCCGAGCGGACAGCACGCGAGACTTGTGATCCTGTGGTCCTGGGATCGATCCTAGGCTCCAGCGAGAAACAGTGGGCAGAGTTTCTTTCACCCTATGCTCCTGTTACCTAGCAGTAAAATAGGTACCTGGGTGTTAGTCAGCTGTCACGGGCTGCTTCCTGGGGGTGGAGGCCTGGTCGAGGACCGGGCCGCGGGGACACTAAAAAGCCCCGAAATCATCTCGAGATAACCAAGATATACCTTTTATAAAATCCTCTCTGACTTTTAAGGAGCAACTGTAGTATCAGTCTCCTTGTTTTCCATCATTTTTTTTTTAAGAAGCTTGAAAATAATTTGATATGTTATTTGTTATGATTTAAAATTTACAAATGTGGGAAGTTGGTGAATCTGTGTACTGAGTAATGTTTACATACTGACTATGCATATATTTTTTACAGAACTAGCAGTGAAGTTCTTAATGTTTTGGGACAGCTGATCAAATTGCTTCAGAAGGGTCGTAGTAGCCTCTTGATTCCTCGTAAAAAGACCATCGATGAGCTTTTGTCCAGCAAGAATATGGTAGGTAATTAATAAAGAGATTTTTAGCACATACTACTTTTCATATGAAACATTGACAAAGGTTCTGTCACAACTTGTTAAGGGTCAAGGGTGGGCTGAAATGGTTTGATGAGGAACCAGGATGGACTGAACCACTTTGATAAGGGTCCAGAATGACTGAAATGACTTTATAAGGTCCAGGGCTGACTTAAATGACTTGATAAAGGTGCTGGATGGACCAAAACATTGCCACTTTCGTTTCATATGTGTGAGTCAGTTATTTGTTTCAGGTGTGTTATTGTGACTTGTTCTCTACAAAGTTTCCATTATTGTGGTGCAGTATTAGACACTTTCCTATGAAACAGTAACAGTTCTGTATTTCATGATTCAAATTAACACTCTGAATTCAAAGTACAGTGTGTGTGTGTGTGTGTGTGTGTGTGTGTGTAATAAATAATATCTATATTCTTCAATTCAATATATCCTTCAGTTTCAATTCTTCCTTCATGGAGGAAGAATTGAAACAGGAATTTCCTTAAGTACTTTCGTATGTTAATATATCTTCAGAGGGAATGTATAAATTCCTTCTGAAGATGTATTAATATACGATGGTGGAGTATTTTTTGCGTGAGGCGCTGCCACCTCACGTCAAAGTCTAAAAATATACCACATGCAGATTAAAAGTTACTTTGCTTTATTGTATTTCAAATAAATTTTGTTACTGAATTTGGTTCACATATACCGTATGCAGATTTTCAAATCTTCTGCATCATAGTTTTGTTATTTAGTCCCCAATGTTTAAAGTGGTTGGAACATGGGGGCTGTTCTATTCCCCCCCCCCCCCCATTCCTTGTTTCATCCCAAATCTTTGTCCTGTTCCCTTCCAAGTGCTATATAGTCGTAAGGGCTTGGCACTTTCCCCTGATAGTTTCCTCCTTGGTGTTTTATCCTGCGAGTTAAATTAAAATCCATCCTCATATCCCAGCTACTTGTCCTCGCATCCCTTCAATGTGTTATACCCAGTACGGTTTAGTCATGGTCACTTGGCACTGGCTCCTGATAATTATTGTTCTTAGTGATTTTACTAAGTAGTGTGTTAAAAAAGTAATAACCTATGACATTTTAAGCTACTTTTACTTTACAATACAGTGTACAGTATATACAAAGTAGCTTTGTAAAGTGTTTTGATTATTATAACCACACTTGCTGGTGGAAACATGCACCATCTTCCTCAAAAAACTGTTCAACCTAAAATTTGGTTTCTTAATTGATTAAAAAAAAAGATAAAATTTAATCCTTAATATGACTAAATAGGTTTAGATAAAATTTTGAAGGTTCTGAAAATTTAAGATTGTATAAGGGATTAATGGCATTTCTAAATGGTATAATTGAACAAGTCTTTGGAGAGTTGTGCAGAATTAGACGTGTGTCCTGGGGTCACCCCCCCCCCCCAGATGCACGTATTACAGACTAGGTCAAAAGGTTTAAAGATTTGTTATGACATGATTTCAATGTTTTGTAATTGTAGGTAAGGCCTTAAAACGGTTAAACTTCAATATAATTCCCACTTGTTGCATACAGAAGTACAGTACATTGATGGTGACAGTACAATATATTATTACGTTAATTTCCAGAAAGCTCTTACTCCGCCTTTACCTGGAGACATTGCAGTGAGCTTCTACCTGCAAGCTCATAAACTAGTCTTGGCTGTTTATCATTTATCCAACTCTGGCGGAACAATGAAATTTGAGAGTGTTCAAGCAGACTGTGCTGTCCCATGGTTGAGTCCAGTGCTCGTGTGTTTCACCACAGCGCTTCATCTTACTCACCAGCTCCGGGACAAGGTTAGTATTATTCTCTCCAGCTGCTCGTCTTAAGTGTGATACGTTAAGAACGTAAAGTAGGGCAGTAGGACTCCCTACATGTACTCAGGTGAGTACATGTAGAACACATCTCCAATTAAGGATTATTTATACCAAAATACATTTAATTGGAATTAGGAAAATAAAATAAAATTAAATAAATCTGAAGATTTGGAGGAGGTATAAGACAATTTGTTAATGATGTGTACTGTTGTTAAATAGATGAGCATTATGACCGTTTATGTAGCCCGTCCTCGTAAGTTGTCACATCACAACAAAATTATGTAAATTGGCTGAACCTAACAGAAGACCGACAAATAGAAGACATAACAGCTGATCAATCTTGTGAGCCACTATGATTTATACTTCTTCATATCTTGATGTTGTGGATTTTTACATCAAAATACAATGTATTATTCAAGAGGACAGGTTGGTTTATGTGCCAGATAATTAGATGAACACAAATTTTTTTGTGTTCCCCCCCCCCCAAAAAAAAAAAAGAGTTAAAAGTAACAATTATTGATAGAAAGCTTGTAAACAAGGTGACAAATTACGCACTGGTGAAAAACAAGAAATTTTGGGTGTAACAATTTAGTGCAGATACAATTTTGGCATGCTCTTTATATACTGTATTGAATGCCTGAACAATTCCCATTTGTCAGGGAGAGAAAGCCTATGCCTAAGCTTTTCAAAGTCCCACTTGGCTAGAGGTGTGGAACATGCATCCTTTTATGGTACTCGGTGCAGCCTTCAAAAGCAGTTTAAATTAATGAAACTTGATTTGTAGGTTTGTTTTTGGTATATCTTAATGTATACAGTTCATAATACAGTGAGCATAATACAATATATAATGCAATCATAATACAAACATAATACAATACAATACGTTTTTTCATGGCCTCATGAAATCTTCACAGAGTAAAATATGATTTTCATGTGATGAAAAGTTCCCCTTGCCCTGCACTAAGCCAACTACTGATCTTGCTCAGGATGCAACCCAGAACAATTGGCTAACTCCCTCATATCTCTTACTACTGGGTGAACAATGGCATCAAGTGAAAGGAAACGTATCTAACCATTTGACCCGCCTGGGTATTGAACCTGGGTCCCTTGGTTGTGAGCCAAGGATGTACTCTGGTGTGCTACAGAACCCATGTATTTATGGAAGGAAGAATTAATGCGGAAATGACCAAATGTGTGAATTGCTTGCAGCTGTTTAATATACAGTACTTAGCATGATATGTTACACTCTGGCTCAGACAGACTATGATCCTTTGGAATTACAATTGCAACGAAAGCTTCAGTGTCGAGTGGAAGATTATGGTGTATTTATTACGGTACAACCTTGCAAATAAATATCATTCTAAAATTGTTTTTTAGTTATATTTAGTCACAGTAATGTTTGAGGTGCAGTATATTTGTATTATTGCAATATCTACTGCACTGTTCATGTTTGTTTCCCCTGTGTGCCCTGCATACAGTCTTTTCCCAGTGTGTTGCTGTCTGGTGATCCTCTAGATTTAGAAGGCTTTTACCAATTATGAATTCAATTGGACTATTATTGAATAGGAAAAATAGGATTAGACAAAGTGGAGTACAGTATATCATTTTTATAGAAATTCGTAAATGGGGATGAATAAAGTTGAAAAGAGGGTGGAAGCACATACAAAGATTAATCAGGTGTAGTGGGTGTGGCGTTTTGAACAGTGTCGTCTACGTTGGTAAATTCATGTTCCGGACTTGTTCTTACTCTCATGGTGGTTAGAGTGAATAGTTCCGTTATTTGGGTATTTATGGTGAATTGTTCAGCTTTTATATAAATTTGTAATCTTCTTACATCCTGAGTTTCGTCTATATTTACAAGTATTTTTATTCAACATTTCTCTGGTTAGAGATGTCATGGGCTTGTCTCGTGCAATTTTTAGGGGCACCACTATAGTAAAACACTGCTTTACTATAAAGCACCTGCTTTACTGTAGTGACTGTTGGGGTCAGTACTGATCCTTGTAGGACCTTACTGTAGTGACTGCTGGGGTCAGTACTGATCCTTGTAGGACCCTACTGTAGTGACTGTTGGGGTCAGTACTGATCCTTGTAGGACCCTACTGTAGTGACTGTTGGGGTCAGCACTGATCCTTGTAGGACCCTACTGTAGTGACTGTTGGAGTCAGTACTGATCCTTGTAGGACCCTACTGTAGTGACTGTTGGGGTCAGTACTGATCCTTGTAGGACCCTACTGTAGTGACTGTTGGGGTCAGTACTGATCCTTGTAGGACCCTACTGTAGTAACTGTTGGGGTGAGTACTGATCCTTGTAGGACCCTACTGTAGTGACTGTTGGGGTGAGTACTGATCCTTATGGGCCCCTACTGTAGTGACTGTTGGAGTCAGTACTGATCCTTGTAGGACCCTACTGTAGTGACTGTTGGGGTCAGCACTGATCCTTGTAGGACCCTACTGTAGTGACTGTTGGGGTGAGTACTGATCCTTGTAGGACCCTACTGTAGTGACTGTTGGGGTCAGTACTGATCCTTATGGGCCCCTACTGTAGTGACTGTTGGAGTCAGTACTGATCCTTGTAGGACCCTACTGTAGTGACTGTTGGGGTCAGTACTGATCCTTGTAGGACCCTACTGTAGTGACTGTTGGGGTCAGTACTGATCCTTGTAGGACCCTACTGTAGTGACTGTTGGGGTCAGTACTGATCCTTATGGGCCCCTACTGTAGTGACTGTTGGAGTCAGTACTGATCCTTGTAGGACCCTACTGTAGTGACTGTTGGGGTCAGTACTGATCCTTGTAGGACCCTACTGTAGTGACTGTCAGGGTCAGTACTGATCCTTGTAGGACCCTACTGTAGTGACTGTTGGGGTCAGTACTGATCCTTGTAGGACCCTACTGTAGTGACTGTTGGGGTCAGTACTGATCCTTGTAGGACCCTACTGTAGTGACTGTTGGGGTGAGTACTGATCCTTGTAGGACCCTACTGTAGTGACTGTTGGGGTGAGTACTGATCCTTGTAGGACCCTACTGTAGTGACTGTTGGGTTCAGTAATGATCCTTGTAATACCCTACTGTAGTGACTGTTGGGGTCAGTACTGATCCTTGTAGGACCCTACTGTAGTGACTGTTGGGGTCAGTACTGATCCTTGTAGGACCCTACTGTAGTGACTGTTGGGGTCAGTACTGATCCTTGTAGGACCCTACTGTAGTGACTGTTGGGGTCAGTACTGATCCTTGTAGGACCCTACTGTAGTGACTATTGGGGTCTGTACAGATTCCAGTGGGACCTCAATCTTATACATTATATTATTTTGCCCTTTTTCTTTGTTTTACAGTTTAAAATTTGAGTTTTTCTGGGGGGAGCCCCATCAGCTCCCGGAGCCTATCCAGGCTGAATGGATATGTATATCTTTCTGGCATCAGTCAATGCATGGAGTTCTTGCCTACCGAGACCACAAGCCAGAACCTGGCCCCCTCTAGAGAGGCACGAGGAGCAATGGCCTATAGAGACCCCCATGTGGTTGGGAGCATTCTATGTCTGCCATCGACCAGGATGCACCCCAGAAAGGTAGGCGCCCCAAAACAAACCCCTTTTCTGGTAAAACTATTGTGACCGAAGGCCGAACAAGTGGACAGAACTCCCCGAACGAAAATTAGCAAACTAGCATGACATCATCATGTCTCCGTGCCGCTATCTGCGCACACCCCCCCCCCCCCTCCCTGGGTGGGGGAAGGGGGAGCCCCAGACCCACCTGCCTGCAACCCAACCTTAAGTTTTTGGCTGATGGGTGTTTGGTGCGGTCGTGCTCTGGCTCCAATTTTTGTTTCAGTTCTGTGCCTTGTGGTGTGGGCTTTCTCTGGGGTGCATGAGCCAGGAGACGTATTCCACGGAACTCGGGCTGCATGCGCCTAGGATTCCCTTCCCTAGGTGCCCTGTAAGTACTGCCCTTGGGGCTTGGGGCCACCTTCCACAAGTCACCTCGGGATCTACCCCCGCTGTGTCTTTTACTGCTCGGTGTTTGGCCACCCTTGGGGTCAGCTGGGGTTTTTCTTACCCTTGTTTGTCTCTGGGTAGGGGGGTAGCTTTCGCCACTGGCAGGGGCACAGGGTACTGCATAGCTAGTTTTCACCTATAACAGTGGCCGGCTCTGTTTCGCCTGGGTACGTTGTTCTCTTGCGGAGATTTTCCTTTTGTTTTTTGTTTTTCTCCCTGGTGGCGGGTCTGCCTTTGTGGTCCCCCATCGCTGTTCTTGGGTATATATATCTATATATCTAAAATTCTGTGTTTGGTGGTCCTCCCCACTTGGCCCCCGTGAGTGGACACGTCTCGGGGGTTCAGCTTTAAAAGTTTGTTTGCTAGACCTGGGTGCCGGTTCGCAGTCCCCTGGGAAATCCCACAGGGGCTACGTGATCCGATGGATATGACCCCTGAGTCTTCCCTCGCATCTGCAAGTTTGAAGGTTACTCTGTCGCCTTGTCTCAGGGGTGACACTCACCGGTTTTGTCTCCGCCACGCTGCCTGATGGGTCAATGATTGTTTTGACCCGGAGTCGTGCGACGTGTGTTGTCTGTATGTGCTCCAGTTCACCCAAGCCACTGATAATGATATGCGGGTGCAGGCAGCTACGACGTTGCATGCTAGATTTAGGTTGCTGCAACACACTAGGTTGGTTGCGGTCCCGGATGCCCCGAGATTGCCCAGTTTTGCTTATAGGGACCCTGACTTGGGGGTGGAAGTTGCTTTGGCTCTGGTTCCATCCGCTCCTTGTCCTTCATCCTCTGTTATTCATCCAGTTCCTCCCCCCCCCCCCCCTCCCCTCTTCCCTTGCTTCCGGCTCCGAAGCATCTGAGGGTTTCTGAATCAGGGCAGGGTCTAGTTGGTGTTGAGACTCGGGCAGTCTCGGGGTTATCGCCTTCTGGGGTTGCGGCGGAGGCATTCGAGCCTGGTCCTTCAGCCAGAGCTTCTGGGTCTAGTCAGGAACCGGGGGGTTTGGAGACTGGCTCTGCCCCAAGTCCTCAGGAAGAGGTTCTCGGGGCTGGGGAAGGGTTGACTTGGGGGCCTTGGGTCCCGTTAGGCCTCGCCTGGGTTTTTCTGCCCTCAGAGCGGGGCTTAGTGTTACAAGGAGAGGGGTTTTCTTTTGCTCCCTCCGCGTACGAATTGGATTTAGGGTCACCCCCTCCCCGGGTTTGGTTCTGTGATCTCGCGGTTTCCTCGGTTCCGTCTTTTCCGGAGGTTTGCAGCTTCCCGCATTTCGTCTTTTGTGGTGCAGGAAGCCCTTGCAGTTTACCTTCTGCGCGACCTGAATTATGCCTGTGTGATGGATTGTGTCCTTGTGTATAGTTTGTCCTGTCCATACTGGCGTTCGCTATGAAGTTCTGGAGTTGTCCTGGTTGGCAGACCGTCCTCTTTTTTTTTTTTTGTTGGAGACTTGGCACACATTCTGTGGGTCCCGCACGCTTGACTAGCGGGAGACACGAACTGCGTTCGGGTTTTTCCTGGGGGGAGACTCGAGCACCTCAATGCTTGTTTGTTCGCCCCCTGCCCTTCTGTGGTATGTTGGTGTTGTGCAGCTTCCTTCCCCTTTCAGCTGCCTTGGTTGTGGAGTGATTTGCGTACTCGTGGCCTGCTTGCTTCAGCCCTGCTTGCTTTCTTTTCCTCCTTGAGCTGTCCTTGGATTGACTTAAGTTGGATGTGGGGGGAGCTGCGGGTCTGGGGCGCTGTCCTTTGTGGTGCAGGCTTCGTTCTGCTTTGTTGAAGCTTTTTGCGCCTCTTTTGCGTGATGCGGTTTTGCGGTTCTATGCTTCTCACTCTTGCGTGTTGGCAGGCAGTGCTTCCTTCTTCCTGGAATCTGCTTGGGCTTTGGCTCTCAATTGTCTTCACCCTTTTGTCCTTTGCTGTTTGCAGAGTCTGCGGAGGTGCAATACCTTTAGGCGGCTTGGTTAGTTGTCGACTATGTCTGACTTGTGGTGCTCCGGGAGACTCGTGGGACTCTTTCCCAGAAAGGTCGTGCCAGGGCTCGGGGTTCCTTTCGTTCGTGGTAGGCCAGTGGTGCCAGATTCGGGGCAGGCGCAGCCTTCGGTTCCGTCTGTTCAGGTCAGCGGGGAATCACCCTGTCCGCCGCTCAGATTCTCGTAAGGTGCGTCGGCCCTTTCGCGGTTCGTTCTCATTGACAGGGTGATGGGGGGGGGGGGGGAGCTGCCCTGTTGCTCGTGCCTGGTCCCCACGATCATGGCCTTTCGGGTCGTTTAGTGCGGCCTGTGGTGGGTTGGGTGGCCCCCTCCTCCCTCAGAGGGTTCGGGGTTGACGGGGCAGGCCTCTTCTCCTGCGCTCTGTCAGGCCATCTTGGAGTGGGCTCGCTTGGGCATCGTTGAAAAGACTCTTCCCTCAGGTGGGTTTCCAGCCTGTTTCCAGTCCCGAAACAGGACTGCGCGGACCTCCAGTTCATTTTGGACTTATCCGGACGTTCAGGACTCCAGATGTGGATCTCTTCGCCTTGGTGTGGTTGAGGCGTCTCCTGGTATACGTGGCGCCCTTCCCAGACTGTGAGGCCGTCGGGGTCGATGGTTCAGCTGTTGCTCCAGGTTCTGGCTCCCTTGGACACTTGCCAGGGAAGAGTTGTCCTGGCTCCTTGGTGGCCGGCCCAGCCTTGGTTTCAGGTGCTCCTTGCTCGGTGTCTGAACCCGAGGGTCTCCCAGGCTGGTTCGTTCATCTCCTCGAGTCTTCGCATCTGGAGTTTTTGACTCGGGTTTATCATCACTTGTATGGTGCGCAGGTGGTTTCGTTGTTGGTCTCCCACCTGCGTGCTTCGTCTCGGCAACGGTATAAAGTTTCCTGGCGGTCCTTCCGGTTCTTCCTATCACTGCATGGGTATTCTTCGGTCTCTGATAGGGTTGTTTTGCCCTTTCTCTCTTGGTTGTTCCAGGACCATCATCTTATGCCCAATACTGTTGCCTCGTATCGTGCGGCGCTGGCGGAGCCGCTTCAGCTTGCTTTCGGTGTTGATGTGACTTCTGCCCCGTTCCGCAAGCTTTCTCGGACGTTGTTTCACCTCCAGCCTGCTCATGCTCCTCCTGAGCAGTCCGTGCTCTCGTTTCTTTCTTCTCCTTGGTTTGTTGTGGCCCCTCCCGTTCGGGATTGATTTTTCTAGAGCTCTTTTTTTTTCCTGTTGGCATTTGGCCTCTAGGGGTCGGGTCAGGGAGCTTCATGCTCTCCTCCGGCGCAGGGGTTTCTGCTCCTTCAGTTCTGGTGGTCCTTTTGTTCGGCTGCAGCCGTCTCCTCCTTTTCTGTTGAAGAATGAGACGGCTGCATTTCGGAGGGGGCCTTGGGTTGTTGATGCTTGGTGGGTGAGGTCAGGGGTGCATCATGTGTTGTGTTGCGGCTCTCCGCCGTTATTTGCGTGCCACAGCTTTGGTGGCTGGGAATGCTCTTTGGGTTGACCCGGTGTCTCTTTTTCCCTGTTCCTGAGCTCGGGTTTCTCAGGTTGTCCGCAGGGTTATTAAATCTAGCCAGCCTGTGGTTTATTCCCGTGCCCACGACGTGCGTAAGTTTGCTGCTTTGGCTGCTGTCTTTGGCAGACAAGGCTCCTCCAGAAAACCAGCATTGAATGTAATGAAACGCCATTTTCTGGGTGAGTCCCGGAGGCTCCCCGGCATCCCTCCCTCCGGTCAGCGGTGTTTTTCGCGCTTTTTGACATCCAGCTTAAGAACTGAAGATTGGGTCGCTAACGGGTGGGTCTTGGGCCCCCTTCCCCCTCCCGGGGAGGGGGGGGGGGGTTGCGTAGACAGCGGCGACATGATGGCGTTATGCTAATTTGCTAATTTTTGTTTGGGGAGATCTGTCCACTTGTTCGGCCTTCAGTCGCAATAATTTTACCAGAATAGGGGTTTGTTTTGGGGTGCCTACCTTTCTGGGTGCATGTCCCGGTCAATGGCAGACATAGAATGCTCCCCAACCACAGGGGGGGTCTCTATAGGCCATTGCTCCTCGTGCCTCTCTAGAGGGGGGCCAGGTTCTGGCTCGTGGTTCCTGGTAGGCAAGAACTCCATGCACTGACTGATGCCAGAAAGATATACATATGCATTCAGCCTGGATAGGCTCCGGGACTCATTCAGAAAATGGTGTTTCATTACATTCTTCGCTGGTTTCTTGGAAACCTGTAATTAAGTGTTTTTATTGAATTCTGTGTAAATTCATTACTGTAATTGTTCAACTGACTTTCTAACAATCCCATAATTTGTACGTATCACGTTTATATGACGGATGTTTTACCCCATTACTTAACATTGTTTCTATTTCCTTTAAATTGAATTAAATGGCACTAATTTTCCATCTTCAGTATCTGTAGTTAATTTCATGACACCTTAACCATACTCTATACATCTCATTACCTCGTGTCACCACATTTATTATAATAAGATTTCTTGGGGCATACTCCCTATTGTTGTAATTAGAGAATTGTGCACATATTGTATGGAATTAACCACATGGGCTTGTTTCTGCATAGTTGAATCAAATGTAAAAAGTAAATCACTAACATGGCTGAAACAAATGACCCAACCCATCCATGTGAGATGAAAGTAACGATGTTTTGGCCCATCCATCAAGTTGTAACTTCACCAAAATGTCATCGCTTTCATTTAATTTCATGTGTGGGTTAGGTTTTCTGAATCACGTGTTTTGTTATGATTTTATAATGCACTAATTATATACAGCAGCACATTCATAAATTTGCATTTTCAGATATCCGTGTTCTCCCAGTTTAAAGATTTCACCCCCGACTCGTGCAGCGTATCTACAATATCTTGTTAAAAGTCGTCAAATATACACTGTATGTTGTTATTAGCATGTGACTTTGCTGTAAATACTGTAGAGGTTTTAGTTAATGTATTGAACATAATAATATACTGTATATCATGTTAATGTCGTGTAATTTAACTGTAGTTTCTGAATATTTATTTGAAATGTTGAGTGATGTGTAATTAGTAGTGTGGGGGGGTGTTTGCTTTGATGGTTTTTCTCGCAGTAGGATTACTGTCTTCTGAAGCACCCACAGTTTCATAAGCATTCCAGTTGGCCAGGATTCATCAAGCCCATGTGTGTGTGTCTACTTTTATTTCCATAGGTGTGTGTTAGGTTATCTGAGATCTGTACCTCAATTATTAAGGGTCTATGTAATTAGTAAAGCATTCATGAGGTCTGAAGTGCTACGAGGTCATCCTCGACCTAATATTATTATGCATGACCCCAGAGTGCTTGCAAGGTAGAGGAGTACAGAGTCATTAAGTGGACACGCACACTGGAGCTTTGATGAATCCTGACTCAACCTTGTAAATGTTGGTCTGTAGCATAATTTACTAATATTGTTGATATTTTTTTGACGTACTGTATAAATTTAGTACTTTAGTTTTAGTAATGAGAATATTGTAGTGAAGTATTAATGATGTCTCCAAGTTTGTGTATTTATTTTTTTCATATTTTTATTAAGTGTTAATAATGGTCATTTTATTCATTTACATTGCTTGATTGTGACCTACAAATTTGAAGAAGACTAAAGTTACATCTGTTCTTTGAATTTAAAGTTCTTAAGTTTATAACCGAGTTTGACATTTTATTAATACTTGGGAATTATGGCTTGTGATAATGTATTTATAGATTTGACTTCACTAAGTATTCAGTATGTGTTTAAAAATGTTTTAACTTTTAAAGTTCTTTAGATTCAGGTATAGAATTCTATATTATGTATAATACTGATTTAAATATTACTTTTGTTATTAACCCTCGGGCCGCACCCCTGTTTATATTACACTGCCCTGGTGCACGGGATAATATTTCCCAAAGTTTTATCCTCTTTAATAGTGTTAAAATGCATTCCTTGATCATGGGAAAATAAACAAAATTTTTTTATATACGACTTGCCATGGCTGTAGTGGAGCAAAGGAAACTTGTGAAGACATCACCAATTCCTGCTCACTCTGAGCATCCTGGATGGGGGGATGCGCAGGCCATTTAATCGGTGGGAGTTGCTGTGAATATATTTATTGTATCTATATTTATTTACAATGTCACTGACCCATTTGTGCAAATTTTTTTTTTTACTTTTGTTCAATATGGAATCACTGGATGTTCTAATAGATTAAAATGTACAAATAATAGATTTTTTGGGAAATCCGACACACAAATATACGTCACTAATTTGCATTTAAAATGTGTTGTTTTGTGTATCTGAAAGCACTCCTTGAAAACCAGGCCGTCTGGATCAGTATGAGGCAATGTTGGACTGAGAATGCCTCTTGATATGAATACCTTTGCCAAACTTCGTTAGTAATTTTGTCAGAACAGCAAGACTAAACATATGCATAGTTGGTCTATATTGTCTGATTTTACCATGTACATATACATATTTTAACTGTTTAGCATGATTACATCAGCAAGGTGGAAAAACATCTTGGCCCACATGACAATTTTGTGCACACACTCTACAATACCAACCAACATGTTGCACTCCTCCACCAAGTGCATGTTTGTTATTGTCCATGACACAGTTTTTGTTTTTTTCTTTGATGACCTTACCATTGTTTACCATCCTGCCAGCGTGAATGGTTGTCAACATATTTACTTCATGCCCATGTCTCCAGTGTACTGCAAGCGTTTTGTCACTTTTATTTTTTATTTTTATGACAGTCACGCACTGCAATATTTACACCAAACACTGGCATTTCCCTCCTTTACCGTAGCGCACTCTCCAGTATTTTGTTCCAGCAGGAACAGTATTAGCAAGGGACTGATATAATAACTGCACTGTATATAAAATGTGGCCCTTTTTCAGTACTGGTGCCATCAGCATCTTTACTACACTGCCCGAGAAACTGCAAGGATCATTATTCGGAATGTCTACGTCCGTATAAGAATATAAAACCCTGACGATGACCAGTCCTGTTTCACAATCACAGAGTACGAAGAACATCAGTTAAACTCTGAAATGTTTGGAAGGGATGTACTGCTTGAGGGCAAGACATCCCTTGAAAAGCACAAGTGATTCTTTTGTCACCAGCTTCTGATCTGGTACTTTTGGCCTTTGTATTTCCCACTCAGTTCACCGAGGACATGCCTCGCCTTCCATTGCCTATCTACATTCTGGTTTTCACTATTTTCAAAATGAATACACTTGATAGCAACAGAAATCTGTCACGAGAAATGTATTTTCCAAAAACAGAGATGGAACAACAGTCTGTTGCAGTAGTCCTGAATCTGTTCATTTCCTGAACAATATGTTCCATGAGTGGCGCATTGAAGTATACTGTAAACCACATATACCACTGCCACACACCACTACACATCAGTACCACTGCCACGCAGTGGTCCTGTGTGTAAGGAACGTTGCTTTGGGGACCAAAGCAACAGCCTGGTGGGCCAAGCTCTCACAAGTCAAGCCTGGCCTCGACTTGTGTCGAGGCCATTTTGAGTAATGAGCGAGCCACTTGCAGAAAATTTCTCGATTAACGAGCAAACCACATGGTGCTTCCTAGCATTCCCGCTGGTTCTTGGATGCCTCTGACGACAGTTGTTGTTGTTGTTTCGCAAGACGAGCATTTCACGTGACGAGCTCGGTCCCAGAACGGATTAAATTCGTTAATTGAGGAACCAGTGTTCCTGAGAGGGCAGCCTCTGCTGCCTCTAGAAATAGATTCCATCTGCTCATCAAGGGAGACTTCATTCATGGAAGGATAGACTGGGAGAACAAGGAACCACATAGAGAGCTAAACTATTGGAGGTGGCAACAAGAAACTTCTTAAGCCAGCATGTCAGGGAACCCACAAGAATGAGAGGAAACGATGAACCAGCGAGACGACCTAGTCTTCACTCTGAACGACTCCGACATAAGGGATATCAGAGTCGAGGCCTCAGTAGAAATGAGCCACCACAGTGTACTGACGTTTGAGTATCTGGTTGAAGAAGGGTTAAAGAACTCGAGGAGGGGGAACTAAAAACAAAGGCTGGCATTCCGAGAGGGAAACTATGAGGAGATAAGGAAATTCCTAACAAATATAACATGGGAAATAGAGCTCAGGAAAGATGGCCCAAGACATGATGGACTACATCACGCAGAAGTGTAAGGAGGCAGCAGACAAGTTTGTCCCGGTCCAAAAGGAAAACAACGAAATGCAGATGAGAAACCCATGGATTAATCAGAGATGTAGGCTAGCTAAGCAGCAAAGTAAAAGGGCGTGGAGAAACTACAGAAATAACAGGACACTTGAGAGCAGAGAAAGATACCAGAGTGCCAGGAATGAATATGTCAGGTTGAGAAGAGAGGCAGAAGAGCAATACGAAAATAACATCGCAAGCAAGGCAAAGACTCAACCTAAATTGCTGCACAGCCACATCAGGAGTAAAACAACAGAAAAACAACAGTTTACTGTACAGTAAATAGTACAGTTTTCAGGAGAAATACAAGGAACAGGTAATGAAATTGAGGATATGGGCAGACAGATCAACTACAGACAACAAGGAAGTATGCGAGGAACTGAATAAGAAATTCCAGGTCTTCACATTAGAGCAAGGAGAGCTTCCAGAGATAAGAGAAGGAATAGTTAACCAGGAACCACTAGAAGAGTTTGAGATTACCAGTGGGGATGTAAGGAAGTGTTTACTAGAGTTGGATGTGACAAAGGCTATAAGCCCAGATGGGATCTCCCCATGGATACTAAAGAAAGGAGTAGAAGCACTGTGCCTGCCACTCTCCATAGTGTATAACAAATCACTGGTAACAGGGGAATTCCAAAAAAATTGGAAGATTGCTAATGTAATCCCGATATACAAGAAGGGGGATAGACAGGAGGCACTGAACTACAGGCCAGTGTCCTTAACTTGCATACCATGCAAGCTGATGGAGAAGATTGTGCGATAAAAGCTTGTGGAACATCTGGAGGGAAAGAACTTAGTAACACAGCATAGACATGGGTTCAAGGATGGCAAGTCCTGCCTCACAGGATTAATTGAATTCTACGACCAGGCAAGAATGATGGGTGGGCAAACTGCATATTTTTGGATTCCCAGAAAACCTTTTACACAGTACCACACAAGAGGCTAGTGAAAAAGCTGGAGATGCAGGCAGGAGTGAAAGGGAAGGTACTCCATTAGATAAGGAAGTACCTAAGCAACAGAAGACAGCGAGTCACTGTGAGGGATGAGGCCTCAGACTGGCGAGACGTCACCAGCGGAGTCCCGCAAGGGTCAGTCCTTGGACCTATAATGTTTCTGATATATGTAAATGGTCTCCCATGCAGAGGGTGTAGAATCGTCCCTCTCATTGTTTGCTGATGATGCAAAAATTATGAGGACTATTAAAACAGAGGATGATGGTAGAATGCTACAAGATGACCTAGACAGACTGAATGAACGGTCCAACAAAGGGCGACTAAAGTTCAACCTGAGTAAATGCAAGGTCATGAAACTAGGCAGTGGAAACAGGAGGCCAGACACAGAATACCGAATGGGAAATGAAGTACTTTATGAAATGGACAGAAAAAAATCTAGGAGTTAATATCACATCAAACTGTCTCCTGAAGCCCACAAAAAAAGAATGACATCTGCAGCATACACGAGGCTGGCTAACATCAGAACAGCCTTCAGGAACCTGTGTAAGGAATTCAGAACCTTGTACACAGCGTATGTAAGACCAATCCTGGAGTATGCTGCCCCAGCATGGAGCCCGCACCTTGTCAAGCACAGGACGAAACTGGTAAAAGTTCAAAGGTATGTCACTAGACTAGTCCCAGAACTAAGAGACATGAGTTACGAGGAAAGACTGCGTGAGATGCACCTCACGACACTGGAAGACAGAAGAGTAAGGGGGAGACATGATCACTGCCTACAAAATTCCCAGAGGAATTGACAGGGTAGATAAGGATAAACTTTTTAACACGGGTGGTACTCGAACAAGGGGACACAGGTGGAGACTGAGTACTCAAATGAGCCACAGGGACGTTAGAAAGACCTTTTTCAGTGCCAGAGTAGTTAACAAATGGAATGCATTAGGCAGTGATGTGGTGGAGGCTGACTCCATACACAGTTTCAAATGTAGATATGATAGAGCCCAATAGGCTCAGGAATCTGTACATCAGTTGATTGACAGTTGGAAGGCGGGGACCAAAGAGCCAGAGCTCAACCCCCCAAGCACAACTAGGGAAGTACAACTAGGAGAGTACACCGCCGAACATCAGTACCACTGCCAGACACCACCACTGTTTCCTGTTCTGTTCTGTACTGACGTATTTAATATTTAATTAATATCTCCTTTGTTATTCCCATTCATTCACTTAATCATGTCACCCCAAACTCTTCACTTTCAAATACGTGTATGGAGACAATAAGATACATCTCAAAAGGATAGAGTAGCTTAGGCTATTTCTACCCTCTGACTCTTCGACTTGCTAGAGAATATAAATTAAGCTTTTTCAATGTTTTTTTTTCAATTCTATAGTAAGGTATCTAAATGGGGCCTAATATTCTCAATGGCATACCACCCTACTGTCATTTTTTTGTCCATGAGGAACCCATTCACTTGGTACTCCCAAGCACGCGCCCTGGACCACCACGCCACGACATGGTCAAAAGCTATGCAACCTGGGATTCCATTGAACCCTCCAGGATTCCTGAGACAACTGAAACCCAGTGAGGGTTTTAATCATTGGTCACATTGCAGTCTGGCTAAGTGCATGGAGGGCAACTGAATACCAGTTCAGTGGAATCCCAGATAGAATTGCTTTTACCATGTCATGGCGTGGTGGTTTTGGGTGCCAGCTTGGGAGTACCAAGTAAGCGGGTTTGAATCTTCCTTATGGCTCCTGCTCATTTTCTCATTGATACATCACGTTAATAAGATGTCATTGTACCAACCCGTTCTCGCAAATTCGTAAAGTCAATATTGACTTATTAACTACGTGCATAGGTGATATACTAAACATAATAGATACCCTTAAAAAGATTCATAGAAAACACCGACCTTACCTAACCTTGTTAGTATCTTAAGATAAGCATCTTATTGCTTCGTAATTACAATTATTACTTAACCTATACCTATTATAGGTTAGGTAATAATTGTAATTACGAAGCAATAAGATGCTTATCTTAACATACTAAGTAGGTTAGGTAAGGTCGGTGTTTTCTATGAATCTTTTTAAGGGTATCTATTATGTTAAGTATGTCACCTATGCACATATTTAATAAGTCAATATTGACTTGAACAAATGAACAAAATGACTAAGGCGCGTCTGGGATCATCCCGAACGTAAGTTCAAACCCTCATCACAGCCCTTGTGGATTTGTGGATTTCACTGTACATTGTTGTATTTGTTACGAAACGTCTTACCACCGTTAAGGGCACGTTTGTAAGCAGCCAACAACAAATAAACTTTGTTTTTGTTTAGTTCAGTATACACTGTGTCATTTAGAGTAAGTAGGTTAGCATGTGAGAAAATGAAGGTTGTATCATCAGCAAACAGAACTGACTCCAAGTGTTGTGTGGTATTTGGAAGACCATTGATGTATACGAGAAAGAGGAGTGGACCAAGTACACTGCCCTGCGGGACGCCAACGGTAATTGGTAGAGTGGAAGAAGTGGCCTCGTTCACTGAGACATACTGCTGCTGCTGCCTCTCACTGAGGTAAGATTGTTGGTACTGAAGGATGGGAGTGACCTCTGACCCCCATAGTGTTGGGAAGTTTGAGAAGCATATGCCATTGTGGTTAAGTGTCAAAAGGCCTTGTACGCAGGTCAACAAACACCTTTGGGGTATCCATATGCAGGCGATGAGTCACAATAACGTGGCTGAAGTATGTACTATCCCCTACACCTGACTTTCCTCCTCAGCTCTCTCTTGCCTATTTAATGCCTGTCCCTACCTGTCCTCATCACAATCAACTTGAGAATGGTCCAGGACGGACCGAAACGTCGTCGTCCCTTCAATTTCTAGTGTGTGCTCTGGTCAACACCTTTGGGGTACTCATTTTTCTCAAGAGCTGCATGTGTGCCACGTCAAGAACATTAATGAAAGCATTTGGTGCTTTTATGCAATCTGAAGCCATACTGGCAAGAACTATAAATATAATGAACAAGAAGTATAATGTATTTATCTAGCAAGTAGTAGACCTGTTTGTATATTAGTTTCTCAAAAGTTGGGACAAGGTGGGCAGGATTGATATTGATCTAAAATTGCTGATTTCGGCGAGATCACCACTTTTATAGACTGTGATGACTTTAGTCATCTAAAGAATATCTGGGAAGGCCGCATTAAATAGCCTCGTATCACACTGTCTTAGGATGGTAGAGTGACGGTTTCGCTTCATGCAGGTCGGAGTTCAGTCCCCGACCGTCCAAGTGGTTGGGCACCATTCCTTCCCCCAGTCCCATCCCAAATCCTTATCCTGATCCCTTTTAAGTGCTATATAGTCGTAATGGCCTTGGCGCTTTCTCTTGATAACTACCTTACCTTATTTCTACCTGGTACAACAGCGCCTGGTTGGTACTCCTAGTACCCGGGTTCAGCTGGTTCCTGGTTTGGGACAAACCACTCACACACCTGGTACACTACAGCTAGTCCAACTGTTTCCTGGTACATTTTGGCCCACCTTGTATGTGTGACCTGGTTCTTGGTACATCAGGTCCCACCTTGTAGGGTGAGGCCCGGTTCTTGGCACACCATGGCCCACCTAGTATGCTGTGGTCTGGTTCCTGACAGGTCAAGACCATTGAACCAGGTACCTGGTTAGCGTTAGTCAGGGGCGTAAGAGAGGTATTAGGTAACGAGTGCGGAGGTCGAGGCGCAAGATGCTTCACAACCAGGACCCGGGGACGTTGGCCGTGCCTGGCCAGGGTCTGTGGCCTGCTCTGGCTTGTCCCTCTGTGTCCCCCTGTGTCCTCCCCTGTCTCCCCCCTCTGTTCCCCCCCCGTGTCCCCCTGTGTCCTTGCCGCGGTATCCTCCCTCAGATAATGATGGCTGCACGCTGGCCATTAACATGTCCACCCTATTTATATTGCCTCTGGCGAATACCAACCAGGTCTGGCGCAGTGACCTGACACAGGGATCTGACACAGGGAGAGCCACGTATCCGGAGTGTGTGTGTGTGCAGGCGCGCGTTTAGTGAGCTCTAGCTCCTGTCCTCAGCCTCTCGTGCGGAGGGGTTGTTACGTTTTGATGTTGTTGGTAATGATGATTGGTGTGTGATGATTTGCTGTTATGTTCCCTCGTCTTGACCCCAGGAGATGTGACCCCCATTCTACCCCCTCCACCCCCATATACATACGAGGAAAGTGTGCGTATATATGTAAGTAGTTAAAACATTATTTCAGATTTCATGTCACATTGAATTTACCCTAAACTATGACAAAAGCACAATTACAGAAGTAATCACCTCATTCCATGGGTGTTATTTGACGCCCCCATTCTCTAACCCCCCCCCCCCCCGTAACTCCCCTTTCCCCATTAACACAAATGAAGATATATAGGGTAGAAATATAGGGTAGATATATAGGGTAGATATATAGAAAAGGGTGCGAGGGCTCCCCTTGGTAGTAGGGTCCAAAACCTGAGAGAAGTATTGCCCGACGTCAGCGCTGCTCTATAACCCGACCCGACGGAGCCTAACCCGACGGAGCCTAACCCGACGGCGCCTAACCCGACGGAGCCTAACCTGAAGCAAATAAGAAATAAAAGGTCAAATAAGAAATAAAACGTTATGGGGTTCGGGTGCCGCTGTCCTTCGCGGGTGTAGGGCCGGGCGGCGCGACTCCGCGAGCGCCAACTGCGACAGTATTGCCTTGGTCGTCAGTGAGTGAGGGTGTCGAGAGATTTGCTCCCGTGTTGACGTTCCGCCACTCTTCCAGCTTCAACGTTCTTCGCCACCAAGGTTCGAGCAATTTTGTGTATTTAATGTAATATATAACATTATTATTCTAAAATGATAGTTGCTATTGATGGTAATACAAAACATGAACTGCTGTACCCCTCCTCCTCTCAAAAAAAGATTAATTTTGAACTTTTATGAGGATTTGCGGAGAAAAAGGCTCGACTTTTCTTAGGCCTACGTAGTCTCCCCGGGCGCATTTTTGTTATATATTTTTCCTAGGCCTGGTATAGTACATGTACTGAACTAGGTCAAAGATTGTGTATGTTAAAGCTATAGTTGCGTATTTAGGCCTAGGATAGTTTAGGATTATAGATCCTAAATATAGGAACTATAAACTAGGATTGTATATAATCCTAGTTTAGGATTATACGTTGATGTGAGGTTGGTCCAGCGTTGATGTGAGGTTGGTCCAGCGTTGATGTGAGGTTGGTCCAGCGTTGATGTGAGGTTGGTCCAGCGTTGATGTGAGGTTGGTCCAGCGTTGATGTATGGTTGATCCTGCGTTGATATGAGGATGGTCCTGCGTTGGTGTAAGGTTGGTCCAGCGTTGATGTATGGTTGATCCTGCGTTGATGTGAGGTTGGTCCTGCGTTGGTGTAAGGTTGGTCCTGCGTTGGTGTAAGGTTGGTCCAGCGTTGATGTGCGGTTGGTCCTGCGTTGATGTGCGGTTGGTCCAGCGTTGATGTGAGGTTGGTCCAGCGTTGATGTATGGTTGATCCTGCGTTGATATGAGGATGGTCCTGCGTTGGTGTAAGGTTGGTCCAGCGTTGATGTATGGTTGATCCTGCGTTGATGTGAGGTTGGTCCTGCGTTGGTGTAAGGTTGGTCCTGCGTTGGTGTAAGGTTGGTCCTGCGTTGATGTGCGGTTGGTCCAGCGTTGATGTGAGGTTGGTCCAGCGTTGATGTGAAGGTGGTCCAGCGTTGATGTGAAGGTGGTCCAGCGTTGATGTAAGGTTGGTCCAGCGTTGATGTAAGGTTGGTCCTGCGTTGGTGTAAGGTTGGTCCAGCGTTGGTGTAAGGTTGGTCCAGCGTTGATGTGCGGTTGGTCCAGCGTTGATGTGCGGTTGGTCCTGCGTTGATGTGCGGTTGGTCCTGCGTTGGTGTAAGGTTGGTCCAGCGTTGATGTGAGGTTGGTCCTGCGTTGATGTGAGGTTGGTCCAGCGTTGATGTGCGGTTGGTCCAGCGTTGATGTGAGGTTGGTCCAGCGTTGGTGTAAGGTTGGTCCAGCGTTGATGTGAGGTTGGTCCTGCGTTGATGTGCGGTTGGTCCAGCGTTGGTGTAAGGTTGGTCCAGCGTTGATGTGAGGTTGGTCCAGCGTTGATGTGAGGTTGGTCCTGCGTTGATGTGAGGTTGGTCCTGCGTTGATGTGCGGTTGGTCCAGCGTTGATGTGAGGTTGGTCCTGCGTTGGTGTAAGGTTGGTCCTGCGTTGGTGTAAGGTTGGTCCAGCGTTGATGTGAGGTTGGTCCTGCGTTGGTGTAAGGTTGGTCCAGCGTTGATGTGAGGTTGGTCCTGCGTTGATGTGAGGTTGGTCCAGCGTTGATGTGCGGTTGGTCCAGCGTTGATGTGAGGTTGGTCCAGCGTTGGTGTAAGGTTGGTCCAGCGTTGATGTGAGGTTGGTCCTGCGTTGATGTGCGGTTGGTCCAGCGTTGGTGTAAGGTTGGTCCAGCGTTGATGTGAGGTTGGTCCAGCGTTGATGTGAGGTTGGTCCTGCGTTGATGTGAGGTTGGTCCTGCGTTGATGTGCGGTTGGTCCAGCGTTGATGTGCGGTTGGTCCTGCGTTGGTGTAAGGTTGGTCCAGCGTTGATGTGAGGTTGGTCCTGCGTTGATGTGAGGTTGGTCCAGCGTTGATGTGCGGTTGGTCCTGCGTTGGTGTAAGGTTGGTCCAGCGTTGATGTGAGGTTGGTCCTGCGTTGATGTGAGGTTGGTCCTGCGTTGATGTGCGGTTGGTCCAGCGTTGATGTGAGGTTGGTCCAGCGTTGATGTGAGGTTGGTCCTGCGTTGATGTGAGGTTGGTCCAGCGTTGATGTGAGGTTGGTCCTGCGTTGATGTGAGGTTGGTCCAGCGTTGATGTGAGGTTGGTCCAGCGTTGATGTGAGGTTGGTCCAGCGTTGATGTGAGGTTGGTCCAGCGTTGATGTGAGGTTGGTCCTGCGTTTATGTAAGGTTGGTCCAGCGTTGATGTATGGTTGATCCTGCGTTGGTGTAAGGTTGGTCCAGCGTTGATGTGCGGTTGGTCCTGCGTTGATGTATGGTTGATCCTGCGTTGATGTGAGGTTGGTCCTGCGTTGGTGTGAGGTTGGTCCTGCGTTGGTGTAAGGTTGGTCCTGCGTTGATGTGAGGTTGGTCCAGCGTTGATGTGAGGTTGGTCCAGCGTTGATGTGCGGTTGGTCCAGCGTTGATGTGAGGTTGGTCCTGCGTTGGTGTAAGGTTGGTCCTGCGTTGATGTGCGGTTGGTCCAGCGTTGATGTATGGTTGATCCTGCGTTGGTGTAAGGTTGGTCCTGCGTTGATGTGCGGTTGGTCCAGCGTTGATGTGAGGTTGGTCCTGCGTTTATGTAAGGTTGGTCCAGCGTTGATGTATGGTTGATCCTGCGTTGATGTGAGGTTGGTCCTGCGTTGGTGTAAGGTTGGTCCTGCGTTTATGTAAGGTTGGTCCAGCGTTGATGTATGGTTGATCCTGCGTTGATGTGAGGTTGGTCCTGCGTTGATGTATGGTTGATCCTGCGTTGATGTGAGGTTGGTCCTGCGTTTATGTAAGGTTGGTCCAGCGTTGATGTATGGTTGATCCTGCGTTGATGTGAGGTTGGTCCTGCGTTGATGTATGGTTGATCCTGCGTTGATGTGAGGTTGGTCCTGCGTTGGTGTAAGGTTGGTCCTGCGTTGGTGTAAGGTTGGTCCAGCGTTGATGTATGGTTGATCCTGCGTTGATGTGAGGTTGGTCCAGCGTTGATGTATGGTTGATCCTGCGTTGATGTGAGGTTGGTCCTGCGTTGGTGTGAGGTTGGTCCAGCGTTGGTGTAAGGTTGGTCCTGCGTTGGTGTAAGGTTGGTCCAGCGTTGGTGTGAGGTTGGTCCAGCGTTGGTGTGAGGTTGGTCCTGCGTTGGTGTAAGGTTGGTCCTGCGTTGATGTGCGGTTGGTCCTGCGTTGATGTGAGGTTGGTCCTGCGTTGGTGTAAGGTTGGTCCTGCGTTGATGTATGGTTGATCCTGCGTTGATGTGAGGTTGGTCCTGCGTTGGTGTAAGGTTGGTCCTGCGTTGATGTGAGGTTGGTCCAGCGTTGGTGTAAGGTTGGTCCTGCGTTGATGTGAGGTTGGTCCAGCGTTGATGTGAGGGTGGTCCAGCGTTGATGTAAGGTTGGTCCAGCGTTGATGTGAGGTTGGTCCTTACATCAACGCAGGATCCTCACATGATATACTGACTGTTAATTTCGGGTCGAATATGTCATATTTATTGAGCCGAGTTCGCCCCTGTTTACTCAGCAGTAATTGGTGACCTGGTTGTAAACACATTGTTGTGTGGTGTTCCAGGGATAACTAGTAGGGTAAGGCTGACCATGAGCTATGGGAAGGGAAAGCTCTCAGCCAGCTAACAGGAGTCAGCACTCGTAGTCCTGTTCAACGGATGAGTATGGGGTGCACAATAAACTAGCGGTCAGAGGCTGAGTATGGGGTGCACAATAAACTAGCGCTCAGAGGCTGAGTATGGGGTGCACAATAAACTAGCGCTCAGAGGCTGAGTATGGGGTGCACAATAAACTAGCGCTCAGAGGCTGAGTATGGGGTGCACAATAAACTAGCACTCAGAGGCTGAGTATGGGGTGCACAATAAACTATCCATCACTAACGCAACACACACACACAAGGTCAGTACAACCAGTGTTAGGATTGGTCAACAAAAGTACTTACGGGCTATTCATGCCCGTGCTCCCTCTTGGGTGGCATAATCTTGATCAATCAACAAAAGCAGCCGCGGGGGGCAGCAGTCACGCTAGTGAGGGTGTTGTATGCACCAACGTCCTCACTAGCATGTATCTTATATATAGGGATCATACCCTCTTTGCTTCCAGCTATGTCCTACTTCCTCCCAGTACAAAATGGGTGTCCATATCCTGCTAAAACAAGCACCCGGCTTCTCCCATAACAAATGGTTTCGGCAAAAACCGGTTTTGACACGGACCTGGCATGGAACACATGCACTCGTGTGGGTGTCAGTACCTCATTGATGCACAGCCTCGCCCCATGCACGCTGCCAGGAGCTTTGAAGAGCCTCTTGGTGCCGCGGGCACACACATGCTGGCCGCCCAGGATCTGCGGGAGTGGTCCGGGGGGGGGGGGCAGTGTCCGCTACTGTCCCAACAGGTTAGA